>NC_138164.1:49967212-50275053 GCF_964165515.1 Mesoplodon bidens | reverse complement strand
GAGGAATAAGTTAGACGTTAAGTATATACAAGTTTGTTACACTGAATTTTAATAGTCAAAGGATAAAGTATATATATATATATATATATATTACAAAACTCTGAAGTCCCAAATTTAGAGAATCATCAGTGTTAGAGGTGTGTCAATAGGGCATAATGTTCAACTCTGAAACATTGTAAAGCCCTAAACAAACAATATAGGGAGAAAATTCCTAGGACAGAAATTCATGACTGTTAATTCAGGAAATCCTGCTTGAAAGAATTTCCACATTCATAAGAGATTCTGAAGTTGGGAGTGCAATTTCAAATGCTAAATGTGCTAAAGAGCAGGATTGGCAAACCATGGCCCACAGATCATATCCAGTCTGCCATCTGTTTATGTACAGAATTATTTTTACAATTTTAAATGAATTTTTGAAAAGAATTCAAAAGATTAATATTTCATGACACACGAAAATGACATGGTGACTTCCCTGGTGGTCCAGTGGCTAAGACTCCGTGCTCCCAATACTGGGGGCCCAGGTTTGAACCCTGGTCAGGGAGCTAGATCCTGCAGGCCACGACTAAAAGATCACGTGTGCGATCGCGTGGGCCCGTGGGCCCTAACTGAAAGATCCTACGTGCCGCAACGAAGATCCTGCATGCCGCAACTAAGACCTGGCGCGGCCAAATAAATAATTTTTAAAAAAAAGAAGAAGAAAGAAAGAAAATTATATGAAATACAAATTTCAGTGTCCACAAATAAGGTTTCATGGGAACACAGCCACATTCTTTCATTTATACATTGTTTATGGCCGCTTTGGCACTACAATGGTAGAGCTAAGGGGCTGGGACAAAAACTACATGGCCTGCAAAGCCCAAGGTGATATTTATGAACTGGTCCTTTAGAGAAAAAGTTTGCCTGCCCCCAAGCTAGAGAGGAAAACACAATGGCCACACAGACAAGGACTATTCATGTCACGAGACTGGCCATTCTCTGTGAGAAAAGATTTCAAGTCATAGATTGATGGCTACAAGGTACCTCTGATTATATGATGGAAATCAAATGCGAACGACCTCAGATTCCAGTCATGGAGTAGCATGAACCACATTTTACCCTCCTACCTTAGACAATCAGAAAACTAGAGTAAATATGTGAAAGAACTGTTTTCAAACATTATACACCAGGCAGCACAGGACTACAATCCCCGATGGAAGAAAAACAAATAAACTAAACCTTAAGACTGTCCTGGCTCTCTGCCTAGAGACACATTCCAGATTGCAGAGGGGATAGGGGATTCCAAGCAGGTCACAAATGTTTCCCTGAGCTGAAAAGACAGACACTGGAGATCAGGGAGTTTGAAGCAGCTGAAAGCTGCAGGACAAAGTTCTGGAGGGGTGAGAGCCAAACAGAGAAAGAGTTCCAAAAATATGCAGAGGGTCAACGAGGCTTTGCTAAATATTAACATATGCATGTATAGGGTGAAACTCCAGGAGGCTAGGGAAAGAATGACCCAGGAGCTGCGAATAGAATGGTTCCCCAGAGCTCATAAGGGGGTGGGAATTGTCTGAGTTCCCATGAGCCAAACTGGAGTCCTCAGTGATTACACAGGGCATTCAGTAGAGACCCTAAAAAGGCCACACCTTAATAGTGGAGCTAAACTATCCTGGGAAAAAAGCTACTTGAGTCTGCATGAAGCTTAAAAAACAAGGCTTGAAAGGATCAAACTGAACTACAAATAAATTAACTGGCTACCAGAACAAAGCCCAAGAATCTTTAGATGAAGGCAACAAAATCTAGGCACCCAACAACATAAAATATACAATGTCCAGCATCTAATATCAATAAAAACTTACTAGACATGTGAAGGAACAGGAAAATGAGACCATAACTAGAGAAAAATCAGTCAATAGAAATAGATCCAAAATTTATAGAGATGATCAGCGGACAAGGATGTTAAACAGCTATTGTAACCATGTTCAAATATTCAAAGCAGCCTTTCTCAACTGGGGTTCTGCGAGAGAATTAAGCAGTACAAAAAGTTATTTGAGGGATTATTTTCTCAATTCTCCCAAGGATGGTACACAGCTAGAACCATTCCAGATGCACAGAAGTTAATTCACTACATACAACAGATAAGGCATTAGACCCAATTCTCTGGGAACTCAATTGAGAGGAGCTGGATAAGAGAAATACATGAACATAATGAGGAAAGAAACAGAAGATATATTTTTTTAAAAAACAGGACTTCTACAGGAGGAAAAAATGTCAGGTCTGAAATGAAAAATTCATTGGATGGGATTAACAGCAGATTGAATAACTGCAGAAGAAAATGTTAGGGAACTTGAAGATGTAGGAATAAAAATTATCCAAAGTAAAGCACAGAGAGAAAAAAAGAAGTAAACTGAGATAACAAAATTTAACTTTTAGGCTGCTTTGTTATAAATCATCTACTCAGAATAAAATAAAAGGTCTCTCACTAAATATGAATGTTGTATAGACTATCTCTTATTATCTGAAGTTACCAACGATAAATAAAAAAAACTTCCCCAACTGAAAAGTACTAACAAGGATACAAGATAGTCCTATAGCACCAAAAGCCACAGGATAAATGTGGTATCTTCCTGGGCAGTAATTCTAATTAGCATTCAAATAAATTTGTGTGCTTTGCTTCAGCTGTTTTAGGAATCATACTCAGAGAGAGTATATGTGTATGTATTCACCCTCCTCTCCCCTCTACAGTGAGAAATCTCTGTCAGGAGCACTTCATAGAAAAAGTTAAAGAAACAATGACTTAAGAAAATATTCAGGAAATCACTAAAAACACCAAGCCATTTCACTTCAAGTTCACCTACTAAATAACCAGTATTGATCTTAGATTCAAATCCTTAGGAAAAGGCATAGAGCTATGAAAATAAGTTTCCTCCAACACTCATTCCTTCAATAAACCACCAAAATAACAAGGCATCAAGCATCATCTTGTGATAACAGATCAATTTTAATTCTAGCACCTGAAGCTATACAAGGGTATGC
Organism: Mesoplodon bidens; assembly: GCF_964165515.1. Lineage (NCBI taxonomy): Eukaryota > Metazoa > Chordata > Mammalia > Artiodactyla > Ziphiidae > Mesoplodon > Mesoplodon bidens. The sequence continues at coordinate 50,272,041 of NC_138164.1, read as the reverse complement.
TTTATAATCTTCATGGAACTGTTGTACACATTCAATAAAGTGACAACTGTGCAATACCACTTAGTATCTCAAAATCAGGAACATACTTTTGAATTGTTTAAACACAATCCACAGAATTAAAAACAAAATCAGAAGTCACCCACAGTTATACTAATTGTCAATTAAAAGTTTTACCATTTACTACTTGATATAGCAGTCAATATCTAGTAGGGGATATCGGAAGTGATTTCAGATTCTCATCCTGTTGTACTCTACTGGGAAGGTTTCTTGAGTAGCTATGTGACTGGCCAAAGGTGGGTACAACCAGGACCAGAACAGCATGTAAGGTTCTACCACAGTTTCTGTAGTTTTCACTTTTTTTCCTTTGTCAGCTAAAAGTGAACAGTGAGAATTAAATACTTATCTTTACATATACACAAGGTATGCTGTGAAAGCATATTTGCTTACAAACATATAAAAATACTTGTTAACTAGTTTGATAAGAAAATAATGTATAAAAGTATATAGCAAAACATTAATCATCTCTGACCCTGGAAAGATCAATTCCATATTTTATATTACAAACAAAAACAGTTTTAGTTTTTTTGAATCCCTTATCCAGAAATACTTGAAAAGGAAGACAGACAGAAATTATTTATTTTTACTCTCAACATGGCTGTGAAAGAGTTAAATTAAAAAACCAAGAACACTAAAATGCCTAAGTCCAGAATGAGTCCAAATATTTGGCCACACAGAATATTATCTTTACGAATAATAGTAAAGGCTTTACACGCAATTTTTAACCTATAAATACAGTAGGCATTTTGGTATTTTGGCCACTGGAAAACAAAAGGCTATAGCATCAGTAAAGGTCTGAGATGTCTCACTTTTGTGGATTCAATTCAGTGTATTTAAGGTTAACTAAAGTTGACATCAAAATTTTTAGAGATAGGCAAAAATTCACATTTTTAAAAAACTCCCTATGTTTCTATTTAGAGTAACAGTAGGCAATATGATTCCAGAAGTTAAAAGTTATTTCACAACCTATGACTTCAGCTTGACAAACAGCTTAGGTTCCAAAACTGATCCATCCCTATTAAAAGTAAGCCCTTAAAAAAAGAATGGGTCTGTGTATATAGATATCCATTTTAAAGGAATCAGATAATCTTTGAAGCAGCCTTAGTGTTTCCTTTAAATCTGTCTTGACTGACCATTGGATTAGCTTCATGAAAAGGATTAGCCAGCTTCTTGGTCTAAGGCTACCACGGTGATCATTTATCTAAGGCTAGAAAGGTACCAACGTGATGTAAACTGTAAGGAGACAAGGAGAAGATGAGGGCTTTTCCTGGCAGTTGGTAGCTAAAATTCAAGGGATTCTTAGAAAATGACACAGTGGCAGCCTTTCTTGTCTTTTTCTTTCCGTGTTGGTTCTGGTGAAGGAGGACATTCCTGCTCTTGAAATTTCCTGTAAGATAGAAAAACCTATAGATAATTGACTTTTTGGTAATACATTATTATAAATGCAGTTTATTATTGGATGAGTCTGGTTTATGTGCATATGCTTTTCAATGTTAAATTTCAACTAGGGAATCAAAGCAAATCTTTGGGGGCAGGGAGGTACAAATGCTTCAACATGAGCATCAGCAAAGCTGTCTGAGTTTCATTTATGGGTGAGTATTCAATTAGGTGAGATGCTGAATTCAACAACATCTAAGTTCCCTTCCCAGTTTGAAATTCCATGACTCTAAGGTATCCTGAGGAATGAACATCCATCACTAGAGTACCTGCCCTTATGAGGTATGCCATTCCTATCCTGGTTTTGCCACTTCGTAACTACAAGTCTGTATTAAACAAGTTAGTTGACCTCTCTGAGGGGTGTTTTTTTAGGAGGGATAATAAAATCCTACCTTTCACAGTTGCTATGAGGATTAAAGAAGATTTTGTTATGTTCAAATGTCTAACAGTCTCTGGCACAAAAAAGTCTATGTACTCCCTCCTCACTCCTGACTGACTGATGGATGTGGATCAATTCTGAGGATCAAAACCAAGGATTAAATATTTCAAAAAAGCAATAAAAATTATTTTTAAAAAGCACTGGTGGGACTTCCTGGTGGTTCAGTGGTTAAGAATCCGCCTGCCAATCAATGCAGGGGACACAGGTTCAATCCCTGGTCTGGGAAGATCCCACATGCCACGGAGCAACTAAGCCCATGTGCCACAACTACTGAACCTGTGCTCTAGAGCCCATGCCACAACTACCGAGCCCACGCGCCACAACTTCTGAAGCCCACGCACTCTAGGGCCCACATGCCACAACTACTAAAGCCCGTGTGCCTAGAGCCCATGCTCTGTAACAAGACAAGCCAACGCAATGAGAAGCATGCCCACCACAAGGAAGAGTAGCCCCTGCTCGCCGCAACTAGAGAAAGCCCACATGCAGCAACGAAGACCCAACATGGCCAAAAAAAAAAAAAAAAAAAGGCATTGGTTTCGGGGTGGGGGGCAGGTAAAATACACATAAAATTTACCATCTTAACCATTTTTAAGTGTACAGTTCAGTGCTTTACGTATATTTACAATGTTGTGCACTACTATCCACCTCCCAAATCTTTTCATCTTGCAAAACTGAAACTCTGTATTCATTAAAAAAATAACCGAATTTGGATTTTTAACAAACTATTAAAAAAAAAAAAGCAATCTTTTTTTCTACCCCACAAAGAGAATGCCCTAGTAACGGGCTAAGAAAAAGTATAAGTAGAAGCCCATAGCTCAAAATGTCAATTCACCTTAGACGCACAACTAACAGGAACTCCATATACCTGTCAAACTAACTAGCAGGGAAACCAGCAGATCTAAGAACAGAGGATGAAACAGAGGACAAGCCACCAAGACCCAAAATAATCTCACAAAACCTCACCTGCTAAAGCAACTCACTCTTTCTCACACACACCAACTCCAGCCAACCTCACTCACCGCTTCCGGCTTCCTGGAACCCAGTAATACTTTCTATACCACAGAGGCCTCCTAGGCCAGCAAACAGAAAACCTCTATGAAGTCTGGATATCATACTTCATATGCTGTGGGACTGCTGAATCCCTACTGCCTGGTTTACTTGTGCCCTGGGAGGACTGGGTAAGAAGCAAAGCTAAGAGCACAGGCTCTGGAATCAGAGACCTGGATTTAAGTCCCAGCTCTGCCATTTAATATGTTCAAATTATTTCACCTCTGTACCTGTTTTCTCATCGGAGAGTAGGGGCATTATTGGGTTGTGGTGGGGATTAAATGTAGTAATACACGTGAAGCACTTAGCACAGGATCTGGCAGAGGCTACCTACCACTCAAGTGTTAGCTGCTGTTGTCACTATCTTCACACCACCGCCACCTTTGGAAGGTACACCAATTCTTTTCAAAATCTCTATGTGTACTCTACTTCAATATAATAAAATTAGGCTTTTTATGTACAAAGTAACCAGAATTATGTATGTAATTAAAATTTTTAACATACCATGTCAAAAATGATTCCCAGAAAAGAATCACTCCTACATACAATTTCCTCTTTCTTAAGAAAAACATTTAATGGTATTTTTTTTTCTTAGTTAATTTTTTTAAAAAGCATAATGTGACTACCCATCAAATTCAATAAACTAAAACAAACTTCTGGGATGTGTTTTGCTTACCTTATAACCCGGACAAGTTCATGGAAAGCTTGATCTACATTCATCCTAATCTTTGCTGACGCCTCCATGTATGTTACCTTAAGTTGTCGTGCTAACTGCTGTCCTTCTTCCTGCGTTACCTGAAATTTCAAGAGGTGTGTTTGAGGTACGGTATTAATGATTAGATCTGCTCCATATACTGCTTGGCCACAGGCTGCACTGTTAATCCAGCCAGAGACCAAGCTGGTTTGCCTTAAGACGAACCAAAACACTTAATAGCTTAACTCACACTGCTGAAGCCCACCTCTGCAGAAGAACTCAGAACATGACAGAAGCAAGATGTCAGTCTAGTGATTACTCAAAAAGTATTAAATACAACAGTGATAAATTCTGGGAAGTACAAGGTGCTATGAGAGTGTATAACCCTGCTGAGCAGGTCAGGGAAAGCTTCCCTGAGGAAGTGATATTTAGGTAAAGTGTATGGAGTTGGCTCAGGGTGAAGAAGTATCCCTGACAAAGGAAACAGCAGGCATGAGGGCACTCCAAGTTCCAGAAACTGAAAGAAACCTAGAGTGGCTGGAATACAGTAAGCTAAGAGAGAAAATGGCAAGAGATGAGGCTGGACAGCAGGGCAGGCCTCAAGAAGCCATGGGGTCTTCTTCACGTCTGCATTCCCCAGTACCTGGTACTTGGAAGACTCTCAATAAATATGTGGGGAAAAAATAATGAATAGGACCACAAGCCCTCACAATGCCTTCCTTACATGAAGAAATGAAGGAAGGTAGGCAGGGAAGGGTGGCATTGCTGATGACATATAAATGGTAGGCCAGAATAAGAAAAGGCTAATTGAATATTAGCCCTATATAGTAAATGCCCTATATATATTTTAAATGTAGAGGGTTGGAATAGTGATAATTACCTACAACTATTAAACTATATTACATTTATATTTATATAGTGGGGCTGAAAATTCATATTTCTGAAAAAGTGACTTTCACTGCTGTCATTACCACAAAGTAAACACTTATAGAAGGTCAGAAAATTACAGATGGGCAAAAAGGAAAAGAAAATTTAGAAACTTATCATCCATATAGAACCACATTCTTCTCATCTTTTTCAATGATACACATTTTTCTCTGCAAAACAGAATCATAGTTTTTGTATCTTTATCTTAGAACCTGGAACTACGCTAAACTCACTTATCTAGGTGGGTTTGTTTTGTTTTGTTTTTGTAAATTCCATAGGCTTTTCTACATAAGCAATCATGCCATTTGCTAATAAAGACAGCTTTGTTGCTTCCTTTCTGATGTGGATGTTTTTTCATTCATTTTCTGGCCTTACCTCACTGCCTGGAAGCTCCAAGACAGCAGTGGTGAGGGGGTACTTTTGACTTGTTTCTGATCTTAGGGAGAAAGCATTTGGTCTTTCACCATTAAGTAAGCTGTTGGTTGTAGGGTTTTATTACAGATGCCCTTTATCAGGTTAATAAAGTTCCTCACTATTCCATTTATAAAGGATTTTTATCAGGAACTGATGCTGGATTTTGTCAAATTTTTTTCTTCTGCATCTGTTGAGATCATATGATTTTTCCTTTTTAGTCTGTTAATATGATAAATTATACTGATTCACTTTCGCCTGTTAAATCAACATGGCATTCCTGGAATTAACTCCACTTGAGTGATAATGCATTGTTGTTTTCATATATTGAATTCTATTTACTAAAATTTTAATTAAAAAATTTTACATCTATGTTTATGAGAAATATTGAACTGCAGTTTTCTTATATCTTTGTCTGATTTGGTATCAGAGTAATACTGGCTTCATATAATGAGTTGGAAAGAATTCTCTCCTCTTCAATTTTCTGGAATAGTTTCAGCAAAATCAGTTTAGTAAAATTGGCCCAGTGAATCCATCTGGGCCTGGAGTTTTGAGGAAATGTTTTTACAATAAATTGGATTTAACCTTATACATATAGTACTACTCAGCTTATCTATTTTTTTCTTGAGTTTGTGCCTTTCAAGGACTAGGTCTATTTCATCTAACCTGCTGAATTTATTGGTATAAAGTTGTTTATAGTATTTCCTTATTATCTTTTAAATATCTACTAAGATTTGAAATGATGGTTATCTCTCCCATTACTGAATTTGTGTCTGTTTTTTTTTTTTTTTTTTTTTACCTGATCATTCTGGCTAGATTTGTAACTTTGATCTTCTAAAAACCAGTTTTTGGTTTTTATTTACTTTTCTATGTTTTTTCTATTTTCAATTTCACTGGTTTCCATTCTTATCTTTATTATTTTACTTCTTCTGATTATTATGGTTTTAATTTGCTCTTTCTTTTTCTTATAGTTCTTAAGGTAGAAGCTAGTCACTGAATTGAAACCTTTTTTCTTTCCTAATACAAATATTTAATGCTATAAATTTCTCTATAGGTACTTCTTTAATAGCATTCCACAAATTTTGATATGCTGTTTTAGTTATCATTCAGCTCATAATACTTTGTAATGTCCTGTGTTTTCTTTGTACTGAGGGTAAATTAAAAGTATCTTAATTTCCTCATAGCTGGAGATCTCCTAGATATCTTTGTTATTTCCAATTTAATTCCACTGTGGTCAAAGAACATACACCATCTGACTAGAATCCCTTTAACTGTATTGAGACTTGTTCAATGACCCATTCTCATTTCAAAAGGTGTGTATTCTGCTGTTGTTCAGTGGAGTGTTTATTAAACGTCAGTTAGGATAAGTTGCCCAATAGTGTTGTTCAAACCATCTATATCCTTACTGATTTTCTTTCTACTTGCTCAATTATTGAGAGAGGTGCTGAAACTTCTGACTATAACTGTTCTTCCCATTTTTGCCCTAAGAAGTTTGAAGCTGTTATTCATTACATGAATGTTTAGGATTGTTAAGTTCTCTTGATGAATTAATCTCTTTATCATTATGATCCTCTTTATTCCTAGTAATAATATTTGCTCTGAAATCTACTCAGTCTGATATTTATATTGCCACTTTAACCTTTTTTTCATTAGTATTAGCATGGTATACCTTATCCCATCCTTTGTACTTTTCACCTATTTGTGTCTTTACATTGAAAGTAGATTTCTTGTAGGGTCTTGCTTTTTATCCAATCTGACAATGTCTGCCTTTTAATTGAGGTGTTCACACTATTTAAGTTTAATGTGATTATTGCTACAGTTGGGTCATCTTGAAATCTGTTTCCTAACCATCCGATTTATTCTTTGTTCTACTTATCAAAAATTGCCTTCTTTTCAGTTAACTGTATTGTTTTTATGATTCCATTTGATCTTCTTTGTTGGCTAATAAACTATGTATCTATTATGTTATTTTTATAATTGCTTTAGAGTTTATAATATACATGTTTCACTCATCACTGTCTAATTCAAATGATATTATGTCAATCCATGTATAGTTTAAGAAGCTTATAACAATAGTATGTTTCTCCCTCCTGCTCTTTTTATTATTATTACCTATTACTTTAGAATACATTGTTATTATTTTTGTTTTAAACATCCAATTTTGTTTTCAGGAGATTTAAATAACAATAAAAGTAATTTATGTTTACCCACATAAATGGGTAAAGGTGTTCTTCATTTCTTTGTATAGATCCAGTTTTCCATTCGGTATGGTTTTCCTTCTTTTTTGCATTTCTTTTAATGTAGGTCTGCTGGTAATAAATTCTTTCACTTTTTTGTTTATCTGGGAGAAGTCTTTACTTCACCTTTGTTTTTGAAGTAAATTTTCAGATGAGTTTTTTCTCTCAGTACCTGGAAGATGCTGTACCACTATCTTCTTTGCATCGTCTCCTGTGAGGAACAGTGTGACTGCTGTCGTCCTTATCGTTGATCCTCTGTATGCAATGTTTCTCGCCCTCTGGTTACTTTTCAGTTTTTTCTCTTTATCACTGCTTTTAAGCAATTTCATTATAATGTGCCTTGTAGTCTACTTCATATTTCTCGTGCTCAGGGTTTGTTGAGCTTTGTAAGTTTTCATCAAATTTAGAAATTTTTCAGCCATTACTTTTTTTTTTATGGTGTGTTGGTTTCTGCTTTATAACAAAATGAATCAGTTATACATATACATATGTTCCCATATCCCCTCCCTCTTGCATCTCCCTCCCACCCTCCTTATCCCACCCCTCCAGGCGGTCACAAAGCACCGAGCTGATCTCCCTGTGCTATGCAGCTGCTTCCCACTAGCTATCTACCTTACGTTTGGTAGTGTATATATGTCCATGCCGCTCTTTCGCTTTGTCACAGCTTACCCTTCCCCCTCCCCATATCCTCAACTCCATTCTCTAGTAGGTCTGTGTTTTTACTCCTGTCTTACCCCTAGGTTCTTCATGACATTTTTTTTCTTCTTAAATTCCATGTATATGTGTTAGCATACAGTATTTGTCTTTCTCTTTCTGACTTACTTCACTCTGTATGACAGACTCTAGGTCTATCCACCTCATTACAAATAGCTCAATTTCGTTTCTTTTTATGGCTGAGTAATATTCCATTGTATATATGTGCCACATCTTCTTTATCCATTCATCTGATGATGGACACCTAGGTTGTTTCCATCTCCGGGCTATTGTAAATAGGTTCAGCCATTACTTCTGCTGATAATCCCATCCAGTGTATTTTTCATCTCAGACATTGTAGTTTTAATTTCCGGAAGTTTGATTTTGATCTTTTTACATCTTCCATGTCTCTACTTAACATATTCAATATTCAGTCTTTTCTCTAGCTTCTTGAACATACGGTATATGGTTATAATAACCATTTTAATTTCTCTGCTCACCAACTTTATCATCTGTGTCATTTCTGGATCTGTTTCTATTCACTGTCTTTTCTCCTTATTATGGGTCATATTTTCCTGCTTCTTTACATGCTTGGTAAGTTTTGAGTGGATGCATGGCTACTAGATTTTTACCTATTGAGTTCTGGATAATTTGTATTCCTATAAACATTCTTGAGCTTTCTTCTGGGATGCAATTGTTCGGAAAGTTTGATCCTTTCTATTGTACAGTACCAGAACAGCATTTCATCTAAGGCTAATTTTGCCCCACTACTAGAACAAAACCCTTCTCAATGCACTATTCGATACCTCAGTAATTATCAGGTTTGACACTCTGGCTGATTAGAATATTCCTGGGCCCTGTTTTAGCTCAAGGTATTGTTCCCTCTAATCCTTTTAGGTAGCTTGTTCTCCTAATTTAATATTATATTCTCAAAATTCTGCACCTTCAATGCAATATCATTAGGCCATTACATTAATGCATATACATCTAACAATTACTTCATAACAGTTTATACTCTGTTGTATTCCGAAAGAGTGGCAGGCAGGTTCTACACAGTATTAGTATACCCAAGTTTATGTAACTTTAAAATTTACCCTGCCTCTCTTCAAAACAGCACGTGTACCATAAGGCCTATGGTTTGAAATATAAATCAACCAAATCAAGCAAGCAATTAACAATAAGTAAGGAAGCAAAGTAAGAAAATAAATCTTTACAGAGCCACCAATTTAGAAAGGACAATTCCTTTTTTAAGAAAAGTTGACATAAAATTCCTTCCTACAAAAATATCCTCAAGTTGTCAAAAATTCTGTTCCTTCATCCTGGGATGTCATCCCTTCTCTCCCAACTCTATACTCCTAATTTGTTTCATACTAATACTTCAAGACTCAAGCAATCAAAAACTTCTCCTTAGTGTTGTTTTTACAACAGCATCCCAGAAGGCCCATCACATCCTATAATGACCAGCAAAAAAAGTCAACACACTACACTACAATTTTTGGTTTTGTTTTCTCATTATCCCACCATTATGTCCTTTTTAGCTAAGTTGTAAGGTATATTTGTCTTTGTACACCCAGAGCCTAGAAGAGCACATAGTAGTCATTTAATAAATATACGTTAAGGAAATAGAGTATGACCAAATAAGTACATCTTGAAGTAAAAGAAAAGAGATATAAAAGAAGAAAAGTAAAAATAAATTTTTGCGACATGTCAACCTTAATAAATTACTTACTTTATTAATATAAAGTAATTTGATTGGGGGAGGGAAATATATGTCCTTAAGAGTTTTGTTCTTTGTATTTCTCCTCAATTATTCTTTAGAAAGCTACCTTGCCCTATCCCACCTACATAATGTAATTCGGCCAGAGGGAAACAGCAAATGACCTATCTTTATACAATTAAGAAAAATTAATGAATTAACGGTCTAGATGATAAAAGAATCCCACGGCTAAGACTGTTTATGTGCTTCATTTATTTATTTTTAAGCACAGTCTCACATCAGTCTTCTAGGAATCGAGGTCAGCAAAGTTCATACACACATTTCTGGTCAAGAAATCTCTAACCACACATAAAGCTGCTTATGAGCTTACTGGTGTAGCATACTTTTACCAAAGAAGTAAAAATAGCATCACTACCACCAAAGGAAAAAAGTATGACAAAAAGAACACCACATGTACCAAAGCCAAAACATTGTGAAGCCAGAAATCAACAGAAGATTGAAAGCTACACAAACAAGGATTTCCTAGAAGTTCCCCAACCCAGAGAATTTTACAAAGATACCAAATCCTAAGCCTGGATATTCTGGTTTAGTAGGTCTGAGTGCTACCAGAAATGTTTTGTTTTAAACAACAAAGGTGAACCTGATCCAAGAAATTCAGATTTACATTTGGGAACCTCCAGTAGGACTCAGTTCTAAGGCACAGATGAATATCTGTAAAAATCCAGAATAACATGAGTTTATCTAATACTACCTATTTCTAAATAGAGAAGAGCAAAATGGGAATAATGAGAGCAAGTTTATTAAACAAACTAAGTTTAATAAGAATAGAGAACAACATCTGCAGTAGTCACTTAGGGATGTGCCGAGTTAATGAACAACCTAAGTTTACAGAAGCAAAACTTGTTTTGTTTTTCAAAAATATCTATTATGCAGAAAGAGTCATCATATTAATACCACATCTTGATTCACTGATGCCTTGATTCATTCATTCAGCAACTGTATATTGAGTGCATACCTTTGTTCTCTGTGCTAAGGACAAAACATGAACAAAACTAAGTGGTCAAAACTGAGAAGCCGTCATGGCGCTTACAAATCTTTTTTTTTTTTTTACACCTTTATTGGAATATAATTGCTTTACAATGGTGTGTTAGTTTCTGCTTTATAACAAAGTGAATCAGTTGCAGACAAGGCACAAACAGGTAAGGCCAGAGAAGACCCTTACTCTATTGCTGTGGGGAGGGGGTTCTTTTTCCTGGGAGGCTGCAGGGCACATTGTGGTCAAGGTACTGACAGATAAGAGGAGTGGGGATTAATACACTTAAGTCACCTATTGTTGTAAGTGTAATGGGCTCCTTTCTTGAATTACTGGTGGACAGTAGAAATTAAGTACCTAAAAAGGGGGACAGGAAAGGGAGAAACTGAGGCAAGCCAGGAGAGGTAAAAGGGGGAAAATCAAAAAAGCACAAACAAATTTTTTTAAAAAGGCAAAAAAACATTGACTTCTAGATGAGGCTGAGTCAAGGACAAGGAACTTGAAATCAGAGCTATCATGAAGTCCACAGTCCAAGCCCACACACAGCTGCTGTATGAAATTTCAGAATCAATATGTTGTCATATTTACCTACGTTTACATTTTAGCAAGGGCAAGTAAATCATTTACCCATATTTTCTTCCTATACCTCTGACAGAATAAACAAAATGATCAATGTATCTCTAAGGGCCCAGGTATGTGGCAACACTGCCATTCAAATTCTACAGATCTCTCTTTATTTCGGTGACCTTGTTTTTTCCACTGCTCTGTCACAAGTGCCTAGAAAGTGTTCTATAAAAAATTGGATGAATAGGTGGGTGGATGAAGCAAGTCCACAGAGATACAGAAGTCAAAAGGAAATAGGCAAAGCCTCTTCTGGCTGATCTCCTGTCCCTGATGTGTTCAGAATCTCAGGAGCAGTAGTAGGAATGCCCAGGGCTGACCCACAAATTCAAAGAACAGGGGGAACTGGCATTTGCTATGTAAGAGAAAACGGGCTAGAAGCTAGAGAAAGTCCAAAGGGTAGAGTCTAAGACAAAGGCAGAAAAGAACAAGCTGATCAACAACTAAGAGCAAGCCAGACTGGTCACTGACCTAAAGAGATGGCCAAAAAGTCAGCATTTCCAAACAAGTGGAAGAAGTTATTATGAGGTGCCTGTGGCCTGTCCAGCATCAGTTGGTAGAGCAAGTAAGGGTGCCAAGGCATCACAGAACATCATCTTTAATTCTGAAGAGACTTTCAAAAGGTAAAAACCTTTAGTACAGCATCTCAATTTCAACTGTACCAAGTATGGCCCTCAAGGCTTGGAGGGGTAAGGCATGTTTGTCTTTGCACATCCAGGGCACAGAATGTACAAAGAGAGTGTGCCTGAGCCCTAAGACACCTGAGAAAGACAAGGAAGTACCAACAAAAGGAGAGGGGAGGGGGGAGGATGCACAGGGAATGGTGTTCCAGAGCTAAGTAAACAAAGTGTTTCAAAAGGGAAAGTGTGGGCAACTGTGTCAAATGTTACATCTACGCAAGTGGTGGCCTTGACCAGGTGCTACATGCCTGCAGTCAGTGCAAACAAGAAAAAGAAAGGAAAGGAAGTAGAGTGTAGATAACACTTCTAAGGAGTTCTGCTTACTAGGAGGAGCAGCAAAAATGGTTCTCGGGGAGGAATGTGAGATTAGCTTTTGCCGTGGTTATTACTTTTTGTTTTAAAGGTGAGAGCATTGTAGCATGTCGCAAGCTGATGGGAATAATCATGCAGGAGAGAAATGGAACACCTGGATGGAACAATTGCTGGGGTGATGCCCATGAGGAGGAATGGACGGGCTTCAGTGCCTATCAGAGAGGCTGGTCAAGGAGGTGAAGTTTATCCACGCAAGTGGGAGGAAGCAGAATTAATGGGGCATACGTGCCAGGCTAGCGCATGTGGAGGTGGGAACATGTAAAAATTTCTCAGTGAAATAGGAAAATACCACTCATCATCAATCTGCTGAGGATGAGGAAGGGGAAGAAAGTGTTATTAATTTAAAAATAGAAAGTAAGTAATAATCATCCAAACAAGTGGGAAATGAATAGACTAGAGAAACATAGTAGGATTTCCAGTCAGCACTAAAGGCTCTCACATAAGAGTAATGATGATGACTTTTACGCCTGAGTGCAGGGTGGAGGAACCTTGAAAAGAGAAGACAAAGCATGGGAGGAATAAAATGTTTCTTTGTGCCTATCCTTCAGAGAGGAGAATCTATAGGAATGAGCAGAAAACTAAGCAGTCAGTTTTCAGCCATTTGCTTTTCTCCCTTGGATATATATACATTTCAACTTTTCAGCATGTACATAGTACTTAATGTCTATGTATATGTTTTAAAGCAGAGAAATTAAGAACTTACTCCAAGCTAATTGCCTATCTTTAAGGTGATGGAAATATTAAACTTAACATCCCCTATATTGCTTCTTTTACCACCTTGTTCTTATTTTACTCTGAAATCTATTACTTTTATAAAAAGAAAAAAACTTAGATGAAAAATTTATAAACCTATGGTAAAAACAAAGCCAAAGTGCCACAATATGTTAATATCTGCAGACAGATGGAAACCACACTCCAAATACTGGCAATCTTCAATATATAAATGACTTAAAAGTAACTCATACAGACCCCTTGCCCCCAATCTAATCATAGCAAGGCTTGTTTAGTTCTGATGGACATACTCCCTTTCCTCTGTTCTCCCTAATCTTGCCTAAACTATAGAAGGCTCCTACCTCACCCCAGGCCTACCACTTATTCCTTTACTGGAGTTACCACCGTAAAAAAGTTTGAGAAAAATCACAGCAGGAAACATATCTACCTAGCATTAGATAGGGCAAGAACTGCTTACTCCCTGCAGAGTTACTCTGCCATTATTCCCCAGATCTAACAACATCTAAAAGTGTTTCTAGTACTAGAAAGGACTGAGAAGAGCAGTAAAAAGGTTCTACTGGGCAATATTTAACAAACATAATTAGATTCAGAAACAATGAAGGAAATGGTCCCCAAATAATAAAATATAAATGAGAAAAAAAAAAAAAGATTGACTGTCTACTCCAGGTTTTAAGATGTGAACAATGTCATATCCTAAATTACTTCCAACAGCTTATACTGGTTTGCAATGAAGATTGAATGTTTTCACCTTAAGTTTATAATAATTCAGATTTGAAAGAGGTCTGACAGTAAAATTCATTCTACATCAGGTAAACATTTCTAAACCTTAGCATTAGGACAATATCATTCCCTTAAGTTCATGCTTTAAACTTGGTATACTTTCAACAAAACTTTACAAATAGAGCACACAAATCAAAGATTATGTTTTAAATAATAGTTAACTACAAAATGGAAGGCTATCCTCAATGTTGTTTATCAACCAATTTTTCCTGATGTTTGCACTTTCAATCAAAATCTGTTAACATAAAAATCTGTTAACACAGGTTATATAGAAACAAGAGAACTTAAATACCGGCAAAAATTAAGTATTTAAACAATTGTATTCCAGATGTGGGATAGAGACTAAAGACCTAAAAGAAATGAAGACACCAAAAGAACCCCCAAATAATGTAGAGCCTCCATTAATTTATATCTGATCTTGTTCCCCTCCCTCACAGAAAGATGAGGCCAATATTTACCAAAATTTTTTAAAATTAAATGTGAAATAAGTGGGTAAAGAACAAGTGAGTATAAACAAGCCTGCAACTAAATACTAAAAATATTATTTTCCTGCAGGTTAGTGGTGTTAGAGCTGCCCATGTGAAGAATTAACAGAAAATTCAGGCATTAATGGGACTCAGGAAAAATCCAAATACTGTAATTTAAAACAAAGTCATTCTCTAAATGAGGTAATTTAGCATTAATATGGAATCACAGGTAAGTTTAAGAGTATCTAACTAAATTAGAGCTGTGGGTGTTACCTAAGAAATTACAACATGTGAACGGAGCTGGTGCAAATACTTGCAGGCTTATAGACTCCACTGAAGTTCTGTATAATATGTAAAAATGTAATGTCCTCAAATCTACTTCCTTTTTATTTGTCACTTATCATAGGACCTCTATAAAATCCAGTGTGCCACACTCAGCACAGTGTTTTTGATCATGGCACTTTCTCATTAAACATATCTGTTCACTTACATGATTACAAATAATTGGCTTCCCAATAGCAAAATTCCTTCTCACCTGTCTCTGATGATCCAGATCTGCTTTATTACCAATTAAAATCATTGGAAACTCATCACGATCCTTTACTCTGAGAATCTGTCTTTGAAACTTATAGATTTCTTCAAAACTAAAAACACAAAAACAAATTAATCAATTTGGTCAACTATCAGAATTCAGAGTCCCATGCTCCATTTACTACTTTATTACTTTTCCTTTTTCTATAAAAACAAGAATGCAAATTCAATGAAACAGTAATCTAGACATGAACAGGAGACCTACAATTGAATATTGATACAAACCTGCCTCTATCTGTGACTGAAAAGACCAACAGGAAACCCTCGCCAGTTCTCATATACTGTTCTCTCATAGCTCCAAACTCCTCTTGTCCTGCTGTATCCAGAACTAAAGAAAAAACAAGAAATGTAATTATGTTCATGTTTTCATCTTACAAAAACGGCTTCCTCACAAGGGCAGGCCCAGTTAAACTGGGTCCTCTGGAGCACATCATACTTAGTATAATTTAAAAAATGGCATTCTCCTTTTAGTACTTTATTCAATGCTAAAGACAAATATATTCTAATGACAGACAGTTTCAGAGTTATCTTCATCAGTGCAGTTGATTTTGTAGTTAGAATATATTAGCATAGTAATTACAAGGTTAAGAATATCAAATACATCTAGGCAGATAACCTCTCAAGTCTCTTGGATGTTTACCTCCTCCATGAAAAGAACTGAAAAAGATACCTGTAAATTCAAGAAAGAAATGCTGGTCCACCCCACCCCCCGAATACCATACTGAATGTACAGATGCTAATGTATTTCTTGATCTCTGTGAATAAAAGAATCATACAAGTTAAAAGAAAAGGGCTTTCTTTTGTGGAGGGGTGGAAAGTTTAGCCAAGCACAAAACACTATTTGCTAAGGCCTCTGTGCTATAAACTCTAAGCAAGTTAGCAAATATTGAAGCTTTTCTATATTTACTTCACCCATTTCAGCCTTCATCAAAAGGTAGGAAGAGCCGAAACCTCATGTTTTTTTCCAAATGTCCCAACAAACACAACTTCAGCAAGTTACAGTGACGTGACCAATTTCACCCGAACAAGCTCAATCCAATTATTGTTTTACATAACATTTACTGAGGAATATTTCAATTGCCTAATATGCAGATTCATCAAAACTAATGAAAGAGATGGGCTTATATTCAAGATCATCTAACATTTCAATTGTAGTATTTAACCTAGCAAAACATCAAAGCTTACTTTTAAAAATACGATACGTGAACCACCAAATAAAGGAAGATTACTTACTATCTAGCCGGGCTGCCCGGTCATCTATCACACACTGCTTTGTGTAGGAATCCTCGATGGTTGGATCATAATCCGTTACAAAATAGGACTGTAAGAAAAAGAACCTTATTTTAAAATTTATGTTTACTTGCCCAGGTACCAATGTAACTTTATCCAGAATTAATCAAAATATTTCCATTGTATTCAGGTTTATCCTACTATGTCAATTCCCCATTAAATGAAGTCTATTCAGAGCAGGTTTCAAGTAGAGAAAGGGTACTAAATATCTCTGAATTTTCATATCTGAAATATGCAGGAAGATTGTAAAAGATCTACTGCAGTAGATCTTTTTTTTCATAATAACTTATATACACCTAAGACTCTAGATCTCAAATTCCAGAAAAACTAGAAAAACACAGTAAGCTATAATTCAGGTCTATCTGCAGCCCGATGGCAGGCATCAGTCCTTAGAATAAAGTAGTTTGAAACAAATACGATAACATGAAGTCTGCCTGATTCAATGCCTCATCTTCTCTTCTCCACTTTTCACACACCTTGTCTCAGAGTTCCCTTTCAGCTGCCTTGTGTATTATCCTAAGGAAATGATTTCACAATTTTTTTCACCTTTGTGGATCTCAAACTTATTCTTTCACTAATATTTTTGTTAGTTTTTCATCTTAACTTCTATTTCTTCTTCTGTTAGCAAAGCCACCCAACTGTTATCTTATATCATCACCAGAAGGAGGACAGTTAAGGTAGCAGAGTAAGAAGGGAAGAGTCTTAGCGAACCACTTAATGTTTGTATATTACATTTCACAATCTTTTTTTTAAAGGTTTTAAAAAGAAAACAGAAACAAGAATCTGAAAGACAACTTATTTCCCCCTTCATACAAAAGGGCACTAACTAGGACACTGACATCAGTTCTGAGTATCTCCTTCACTCTCTCTCCCTCTTGACTGACTTCCTTACAGCCTGTTTTGCCACTAGGCTCATTACAAAATCTCAGGGATGACTTGGAAGAAGGCAGCTTGATGCTAGGAACGCGCACCAAAGGTGTTCAGTCACTCTCCAGGAAAGGGCTCCTGGAAGCTGGACCTGCTGGCTCCAGGGACACATCATTCTTAAGTGACAACCCCTGCATGGTGAGCTGTACAAACACCAGAAAGCTACTCAGAAGTAGGCACTCTGAACAGGGCAGCAAAGAAACTCCTGGTTTGGTGGGGGGAGGGAGACTGATCTGCTCGCTACCATGACTCTACATATTTATTTTATTTGTGAATGACACTTTCTATTTTTTATTTACATTTTTGGATTAACTTTAATTACAGAATTCGGTATCCATAATCCTATTTCCTTTCTGATGGCTTCATTTAAATGCATGATTTATTAAACAACGTCTATTAAAAACAGAAACATTTACCAACAGGAGCAGCTTCGAGAAGAAATCCATCTCCATCACCACCCCCATCCCCAGTTAAAAATACACAGATATCAAAACAATCCTGAACTGACTTTCTGGCGCCCACACCTCTTCAAAAAGTAAATACAACTGGCAATAACAATATTCTTTGTATCCACTACTCTAAACAACACAAAACAGCAGTCTTTCACCAAGCAAGCTGGATAAAGCATGCTATTTATATCTTAAGATTAGTTTCCTGTAACATGTTTCTCCATAGTAATCTGACACTTCTTGCCATGCTTTCATCTTGTAAAACCTAAGTTTCATTGACTACTCCCAAGTTATGCCTAAACGTGCCAAAATGTCCCTCCCATTGTGCGTGAAAACACAATGGACAAATATTAAATATATTTTTTCAAATGTCCAAGTCATGTATAATAGCTAGAACTCTTGCAATGTGATGGGTTTTTTTGCATTGTGATACCAAATTTTAAAAAATAACACGTATAGAGGATGGTTGGTTTAAGCAACTTTGAGGGCAGTTAAAATAAACTGTTTTTCCTTTCTGTGACTGTGGAAGTTTCATATTTTCTTTGGATGTCTTAGCTCTTGAAATACAATCTTAATGTTATAAGAATTTTGCCACTTCACTAGCACTGGCATGCATTTATTCCACTCATTAATTTTTAAGGCAAATTAATTGTTGGAATTTCTGGATATTTAGGTCTACATTTCATCTTTGTTGTGTCCTATTTTCAAAATTTGTAGAGATCTTGCTACATACAGATTTTAAAGAGCCATCCTCACTGAGAGCATCATCCTCCCTCATAAAGATCCGTCTTAAGGAACATTACTCTGAGGCCTGACTGTCACAGAATCAAAGATCCCTTTCCCTCTCACAATTCTAATAAGCCACAGGTTATAACGTGCCTAAAAACAGCAATCATCGTGTACAGGTAAGAAAGATAATCATTACCTCCTACCACAGAGACAACATTTTTGTTACTTAAACCTGGGCCCCAGATATTTGAGGCAGCAGATCACCAACAAGAAATCAGTCTCTGATGATGGGCAGTCCTGGATTTAATTCTAACTCTGCTACCTTCTAGCTGTAGAACCTAAGGCAAGTTACTTTACCTCTTTAACCTTCAGCATCTGTAAAACAGGATAGTAACAAAACCCCATCGAACAGATAAAATGAAGTAATGAATATAAAGCACCAAGACATGCTGATGATTAATAAATGTTAGTCAGTGTATTGTTTTTGTCATGTAATTAAATGGTATGAACTAACATTTTTTTATTTTACGCGCAGGCTCAGCGGCCATGGCTCACGGGCCCAGCTGCTCTGCGGCATGTGGGATCTTCCCGGACCAGGGCACGAACCCATGTCCCCTGCATCAGCAGGCGGACTCTCAACCGCTGCGCCACCAGGGAAGCCCCGAACTAACATTTTTATTCAAGTAAAAAGATGTGCTAATACCAGGAACAGCTGTTATAATTCCAATCCTAGTTATACCACAGACCAAAATTGGTATCCAAAATGTTGTGTATCAAGATAAAGCTCCCCATCTGGAGTTCTGGAAATATGTTTTGGGTTTGAGCAGTAATTACACAAGTATATACATATGTAAAAACCTCATCAAGCAGTACATTTAAGATGTGTGCACTTTTTTGTACATATACAAATTATACCTCTATAAAATGCATAAATGGTTCCCCACTGCCTATAGGATTCAGCCCTTTCTTTACACAGTTCACAAAGCCCTCCAGTTTGATGTGTGTTGTTCACCATTCAAAGTGTTATTTTTCACTACCTGATACCCTTCTGCTGATTGCTCTTGCTCTTGGTTTCATTCATTTGTTCAACAATTATTTATGGGGCATCACAGGGACAAGGTCCTTACTTTCACAGAACCCACTGCTTTTTACACATCTAGCAATTGTGCTGTGATTGGGGGCAAGGGGAATGGGGAGTATTAATCGCATTGGCCAAAGAACAGAAACAGCATGAAATGCGAGTAACATGCTTGTTCAGAAGGCAACAAAATTTAAGCAGTTAATACTGCAGTCATATATAGGAACTATATGTACAATTCACTTACAAACCTAGAGCCCCAGCAATTTGCCTGAAAACAGTCTCTCTCCTGAAATTGAAAAAAGTTACCAACCACAGCCCAGAAAGGATACTTTGTAGCAGAAAGCAAGAAAAACAAAACAAAACACAGCATTGCATTGTGGAAGACAGTAGAGGCTCAGGCAAGGGCAGGAAAGCACAGTGGACTAGAGTTCATTCCATTGAAAGGGGGAATGAGGGTCGGGGGTGGAGAAAGTAATGTGCTTTCTTGAAAACACAGGAAAGGATGTATGGAGAAGAATCTCAGCCAGAAAGAAATGGAATGCCTCCTTTCAATGAGTGGGATGCCTTCCAGGTAGTAAGAAGGGCAAATGTGGACCTAAGTCTCTTTAAGGTTGTTAGGATTTATGGAGAAAAGTTTAAGATTAGGGAAGTTTCCCATTCAGACAGGGAGACTTTCCCCTAATAAACTCTGGTCTGAGTAGGGTCGTCCAAAGCTCTCAGTAACAGAATAGTGATAGCTGGGAATGTTATTCCTGCATATATGCCACTAGGTTGCACAACAGGAGCTCCGCTTGGCTTAAGAGAATTGCCACTTCTTTCTCTACCCATTCAAAGAAGTTGCCTTAAGGAAGCTAAGGAGGAGCCCAGGGAGGAAAGAGAAAAAGCTGAGGCAACTCCTGCATTTAGTGGGCAGGAGTGACAAGTCACTCTCTCCAGACACCGAGCTGCTGGTGAAAGTGTAGTTCCCAAGCACTGCCACAGAGCGGTGCCTGGTCTACACTTTGGGATGGGTAACTTACTGGAGATTCTGGGAAACTCAGTAAATCCAGCTCACTGGTTCAAGTCCACCACCCTTGCATATAAAAAGGACAGGAGGTTAGACCTAAGGTGGCACTGGGGAGCTGTAAACAAATGACAGGGCATTTCTGAGCACAGCACAATTCTTAGGAGTCCTCTAAACACATATGGTGCAGAAAGAAGAGGGGAAAGGGAGAGAGCAGAGGAAGGAAACTGGTTAAACAGTGTGGGAAAACCTTGACAACTACTGAATCTGGGTAATGTGTATACGAGTGTATCTTATACTATTCTCTCTACTTTTGCATATGTTATTTTAAAAAATTTACATCTGGTGGTAGCACATTAAATACTACAGGAAGGGTCAAATCAAGGGAAGAATATACTGGATCCTTTTTAGTCCTGAGCTTTCACCTCACTCTACTCAAGACCAACTAACTCACCTAGAAACTTGAATTCTTCTTCTTGGCCAGACTATTTTGCAGTTCTCTTTATGTTTTATCTTTTCACTTTTATTGTCCATGCTTCCCCCAACCTGACTAGAATCTAAGATCCATGAGGACAGAGATTTTTGTCAGAGGTAGAGTGACTTGCCTAATGTTTAAAGAGCAAATCACTGGCAGATCCAGCACTAAAAGCAAAGTTTCCAGGCTTTTGGCCAATGGTCCTTCTGCCCTACTCACCCTGACTCTCTGGAGTTAAAGCACACTCACACGCAACCTCCATTCCTGCTTCCATTGCTCCCATTTTTAAAAAATGAAATATTCTCAATCACGGTAATAGGAGTCATCATTTATAGAGCATTTGTTATATGACAGTTTATAACTGATACATATAAAATTTTCCCAATTAATTTTCACAATGATCCTTTAGATATATATTTCCCTCTTAACAGATTTTTTTTTAAATCAGGCACAGAATTATGTTACCTCTTCCAGGTCACACAGCTAATAAGGAGGAGAACTACAATTTAAGTTCAGATCTTATCCTCATGAATGTTTCAGAATTCCTGCTAGTTAATATAATTCATAAAATTTCAAATCTTTCATTCCTTTATTGGCCTATAAATAAGGAGTAAAAGTTCCATGGAATATAAGAAACAAGGAAAACCAAGACTAACAACTTCATGTTCCTTTCTTACCTTTCTTGAGATCCTGCTCACCTCTCCCTTTTCCCCCAAGCGACACACAGAACCCAGGTCATGAAACATTCTAGACACAAAATTCTGTGGTTCTCTGGCTCCCCTCCACTTTAAGTCAGTATTTTCCTATTATTACTTCTAGCCACAAAACCTGTATTGTTTTTTAAATTATGATAAAATAAACCCAAACAGGAGGTTTTAGGAGGGCTTGCTTTCTATTAATACATGCATTTGTAAAGTCTTCACCAGAAGCAGCAGGATGAGAAGAAAATGTATGGGCTATGGAGTTTGAGAGAACTGAAATTCAAATACAGATGCCATTCTACTTCCTCTTAGTTTGATTAACATCTCTAAAGCCCATTTTCTCAACAGAAAAGAGTGAGAACAGGGCTAATTTAAGGAGGGCATGTTCCAGTGCCCACTTCAGATGTGGCACTGAAGGATAATGGAAAAGGAAAGCCAGAAGGCAGAAAGCGGGCACAAGGAAGGGGGATGGTGAAGGGTTAGGGCTGCTCACAGAGCTGCCCCGAGGGACTGAACAGCTCAGATCACCAGTGATGCTGTGTGTGCGCCACTCCTCTTCCTGCTTATCCCGGCCCATCCCACCACTGGATCTTGGTGTGCAGCTGCCAGGGAGGCAGCAGAGTGAAGTGGGAAGAGCCTGAGGTGTGAGTCACCGACCAGGATACAACTCTACCACCTTTACCAGATGTGGGAAACTGGAGCACCTCATTTAACCTGCCTGAACCTCAGTTTCCCTGTCTGTAAGATGGAATAATACTACCCTTGCCGGATTGTTGTAAAAGTAAAAATAACGTATGTGGAGTATTTTTGCAGCACAGCCTATGATACACAGTAAGCCTTAAGTTACAGCTAATGAAGCCCAAACCACATCTTACTTTCATTGCAAGGCCTCCAGTACTCCAACCAGAAAATGATCTCGGTATGCTCTAAATTCCTCTTACCCTCGTTTAGCAGAAACCAGCACGTGAGTGAAATGGGGGAGAGCCAAGTGGAGCGCTGTGGGTCTGGTAGGCATGGCTCACTCTCAGCAAGCTGTTTGAGCCATGCCTGCCGTCAGTAACTCAGGCTGTTCCCTCCACTGCAGACCAGTGGGTAGTGTAGGGTCACAGTTTACTGGTGAGTGGAAATGAGAGGGAGGGACAAGAATCCATATTGATTAGAGGCAGAGAGATTCAGCACTGGGAGACCGGACATAAAGGAAGTCAGAGTAGTTAAGCCCTGGCTAAACCCAGGGTATACCTTCCTTTTTTCTTCACCAGGTTAGAATTTTTTTTTTTTTTTTTTTGCGGTACGCGGGCCTCTCACTGTTGTGGCCTTTCCCGTTGCGGAGCACAGGCTCTGGACGCACAGGCTCAGTGGCCATGGCTCACAGGCCTAGCCGCTCCGTGGCATGTGGGATCTTCCCGGACCGGGGCATGAACCCGTGTCCCCTGCTTCGGCAGGCAGACTCTCAACCACCGCGCCACCAGGGAAGCCCTAGACTCAATTTTTGTTTTTGCAAAAATGTATTCATTTCTCAACAACTCTATTTTATCTTTTTTATTGAAGTGTAGTTGATTTATAATATTGTATTAGTTTCAGGTGTAAAGTGATTCAGTTATATACATATATTTTTCAGATTATTTCCCATTATAGGTTATTACAAGATATTGAATATTGTTCCCTGTGTTATACAGTAAATCCTCGTTGCTTATCTATTTTATGTACAGTAGTTTGTTAATTACATACTCTGAGTTTATCCGCCCCCCACCTTTGGTAACCATAAGTTTGTTTTCTACGTCTTTGAGTCTGTTTCTGTTTTGTATATAGATTCATTTGTATTGTTTTTTAGATTTTACATAAAAGTGATATCATATTTAAAATAAATAAATAAATTAATTAAATAAATTCCTCTCACCCTTAAGGTGATGACAGTCTGGATTTTCCCAACTTCAAATATTCTACCTTATCATTAGAAGTCGTGATTTGGAAAATACATATATCAAGCTTTATGTATACCATGTAATTGGTACTTAACAATTTCCTTTTATAATTGCTCTTTTCATGTATGTGTGTATATATGAAGATATAAATGAAACACTGAGCTAATAAACTCAACAGGTTATATGCATAAAACGTTCCTCCAAAGCCCTTCTGTGCACAAGTTTTTCCTTGCACCTGAATGAAATCTAAGGCAAATCTCCTAATTTTTTCCAATCATTCTTCAATTATAAATAGTTGTTCAATTACTTTCAATCCCAAGAACATTGTGATTTCAATAATTAAGATGTCTATACAGATGGCCAGTAGGCACCTGAAAAGATGCTCAACGTCACTAATTATTAGAGAAATGCAAATCAAATCCACAATGAGGTACTCACACAGGTCAGAATGGCCATGATTAAAAAGTCTACGAATAACAAATGCAAATAAACATAGAAACAAACCTAAATGTCCATCAACAGATGAATGGATAAAAAAGATGTGGTACACATATACAATGGAATACTACTCAGCCATAAAAAAGAATGAAATAACGCCATTTGCAGCAACATGGATGCAACTAGAGATTATCATACTAAGTGAAGTAGGAAAGAGAAAGACAAATACCATATGATATCAATTATATGTGTAAGCTAAAATATGGTACAAAGGAAACTATCTACAAAACAGAAACAGACTCATAGACACAGGGATCAGACTTGTGGTTGCCATGGGGGAGGGGGGAGGGGGAGGGGGAGGGGGGGTAAAGAGAGAGATGGACTGGGAGTTTGGGGTTGGTAGATGCAACCTATTACATTTAGAATGGATAAACAACAAGGTTCTAATGTATAGCACAGGGAACTATATTCAATATCCTGTGATAAGCCATAATGGAAAAGAATATAAAAAAAGAATGTATGTATGTGTATAACTGAGTCACTTTGCTGTACAGCAGAGACTGGCACAGCACTGTAAATCAACTGTACTTCAATTTTAAAAAACTGAAAAAAAAGAAAAAAACATAATAATTAAGATTTCTAGTACAGCGTCTTAATTGCATTAGTCAATACTCATCTAAATTAGTTTCTTTCTCCCCTTTCTACACAGAGCTGAGACGTCTGCGATAGGACAGGGGTGGAGGGATAGTTAAGACCAGTCATCTTCTCTCTTTCCCCATCTTATTATGCATCTTTTCTACCCCCAGCAAGGCTGCCTCTGCTCTGGCTCCTTAAGGGCTGGAGCTGAAGGAGTGGGGAGAAGTAAGGGGGGTTGAAAAGACCACGCCAGTGAAATCTGATGTCCATGCTAACTTTCTCATGAGGGCCTACAGGCTTCCGGGAAGAGTACATCAGTGAGACCCTCCACGTGCAATTCCCAGGACATGAGTGAGTCCTGGCCATTTACACTTCCAACTCTCAATCCTTAGGGTTCCCATGGGCACCTCCTGATTCACAGCATCTTCTAGGGTAGCCATGCACAGTGTCTCTTTTTAGAAGGCTTTTTAAGCTGGTTCCATCCAGAAACTCAGGGAAACCTACTGTCTTTCAAAGTGCATATTGCTAACAGCCCTCTTCCTTTCTGCTATCAATCCACAGATTCACATACTAATCTTTATGCTCTCCGAACACCTGGGGATACATAAGTTTTTAGAATGATTCTATTAGAGCTTCCCCCATCATTAGGTTTCAATGAAGGGGGCTTAAGAGAAGCATCCTCTCCTCTCTGCTGAGTGTGCAGGTGGGAAAGGACAAAGAACACACAGCATACTGACAGCTCTCTCCAAAAACATCCTTGTCTCAGAACCCTTAACTCTCCACACTTTTACTGCCCGGAGATAAAGTATGGGCTAAATGTGCAATAGCAATTTAAGGCCACCTTCTATGCAAGTCCTTGAAATATGAGAGTCACCTGGCAACTATTGCTTTATTCCCAGCCTTTGGGGCTTCAAGAGAAACTAAAACAGGTTAGAGTTCCAGTTAAAATCCTGTTACATATGTCCAACTAGATTTAATGAATCCAAGGTCTACCTCACGCCTTTCCGAATTTCTTTGGCATTAAGCAAGGTACTCTGCACAAACATAGTTAGAGCCTCAAAATATTTTCTGTTGGAAAACCCAGTAATTAGGAAAATCATAATGAGGAGTTAGGAATTAATTTCCAAGAGCACTATAAGGACCTGGTTAGCTATCAGTAGCCTCTGTTTGCTAAAACAGGAGCAGTGCAAATTCCTCTGGTAACACTAGAGAAGACTACAGCAACTTCAGGCAGCTGTGAGCCAGAGTCGGGCGCTTCCTGGTGTCACTTTTTAACAGCAGCTGTCAAGTCACAGAGAACCTTTGTTCCCTGCAACACCCTCCCTTACTTTCATGTCAAATGTTTCCAATATGCTTGATATTCCTCCACTTAAGTACATATTTTTTTCCCGATTGAAATGAATATTTCATTTAATCTAACATGTGTAATTACAGACATCTCCATAATTTATCCTCCAGAACTCAAATGCAGAATAATAAAAGCTACCCTAAGCCCTGTAATCTTTTAGCTTCTTTTTAACAAAACTTAGGCCTTCAGTCAATGTTGCTGTCTCAGACTGTCTAAAGCCACCATGTGCCTTTCACGTGACTTCTGTGCAATCTCAGCGATAATATACATACCTCAAGCAAAGTAACTGCTTGCAAATCAGTGGGTCTAGTATGCACTAAGAAAAGTACAGCACGAAGTCAACTTACAAACCGGTTCTATTACAAAAGTTTGTTTCTAAAGTCAGTTATTTGGCGCTCATTTTCCCAGGGAAAAACTGTTCTAATCTGTGTTTAGGTCCATAGGCCAGACCACAAAAACTACCGTTGAAATTTGGTCCTGAGCCAGTATTAACCCTGAGTCTAACCTCTGAAGCAGAGTCGTCTGGCCCAACAAGAAATGGGAAGAGTTTTGGTTCCTTTCCCAGAGTACAGAGGCAGCCGAAGCTACACTTATAAGGAGGAAAAGCTCGTCTTGGGGCACCCCTTGTACACCCAGCCTCCTCATTATGCCCCAACCCCCACTGCTACACGCTCACCCTAGCTTTAGCCTCCTCCTGAAAACATTCTAGGTACGAAACCACTCACCTCTCTCCCCACTGTTCCTTCTACTCTCAAAGTAAAACTAGCAATTCCCTCGGGAAAGCTAGCTCTCACCCAGAGGCACTAGGTAGACAATTATCAGTCCAAATTAGAGCACACTGCAGTATGAGACAGCTCACCCCAACCCTGCAAATGCTTGCTCTTTTTCGAAAGCAAAATTCTACACCAAAATGAATCTTCAGTAACATTTTTACCTCCGGTTCAAAAAGAAAAAGAAAAGCTTCAGACTCTGTGAAGGGAAAATTATTCCGGGGGGTAAACCGCCATTTCATGATGCCAGCTCCCTGTATTCTTCACAGCTTTCATCCTTCCAAACCCACAGGCTTTATTTAAAAGGAGAGAAGAAAAGAGGAAGGTTGTCCTCTTTCCACCTTCCCTGCCCTCCACCACCCTACAACTTGTAAAGCTAACCTATGGGGTAGACAAGATCACCCAACATTTTCCATTCACAATGCCAGCAAGTGATTTTGAAAACTGTCAACAAGAGGAAAAGGGCTGCCACAGCTACAGCCACGATTCATATATATAAACCATTTGCATGTAAGTCAAGCTTGACTCAGGAGCTACCTATGTAACTAGACAGTCATCCTTTAATGTTGGCATAATATTTACAAACCATTGAGCAACAATAAGCCAGTGGCCTCTATCATGTAGCATGATAAAGTTTATTTCACTTCCTTGAACGTAATAGTTGTTTGCTCTCATCCCCCAATTATATTGTAGTCTTATACAGATAACACACAAAGCCTACAGGAAGTTTTTTTTTTTTTTTTTTTTTTTTTTTCTTTTTGCGGTATGCGGGCCTCTCACTGTTGTGGCCTCTCCCGTTGCGGAGCACAGGCTCCGGACGCGCAGGCCCAGCGGCCATGGCTCACGGGCCCAGCCGCTCCGCGGCATATGGGATCCTCCCAGACCGGGGCACGAACCCGTATCCCCTGCATCGGCAGGCGGACTCTCAACCACTGCGCCACCAGGGAGGCCCAACAGGAAGTTTTAAGGATAAGAATTAACAATTTTTTAAAAGCACAATGATAAGTGGCACAGAAAGAGTAATAGATAAAGAGGGCCATATAAGCCTGTGTATCATATGTACCTCACACCATCCCCATGGGAAATCTGAGTAAATCTCAGACATTCCCTTTTCCACACCAAGGCACAAGTCTTGTGTCTTTCAGTTCTTGCCTTGACTGAACCCTGCACTCCTAGGGAGTCTCCACACCCACCCCATCTTTTCCATCCCCATAGCTATTACCTTAGTTAAGTTAGCCTTTCTTACCTCTACCTCATGTGGATCACAGCTGCCTAAATAACATTATGCTGCCCTCAGTGGGACACTTTAGATGAACGAGGCTGCCCCTAACCTCTAGGGGCACAAAACTGTCCAGGCTTAACCTGGGTCCCATCTCTGCATCCTTCCTCTCCATATCAGGGTCCTCCCCACACTGGAGTCCCTTAGGTCCTCTCTGCAGGCTCAGCCCCACCACACAGACCTCAGGACCAGTATCAGCTTTAGGCAAGAAACATTTTCAACTGTTACAAGATCCACATTCAGAGTCTCAGCATTGTTAGCCTTGTTACTCGTCTGACCTTGGCACGATACTACAATGCTGATAACTGCTTCTATTTTACTCCCAAACCCCAATATCACCATTTCTCCTCCCTTTTAATAGACTTTCCCAATCAACATGTGTTCCAGCTCTTATAATTGGGTTTCTTCTACTCTGAACTCTTTTCTTATACTGATAATTTGCTAAGTAACTCAGGCCTTTCCTAGAACCAGGGCCTCATTTTTGTTTGTTTTCCTTTAAGAGCGTTATTGGGATATAATTCACATACCATAAAATTCACCCATTTAAGGCAGACTATTCAATAGTTTTTATAAACTTACAAGGTTATGCAGCTGCCATCACTATCTAATTCCAGAACACTTTCACCATCCCAAAAAGGAATCCTATACCCATTAGCAGTAATTTCCCATTTCCCCCATCCCCTCCCATTCCTATGGCCATTAAACGACTAATCTACTTTCTGTCTCTATAGGCTTGCCTGTTAGGGACATTTCATATAAATGGAATCATACAATATGTGACCTTTTGTCTCTGGCTTTTTCCACTTAGCATAATGTTTTCAATGTTCATCCATGTTGTAGCATGTATCAGTACTTCATTTCTCATTCCTTTTTATGATATGCCATCATATGGATATACCATACTATATTTATCCATTCATCAGGTAATGGACATTCAGGTCATTTCCACATTTTGGCTATTATGAACAATGCTGCCATGACCATTCATGTACAATCTTTTGTGTGAACATATGTTTTTGTTTTTCTTGGGTACGTAACTAACTAGTAGTGGAATGGCTGGATCATATGGTAACTCTATGTTTAACTTTTTGAGGAACTGCCAAACTGTTTCCCAAAGTGGCTGTTCCATTTTACATTCCCATCAGCAGTGTTCAAGGGCTCTCACTTCTCAATATCCTCACCAACACTTGTTACTGAACATCTGTCTTCTTGATTCTAGCCATCCTAGTATAAAGCAGTTATTTCTTTGCAGTTTTGATTGGCATTTCCCTAATAGAATGTTGGGCATCTTTTAAACATGCTTATTTGCCATTTGTATATCCTCTTTGGAGAAACGTCTATTCAAATCTTAGCCCGCTTTTTTTTTTTTTTTTTTTTTTTTTTTCTTTTTGTGGTATGCGGGCCTCTCACTGTTGTGGCCTCTCCCGTTGCGGAGCACAGGCTCCGGACGCGCAGGCCCAGCGGCCACGGCTCACAGGCCCAGCCGCTCCGCGGCATATGGGATCCTCCCAGACCGGGGCACGAACCCGTATCCCCTGCATCGGCAGGCGGACTCTCAACCACTGCGCCACCAGGGAGGCCCCTTAGCCCGCTTTTAAAGTGGGTTGTCATTTTATTGTTGAGTGTAAGAGTTCTTAATATATTCTTCATACAAATCCTTTATCATATATACAACTTGTAAATATTTTCTCCAACAGTCCCATTATTTTATAAAGTCTTCCTGCCAAAAATTAATACACAGTTCCTAAATCTCAACCATGAGCCTAAGTCCTGTTACCCACCAACAAATTGCCATAATTCCAACTTCCACATACCCACATTTCTGGGTAATATCTGCTCCTGTGTTCCATCAGTCATTTGTACTATCCTCCCACTGTGTAGCGGATCTGCTGTGATGTCTGCCTAGAACAAAATTTCCATTGCCATACCCACCTCCCTAACACACATCCACACCTACCCCAACCCTGAACTTTCCCCATCACACTGAACCTCCTCTGCCTATGAAATGCCCTAGCAAAGTTCCCTTGTGCGAGTATTTGGAGTTGCCCTACTTCATCAAATCTAAGATGCCATCAATTCTAAGACCATCATTATTTTATATGCCAAAACAACTATGGCACATCTTTGATTATGAAGCAGCTTAATGTCAGAGATACTAAAATGTAGGAGAAAAAATGTGAGTTAGAATCAATGAAAGACAGTAGTTCTAGACAACAACTTTATAAGGCTGGTGTTATTATTCCCGTTTTGCAGATAAGATCATTTAGACTCAGCAGTTAAATGACCTGCCAAACATCACAAGGTCAGTAGGTTGGTGGAACTGAGATCCAAATCCAGGTCTGACTCCAAAGCAATACTGCTTCCATTACATTTTCTTTAACCCGCCATAGTAACATCAAAGCATCAGCATGCACCAGTTTAAAAAAGAAATCCTATTACTCTTAAGTTATTTTTTTAACTGTAAACTGCTATTGCCAAATAGGAAAGACAGTTAAAAACAGCTTTATTCAAAATGAAAACACTCCATTTCTACATTAAGAATAAATGTCTAGGGACTTCCCTGGTGGCACAGTGCTTAAGAATCTGCCTGCCAATACACGGGACATGGGTTTGAGCCCTGGTCCGGGAAGATCCCACATGCCACAGAGCAACTAAGCCCGTGCGCCACAACTACTGAGCCCATGTGCCACAATTACTGAAGCCCACGTGCCTAGAGCCCGTGCTCCACAACAAGAGAAGCCACTGCAATGAGAAGCCCGCACATCACAACGAAGAGTAGCCCCCGTTTGCCACAACTAGAGAAAGCCCACGCGCAGCAACAAAGACCCAACGCAGCCATAAATAAATAAATAAATAAATAAATAAATAAAATTTAAAAAAATTATAAAGGTCTAATGGGACTTCCCTGGCGGTCCACTGGTTAAGACTCTGCACTTCCTTCCACTGCAGGGGGCACGGGTTCGATCCCTGGTAGGGGAACTAAGATCCCACACGCCTAGCAGCGCGGCCATAAATAAATAAAGGCAAGCCACAGATTGAAAGAATATATTTAAAAAATAAACAAATAAAGGTCTAAGTATGGCAATATAAAAAAATACAAAAACATATACTCTTTGATCTAGCAATTTTACTTCTAGAAATTTATTCTACTGATACACCTGTGCATGAAAGAAATTACCTGTGCAAGGTCATTCATTACTGAATTGTTCTTAATTTTAAAAAACTGGAAGGACTTAAAATGTTCTTCAATAATTGACTGGTTAAATTAAGAAACATTCATTCAATATGAATGCAGCCAATAAAAAAAAATTAAGAAGAAGAATGACTTCATGTGCAGCCAATAAAAAAAGAAGTAGAAGAATGACTTCACATGCTAATATGGAGTAATCCACATGATACGTCATTAAATAAACACACACAGTTTAAATATTTGCTTTATATACATAAAATATCTCTGGAAAGATACACAAGAAACTGTTATTTAACTTCGATTACCTGTGGAAAGAACTGGGTTGCTGGGAGACATGAGTGGGAGGGAAAATTAATTTGCAGGTTTTGAAATCTGAAACATGTGAATGAAAGAAGGAACTAAGGGAAAAGACGCAGACAGATTAAATATAAGCCCTTTAGTAATAAAAGCAGAGCACAGGAGTGTGAGGAAACCTAGATTCTAGTCCCAGCTCGACACCTAGATGAGTGTTCCTGGATGAGTCAACCTCTTTCTTGGCTTTTAGCTGTAAACGAGCAATTTCCTCTTCATGATCTTTTAAAAGATTCTTTCCAGCTCTCTAATTTTATTATGACATGTTTAGTTCCCACAGTGTGTCAAATATAATTTGTAGGTGCTATTGAAAATGTCTTTGTTTTAAGTTTGTCGCATAATAGAATATCAGATCTTGAGTCAGGATGGTTTGCTTAAAGCCCTAGCTCCTGCTACTTTGTAGCTGTAGGATTTGTAGCAAATCACATCACTGACACCAAGTTCTACTACCTGTAAAGCTGAGATGATACCTATGTCATCTGGGGAAGGTTATTTACCTGTAAAGCTGAGATGATACCTATGTCATCTGGGGAAGGTTATTTAATCTCCTAAATCTCAATTTCCTGACTTGTAACATGGCCATAATGATTCTTACTTGAAAGGGCTACTGTGCAGGTGAAACAACACTGTAAAGTACTCAGTACCCTGCTTGGCTCAAAATGGGCATTTGAAAATTGGTTCTCTTCCTCTCCAAACTTAGAAACAAAAGGCTGCCCTGCAAGCAGGGAGCTGACCAACTCACTCTGGCTGTAACTTTTGCTCCCCAGAGCCTGGGTTGTTACTTCCTTTTTCACTTCCTTTCCCCTCTATCCCCTGCTACCTACGAATATCCTATACCCCATTTTCATTTCTCATCTCTTCTAGAGAAGAAAAGGGGCCTATAGAAGCAAAACCAGAAGTAAAGGAGGGTGATGACTTTCCCAGCCCACATTCTACTAAACTTTTAAAACTTCCACATGAATCTTCCTTAGGTTCACTCACTAACCTACTCCATCTACAGGTGCTAATGGAGTACCTACAATGTGTCAGGAGCTAAGGATGGAATCCCCGCTCTCACAGAGCCTGCAGTTTTTTGGCAGTTGACTATCAACAAATCAACAAACATAATGTATCAGAGATGATG
The DNA here is from genome assembly GCF_964165515.1 of Mesoplodon bidens. Taxonomy (NCBI): domain Eukaryota; kingdom Metazoa; phylum Chordata; class Mammalia; order Artiodactyla; family Ziphiidae; genus Mesoplodon; species Mesoplodon bidens. Next base: position 50,239,394 of record NC_138164.1, on the reverse strand, counting down.
AAAACTCTAAATAAAAATCAAGGGAGCTAACAGCAGCAGGACCTAGAGGGGAGGATGTGATAATGCAAAAGATGGCCAAGAAGGCGTCAGAGACAGTGTGACAGTGTGCATCAGTTGAGGGAGTGAGCCATGCTGCTACCTGGGGGCAGACCATGCCAGGCAGAGAGGACACGAAGTTAAAGGCAGTGAGGTGAGAGGATGTGTAACACATCAGAGGACCAGCAAGGAGGTCAGCATGACTACAATACAACAAGCAAACAAGTTCAGAAAGTTCACAGGGAGGGGGGCAGAGCCTTGAAGGTCTTGGTAAGGATTTTGGATTTTCTTCTAAATGAAATGAAAACTACTAGAGAGTTCGATGCTCTAATCTCATCCTCTATTGGCTGTTGCTTTCCTTCCCAGTCTTACTATACATAATGGACAGAAGGGTTATGATACTTCCTTTCAAAGAGATTAAGCCAAGATCCGTCCCACAGAGGGTCAATCATGCCTGAAAATTATTTCAATAGTACATTTTAAAATGTGCTAAATTGTTTTATAGGAATATACTATAAATGGAGGAAAGCAACATCGTAAGCTACTGCAGATACATATACAGATATGCATACACACAAACAAGATGTTCAGGCAGCTTTGTTTGTTATTGTGAAAAACTACTGATAACTTAAACGTCCATAACAGGGAACAGTTAAATGAATTACAGTCTGTACATTATAGAATAGTATAGTAAACAGCCATTAAAGGGAATGAGGTAAGTCTCTATGTATGAATTTCAAGAGTGTCCATGAGGGACTTCCTGGTGGTTCAGTGGATAAGACTCCGCGCTCCCAATGCAGGGGGCCCGGGTTTGATCCAGGGAACTAGATCCCACATGCATGCCGCAACTAAGAGTTCGCATGCCACAACTAAGGAGCCCATGTGCTGCAACTAAGGAGCTGGTGAGCCACAACTAAGGAACCCACCTGCCGCAGCTAAGACTCAGCACAACCAAAGAGATAAATAAATATTTTTAAAAAGGGGGGTGTGGTGGTGGGGTGAATTGGGAGATTGCGATTGACATATATACATTAATATGTATAAGATAGATAACTAATAAGAACCTGATGTATAAAAAATAAAATTTAGGGCTTCCCTGGTGGCGCAGTGGTTGAGAGTCTGCCTGCCGATGCAGGGGACACGGGTTCGTGCCCCGGGCTGGGAGGATCCCACATGCCGCGGAGTGGCTGGGCTCGTGAGCCATAGCCGCTGAGCCTGCGCGTCCGGAGCCTGTGCTCCGCAACGGGAGAGGCCACAACAGTGAGAGGCCCGTGTACCGCAAAAAAAAATAAAAATAAAAATAAAATTTAGGGACTTCCCTGGTGGCACAGTGGTTAAGAATCCGCCTGCCAACGCAGGGGACACGGGTTTGAACCCTGGTCCGGGAAGATCCCACATGCCATGGAGCACCTAAGCCTGAGTGCCACAACTACTGAGCCTGCACTCTAGAGCCCATGAGCCACAACTACTGAAGCCCGCGCGCCTAGAGTCCATGTTCTACAACAAGAGAAGCCACCGCAAGGAGAAGCTCGAGCACCACAACGAAGAGTAGCCCCGGCTCACGGCAACTAGAGAAAGCCCGCGCACAGCAACGAAGACCCAACGCAGCCAAAAATAAATAAACAAATAAAAATTTAAAAAATAAACTAAATAAATAATTTTTAAAAAGTGTCCATGATACATTAAGTTCACTTATTCAACAAGTATTTTGCCACTTTGAAACTGGGACATAGTCCTGTATGAGAATAAAACTTGACATGGTTCTGGCACTTGCAGAACTTACTTTTTAGTGGAAGAGACAATACATAAGCAAGCAGAATGAAGGTGTAAATTTTTGAAATAAGTGCTACCAAAAAAAAAAAAAAGACTCTTCTGGATAGAGAATGGGGGCAGGGGCTTTTAGTTACATTGTCAAATATTATAGCTATGGGTCTATAGCACAACTAAACTTTAAAAAACTACCTGAATGAGCCTATATTGCTGTTGTTTCATCCTAATAACGATAAGAACTTAATTCCTCATGACCTTCATATCTCAAAATGGGAGAGAAGAAGGAGAGAATGCTCTCACCAGAGTGACTCTCCAAACAAACCACATGCCAGGAGGCTGGGCCAGCACTTCTCAGAAAGTGGCTCTGTCTATTCACACCAAGGACCACCTTGCTTACTTCTGATGACCTAATCCCATTTATCCACCCAGCAATTCTCAGTAGTTTCTGTAAAGTCCCTCCTTGTGGCACACAAATTTAAATCAGACTAGATCACTGGATAAATTTAAACTCTTTTAAGTGGAGATAGACATGATTCATATCAAAAAGAACCATATAAACATTCATCTTACAAAAATACCCAACTCTGTAGGTTTAAAAAGCCAAGAGCTAAATGGCCTATGCTCACAGAATTCAAGACTTTCCTCACACCATTTAAAGTCACAAATTATAACTTGTCTGTATGTGTACAGCCTAATTTCACAGTGAAAGAATGCCACATCAATTGCAAACCACATGAAGAGAAAGTAAACATGCAACTAAATTCTGAATCACATTTATATACATATAAGTCAGATTCTATAACTATTCTATAACTATTATTCCATTTAGTAAAAGTACAGTGCTTATTAGCAAATTTACAGTGCTTCAGAGTGCTTATTAGCAAATTTACAGTGCTTCATAGTGCTTATTAGAAAATTCAGGAAGGGGTTTACTCACTGTAGTGGGTTAAATTGTGGCACCCAAAAGGATATGTTTAACTCCTAACCCCTGGTACCTGTGAACATGACCTTATTTGGAAATAGGTCTTTGCAGTTGCAATTAAGTTAAGGATCTCCAGATGAGACTTAAATCCAGGACTTAAATCCAATGACTGTGTCTTTATAAGAGAGAAGAGTGGAAGATTTGAGACACACAAACACAGAGAAGACCCAGAAGGGAAGACCACGTGAAAGCGGAGACAGAGATTAGAGTGATGCGTCCACAAGCCAAGAAACAGCCAAGAGCAGCCAACAATCGCCAGAAACTGGGAGAGAGGCATGGAAGAGATTCTTCCTCAGAGCCTCCAGAGGGAACCAACCCTGTTAAGACAATTTGATTTGGGGATTTTGTCCTCCAGAACTGTTAGAGAATAAATTTCTGTTATTTAAAACTATGAACTTTGTGGTAATTTGTTATAGCAGACCTAGGAAAGAAATACACTTATCTATAAAATCTGACCTCCCCAATCTTCCTAATTTTTTTCTGTATGTAGCTTATAAACCCAAGAGGGGTGGATGACAAAGGATAATTTTTTTCTACTCACAAGCTATTGGAACTCAAATACTGAGCCGTCTTCACAGTACTGGCACTACAATTTACTACGAAGATACATACAAAGATATATACACAGACACATGTAATAACCATTTTTCATTCTCTAAACTTGAGAGACTCAAGTTATTTAACAAAAACACAAAAAGTGAATGAAGGTAAATGGAGTTAAATAGTTCCAAATTTCTAGTAGTTTTGGGAAAGCAGTCAAAATAATACTTTCTTTTAAAATATAATAAACCAATGGGACTTCCCTGGTGGCAAGGTGGTTAAGAATCCGCTTGCCAATGCAGGGGACACAGGTTGGATCCCTGGTCCGGGAGGATCCCACATGCCGCAGAGCAACTAAGCCCATGCACCACAACTACTGAGCTCACGTGCCACAACTACTGAAACCCGTGCGCCTAGAGCCCGAACTCCACGAGAAGTCACCGCAGTGAGAAGCCCACACACCACAACGAAGAGTAGCCCCGCTCGCCGCAACTAGAGAAAACCTGCATGCAGCAACGAAGACCCAACGCAGCCAAAAATAAATATAAATAAATAAATTTATTTTAAAATATATAAGCCATGGGCCTCCCTGGTGGCGCAGTGGTTGAGAGTCCGCCTGCCGATGCAGGGGATACGGGTTCGTGCCCCGGTCTGGGAGGATCCCATATGCCGCGGAGCGGCTGGGCCCGTGAGCCATGGCCGCTGGGCCTGCACGTCCGGAGCCTGTGCTCCGCAACGGGAGAGGCCACAGCAGTGAGAGGCCCACATACCGCAAAAAGAAAAAAAAAAAAATAAATAAAAATAAAATAAAATATATAAGCCAAGATTTAACAGTTAATTTTATTATTTTCAATTTAGTTTTTCCTTATTATAAAATAATACATTCTCATTGTAGAAAATTTGGAAAAGCATATGAAAAAGAATTTTAAGTTCCTCTTTAAAATCAAAGCCTCTCTTCACGATTTCTCAACTTAAAATGTGAAACCAGACAGGTATTTTCTACCCTGCAAGTTGAATAACCCTTTCTTAAGTTGCTCGAATAGGCCCATCATTAAAGGCCTTTGTTTACAATCAAGTTTGTATGGCAGTTACACAACTATGAAATTGAGAGTCTACAATGGAAATTCTGATCTAATTTTAACATAAGTCTTATAATTGAAACACACAAATGGGAACTACAAGGAGAGCTTTATTGTCATGGGGGTTTCCGACAAGGTGCTTTCCCTTGATCATTTTGGGTCCTGAACTGTTCTGGTCTCTAATCATAATTTACATATCAACTAAGCCCTCAATTTTAGAAATAATATTTTCATGTGCAGAAAAGCAACAGATGAAGATCAAAATATCAACAAATTTTATTCAAGAGTTTCTGACTAATGATCTCCCATATTTCCCTTTCATATTATTTTCTCAAAAGTAAGTATCAAATAGACAACACAAAAAGCAGGTAAAGAGAAACACCTAACAGCTGCCATGCAATAGCAAAGGCTGAAACACTGAGAATGAAAATAAGCTTGAAACTTTTTGTCAATCCAAATCTCTGAATGCAGGCACATTCTTTAATATTTTATTTAAACAGTGATGTTTTTGTTAAAAACAAAAATTTCACTAACTCCAGGTACGTTTTTAAACTGTTGTGCCATTTAAATATGTTTATTCAATATCACACAGCATCCCCACACCCTAAGTGTGGGCTGCACATAATGACTCCCCTCCGAAGAATATGGAAAAAAAGCAAGAGGAGACGAGTAACTTTACAGTGGAGAAACCAAACAAACGCTACCTCATCCAGATGATCAAGGTCAACATCAACAGTCATAAACCGTGCTGATAGTATGTACCCTTGATGTGATGTGATGAAAATGGCACTTTACCTCTGTGGTCTTCCTCCCCAAAACCCATAACCCTAGTCTAGTTATGAGGAAAACATCAGACAAATTCCAATAGAGGGGCATTCTACAAAACACTTGACAAGTACTCCTCAAAATGGCCAGGGTCGCCAAAAACAAGCAAGGTCAGCTAAGAGGAGCCTAATGAAACACGACAACTAAATGTAACGTGGTGTCTTGGTGGGATCCTGGAACAGAAAAGGGATATCAGATAAAAACTATGGAAACCTGAATGAAGTATGGACTCTAGTTAATAAAAATGCATCAATGTTAGTTCAATAATTACAACAAATGTTCCATATAAGATGTTAACAATGGGGGACCAGGGTGCCGCCAGTATATGGAAACTTTCTGTTTTATCTTTTCAACTTTTCTGTAAATCTAAAACTCTTCTAAAAAAAATAAAGCCTATTTTAAAATTTTACATGGCAGTCATTTCCAGAAAAAATACTAATAAGGTCCTAGATCAGACTTCTAATCCCTCACACATAAAAGCTTAACTTAAGGAAACAACTAGATCCACTAAGCAGTTTCTTCTTTCTTTTTTTTTAATGGAAGAAGCATGAGTAGATGGATTGATTGATTGATTGATGGCTGCATTGGGTCTTCCTTGCTGCGTGTGGGCTTTCTCTAGTTGCAGTGCCCTGAGGCTACTCTTTTTCTAGTTTGCAGTGCCCTGAGGCTACGCCCTGATGCGCGGGCTTCTCACTGCAGTGGCTTCTCTTGTTGCGGGACAACTGGCTCTAGGTGCACAGGCTTCAGTAGTTGTGGCACAGGGGCTCTAGAGCGCAGGTTCAGTAGTTGTGGCACATGGGCTTAATTGCTCCGCGGCATGTGGGATCTTCCTGGACCAGGGATCGAACTTGTGTCCCCTGAATTGGCAGGCAGAGTCTTAACCACTGTGTCACCACGGAAGTCCCAGCAGTTTCTTCTAGCACCAAGATTACATCTAGATTTTGCAAGACTGATAATTAAGGTGCTCAGGGGCAAGATAAAGGGAGACTAGATCTACCCCACCTTCTCAAGCAAACGTTTGGTTGTTTATGATAAGGATGTGCAAACCCAAGTCTCATAATCACAGAGCTATTTGTAAATCAGATAATTTTAAACTAATGAAAATAACAAAAGAAAGGTATTCAGAAGAGGATTCTTCTAAAGTATAAGCCTTGAGCAAGAAGTCTGGCGTTCCATCACCAGGGACTACACATTATGTCCCTAAGCAACTGACTCCCCCTCGCCCCCCTCCCCCCACCGTTTCCTCATGTACATAATGGAAAGTGATTTTGACACCATGCAATATCCAAAGGATGCTCAAAAAATAACAGGATGTCATAAAAATATAACATTCTTACTCTTACACATCACTGGCATCTGCTAAAAGCAACCAATTCAGGTAAAATGTATGTAATACTTTGTCTGTGAGGTATGCATCAGTACTAAGCAAGAGAATCAACCAGAAGAGAAGAGGTGCAAAGGAGGGGAAGTAGAAGTAGCATTTAACTACTTATCAGCAATTACCAGGCCCTCCTTTTAGATGTTTCTCCCTGCAAAAGTGTCCTAGTGAAAGTCTCATTTTAACTAACGCTTATTGAGATGATCTTAAAAATTGCTACACTGTAGCTCAGCAAAAGCAGAGGCTCTAAATGCAAATCAGGCATTGGAGATAACAAAAATAAATGAGTATCAGTTCTTATGCTCAAGGAGTCTACTCATCCTCAAGTAGGAGGCAAGACAAGAAAACAAGTACAATCTTTTCTTGACTCAAGGATGCCATCAATTGGAAGATGCATCCTAATTACAAGGATATTAAAATAAGAATTTTTTAATGTGTCTTAGAATGGATAAGATACTATAGTTTCTGAATGATAAGCCCTAGGTAGGTTAGCATAAGAAACTATATGGGAGCACAGATAAGAATGTTCTACCATCTGACATTGCTATCTTTATGAGGGCAGGGGGGAGGGGGGTAGATATAAGCAGTTCCACAGGTTCTTAATCATATAAGTCAATGGGAAAAATAGAATTCAAAATTTATACATCTTGCCAGGAAAAGTTTTATTTATAAAAGGCAAGACAGACCTGTAAAGATGCAGAATACCTTTATTAATAAAAATTATTAAAGCCAACATGAATAAATTCATACCGACATTTCACTAAATTATTTGGGAAACAAAATTCACAGGTAATTTCTTTACCTAAGAAGAAAAGCCTTTTTATCAACAAGATACTTAGAAGATGAGAGAAGTTAACAGTTGTTCCTTTTGATCTTCCTCTATAAAACAAATCACAGTAAAGCTTTTAGCGTATGAAGGGAGACAATCATAAAATAAACTACATTTCTAAAAGAGAATTGGGTTCTTTTCAGAGATAGCAGAAAGAACAAAACATTTTCATGATGTTTTTCCCTTCAGTTAGGACTAAAGCTCTACTTTAGAAGAGGAAAACCCTGTTTTTGCAAAAACTCCTTTAAGGTCATGCACATAAACCCTGGGGAAGTATTTGCTGAATGAATGAAGTCACTAGCCCGATAAGTCCTATTTGGATGTTCACTTCTTTTTAACACTAAAGTGCCCAGAGATGAGATAGCACCTGTTCAATTAGGTGCCCTAATGAGAGAAGTAAAAACCCTTCTTTCACAGCAGGACTCCTGTATCCCACCAGGTGAGGCCCTCACTCAGTTTCCCCTCCTGTGGTTATTCCAGCAAAGAGCCCAGCTCAGCCAGGCCACGGAGCAGCTAAGACAGAAGAAATGTTTCCAGAGGAAGGCAGACAGTGTACATACAGTAAAGATAACCCAAGCAGAGGCATTTTATTGATTCTTACATTCCCCACTTTGGGGGCCATTCAAAAGTAACTTTAAATCAGACTTTTAGAAAAATTAAGTTTCACACTTCCAACTCCTTCAGGGAAACATATCTGTACACCTTAAGTCACAATACCTCTATAGAGTTTACTATGTGCCAGGCACTAGGTGCTTTACAAATACGTTAATTGAAACCTCACAATAAGTCCATGAGGTAGGCAGGTACTCTTATTACCATCTCCATCTTACAGGTGAGGAAAGGGAGACATAAGAGGTTAAGTAACTTGCCCAAAGCCACAGGACAGTAAGTGGTAGGGTGGAGAGACTGATTCCAAACAGTCTGGCTCGATTCTATGTCCCAAACCACTATGTTACACGGAGAGCTACCTGCAGAAAACAAATGTATTACCCCTATTTTCTCTATATTTATGGAGTAAAATGTCCAGACCTCAAATCCTTCTCCCCACAGACGTCAGTGAACCCTGACATTGGCAATAAGCTGGCAAACAGGCAAAATTTTTCCTAGGTACTTAAGTATGACTTGCATTGCAATAAACACAGATATAAACTATCCAGACTCCCTTCTGCCTTCTAAGAAAGAGCACAGAAAACTGCACGCTTACCATACATATTGAAGGATTTCTCCTTCCCCTTTAAAGTATTATCAAAATATCTCACACCCAACACTTAACAGATAAAAGGCCACGATCCTATCCAAAAGTGTTATGGTAGAGAGATGCAAGTATTAGTTTTATTTTTCCTACTGCAAAATAACTGTGTGAGTAAAACAATGAAACTTGTTGGATAAACTAACAAAAACAGATGTAAAAGAATCCAATATGACACGATAAAGGGGGTTAGTTCCACATTGTGAGGCCTAAGATCTCTCACCTTAAGGCACTCAAAATATGTAAGCTATCTGCCCAAAAGAGAAAAACGAAGAGCTCACTAGAGAAATGATAACAAAATACGACTATAAAAATACTAAACACCTCATTGTAATTGTTATATATTTACAATGCACTAGTCATTGTGAAAATGTTTAAAAAATGATACCCAAAAAAGAGTCAGTTTGAAAAGAATATAAAGATGAGTTAAATAAAGGTCTTCTTGCATAATTCAATTTGTTTATTTAGTTGTAGCATTGCCCACCCACCCCATCCCACAAAAAAGCCACACTCATTTGAAGTCATTTTATCTCTTGCTACTTCCTTTGCAGTGAGTCTGCAAAGTTGTGATGCATGGTGGTGATCCTATTCATTGAACAGAAAGCAACTGAGTGAAACATACAAGCAACTAAACCTCTGGCACCCTGTAAAACCACAAGGGAGAAAGATCTTTTTTTCCCATGTTCTAACAGATTTTTTAAAAGCCCTTTTCTTAAGTGGCAATATACCTAGAATGACTGCATGCTTGTCTAGAGTCACATGCTGTCTACCAAAAGTCAGAAGTCAATTGACACCGAGACTGGAAATTAATCCAGTTAAAAATTTTAAATGAACTTTTAAGCAATTCTCGCTTATTTACTTACAACATTTAGCTAATTTCAATCTGCAAGTAAAATAAAAGTATCAGAAAGTTTTTTTTCCTGTAGACCTTAGCTTTCATAGTTAAAAGAGATTCCCCATTCCCCAGAGAGTCCCCTTAATCAAATTTTTGTTTTCAGAAAAAGTTATGCAAAAACATTAGCTAAGAATGGCTTAAGATAAAAGCACAGGAATGGAACTTTTCTAAAAGGCACTAAATAGACTGTCAGTTTATATAAAGTATCATGGATTGGCAAAAATAAAAATACCAAATAATTTAAATTTATTTTAAAATTCATCTCTCAAGACCCTGACAACCAATCATGAAAAGAAGCATGATATAAAATAGAAAAATACTTTGAAAATGTGAGTTAATGTTCATAGTAACTTAAGCAACTTAATGATAAAAGATAAAACTGATTGTAAGCAAGTAAATGCAACGTCGATACTTTAAAATCTTTAAGGAATGTCCATACCATCTCTCCTTCTGCTAGCATGACTAATGAGAAAACCTAAATTTTCTCTCAATTAATTTCCCTTCATGGAAGGGTGGTGGAATGTGGCCGGGAACTCTGCAAGGATGGCAGTGGAGTCCCTCATTCTTTATATTGACACTCTGAAGCATGATCAAAAAGTATCAAAATACCTGATGTCCCTGCGCAGGGTGTGGGTGGAGCCTAAATCTGTTATTTGTTATTTCTGCCCTGTCTTTTCTGTTAGTGCACATTTGCTTGATCATTCGGAAGCGAGTGGGAGTAGAGAGAGCAGGGGGCTGTCAACCTGCTAAGACCACTTCAGCCCACCTATGACCACTTCAGCCTGGTTGGAGGGACCCCTCTTAATGAGAGAAGTCTCAGATTTAGCTCCCCTTCCACCCTCCAGCTTGTTCCTAATTGGAATTCTGACTCGTTCCTGAAATTCTGCATTTCCTGTTTTCTTATCAATAAATGCTCCCTTCTCTTATTTGAGCTCACCCTAGCTTGGGAGTAGGGTAATTAGGAAGCGTGAATAATTCTAGGGCCAATAAAGAAGGAAAAATTAAGAAACAAAAGAACCTTGTTAAACATACACACAAAAAAACAGGTCCAGAAGTTGTAAAAGCCAGTTCTACCAAACTTGAGGGAGCAGGTAATTCCAGTATTACACAAATTCTTCCAGAGAACAGAAAAGGAGGAAATACTTGCCAACTCATGAGGCCAGTATAACCCAGATACCAAAACCAGACAAGGACATTAAGAAAAATGAAAATTATAGGCCAACTTCACCAAAAAAACAAAGATACAAAAAAAAAATTAAAGCCCATAAACAAAATATTTGCAAGCAGAATCAATCCAACAGTACATAAACAAGAATATACATTATGACTGATGACAGATGTATCCCAAGAATCCAAGGATACACAGAATATAAGGATACACAGACTTTTTGAAAAAATTACAAACATAATTCACCACATAAGCAGATTAAAGGAAAAACAATATGATCATAAGAAATACAGGAAAAGCATGAGAAAATGTCACATTTACCTTAAAAATGCATAGCAAGGGGGACTAGAAGGGAACCAAAGACATACAGCAAACATTTATTTAACAGTGAAACTCTTTAAAATCAAGAATAAGAATGTCCACTATAATGGAGGTTTCTTAAAAAAACTAAAAGTAGGGAATTCCCTAGCGGTCTAGTGGTTAGGACTCGGCACTTTCACTGCCAGGACCCAGGTTCAATCCCTGGTCGGGGAACTAAGATACCGCAAGCCACGCAGTGTGGCCAAAAAAAAAAGAAAAGAGAAAAAAGAAAACTAAAAGTAGAACTACCATATGACCCAGCAATTTCCACTTTGGGGTATATATCCAAAAAAACAAAAACACTAATTCAAAAAGATGCATACACCCCAGTGTTCACAGCAGCATTATTTACAATTGCCAAGATATGGAAGCAACCTAAGTGTCCATGAACAGATGAACAGATAAAGAAGATGTGGTATATACATACAATGGAATATTACTCAGCTATAAAAAAAGAATGAAATTTTGCCATTTGCAGCAACATGGATGGACTTGGAGGGTATTATGCTAAGTGAAGTAAGACAGAGAAAGACAAATACTGTATATCACTTATATGTGGAATCTAAAAAATAAAACTATTGAATACAACAAAAAAGAAGCAGAAACAGAGAACAAACTAGTGGTTACCAGTGGGGAAAGGAAAGGGGGGAGGGGCTTTAAGGATGGGGATTAAGAGGTACAAACTATTAGGCATAAAATAAGCTACAAGGATATACTGTACAACACATGGAATATGGCCAATATTTTAGAATAACTATAAATGGAGTATAACCTTTAGAAATTGTGAATCACTATGTTGTACACCTGTAACTTACATAATATTGTACATCAACTATACTTCAATTAAAAAAAGAATGTCCACTGTTACTACATTATATTGGAGATCCTAACCAATGCAATAAGTCAAGAAAACAAAATGATATGAGAATTAAAAACAGATTACAGTTAGAACAGTCCTTAGAGTTTCCTGAAAAGACACTCTCCCAGGATATAATCCTCAGATTGGTGCAAATAAAATTTTCCATTTCTTTCTTAAACACACACACAAACAGTTGACCCTTGAATAACACAGGTTTGAGCTGCATGCGTCCACTTATATGTGAATTTTTTTAATAGTAAATACTACAGTACTACATGATCCATGGTTGGTTGACAGAGGAACAACCTTTACAGAATGCCAACTAAGTTATACCTGGATTTTTCCACTGCAAGAAGGGTCGGGCACCCCTAACCCCTTCATTGTTCAAGGGTCAACTGTATTTGACGATATGATTATCTACGTAGAAAACCCTACAAAATATACAAAATAATTATGGGAAATAGAGCTCTGCAAGATATATGGATACCTTGCAAGGTATTTGGATACCTGAATACCCAAAACTAAATCTACATAACCCACAGCCAAAAATAAGCCATTTCTGTATACAAGCCATTAGAAAACTTAAGTCAAATAGAAGATCCATTTACAATAGCAACAGCAAATATATAACTGGGAATAAACCTAATAAAATATGAAAAGAAACTATAAAGCCAAACAAAGGTCAAAACAGAGGAGGGAGGGAGAGAGGGAGATACACATGAATGGAAAAGCATTCTATGTTCATGGATAGAATTGTCAAAATGTCAATTTTTCCTTATCTGATATACAATTTAAAGTTGAAAAGGCTCTCAGGTTTTTCATGGAACTTGCAAGCTGATTCTAAAATTTATAAGCAAGACAAATACCCATGAAATTCTTTACAAGAGTGATCTCCATGAAAATTTTGTTTTGTTCACTGCTATTTTCCCAACACCTACACAATTCCTGGCACAAAGAAGTTGCCCAATAAGTATTCATTCAATGAAACTTGCATTGTATATGTATAGCTGATGCACTTTGTTATAAAGCAGAAACTAACACACCATTGTAAAGCAATTATACTCCAATAAAGATGTTTAAAAAAAAAAAAGAAACTTGCGTTGAATGAACACAGCAGTGAAGCTCATCCTAACCATTCATGAAATTAAGATAGAGTGGAACTGATATAGGAATAGGCAAAAAGACTAATAAAACAGAAGGCCAAAAAAAAATTCCACATATATGAAATTTGATATATAAAGAAAGAGAATAACAGATCATAGGGGGAGGTTAGAATAATCAATAAATGATGCTGGAACAACTGCTCATGCATATGGGGAAAAGTGAAATTGGGAGGAGGAGATTATAAAAGACCTATAAAATTTATAAATACAGCATGCATTAGCTCTAGAACCACCCTAGAGGCCTCACAAATTTTGATTTTCTAAATATATTTAGATGCTATTCTCATAGAGAAAATACATAGTACTTTGCCTGGAACAGTAGTGCTTAGTAATGTGTGCTTACTACATATTAGCTATTATTACATCTGAGCCCTCAAACACCTTCTTGTGATACCTTGCTTCAACTACTTCCTAGCTTTCTGACCTTGGAGAGGTTACTTGATTTCTGAGCTTCATTTTATTCATCTACAAAATGAGCTTACACTAATACTTACCTCAACAGAGTTAACCCTCTGGTGGAGTTTTGTTTTTGTTTTTTTTAGAATGCCATTAAACTTGTAGATTGACTTCTAGAATTGACACAGTTAAGAACCTGAATCTTCAAATCCAAGAATATAGTGTGCTTTTCTATTTACTTAGGTCTTCTATGTGAAATGTGGTAGCATTCTCAGGTTTCCTGATATAGATGTTATACATTCTTTAAGTATGTGGAAGAACTGTAACTTTGTTCGCTGTTGTACAACAGATCTCTTCTTCCAACATAACTTCTATTTGGTTTGGAAAATGATAATTTTTGCATAAAATACCACTGTCCAATTATGAAATGGAGTGGGGGCTGGAGAAGAAGCAGCAATTGATCCCATTGTGAAAGAAGATGGAGTTTAGAATCTCGTTAGGCATCTCCTGACTACTTCCTCAAATTTAAGACCTTCTGTCTGGTAATATTATAGGAAAGCATTAGGCAAAACACAAACATATTAGAATCTCTTCAAGAGAGTTTGGTTTTCTTTCCTTCAATAGCACTAAAAATGACCTCATTATCCCATGGCATGGAACATGAAAATATAAGTGAAGGCTTCAAAAGAATATGTGCAAATCTAAAAAGCTCAGGGCATATACCTGATGCTTTACTTATTTTTCATAAAACCAGAAACAGTAATAACTTAAAACTACAAGTAACTAGATTATATACCTTCTAAAACGCTGCTGCTACTAAGTAATTTTTAACATTCTGTCTATTGAATTTCTGTGCCAGGAAGTATGCAATTGTTAACTATTTTATGTGATGCTTCAATTTTTTTAAATATTTGTTTGTTTATTTGGCTGCACAGGGTTTTCGTTGCTGCATGCAGGATCTTCAGTCGTGGCATGTGAACTTCAGTTGCAGCATGTGAACTCTCAGTTGTGGCATGTGGGATCTAGTTCCCTGACCAGGGATCGAACCTGGGCCCCCTGCATAGGGAGCGCAGAGTCTTAGCCACTGGACCACCAGGGAAGTCCCGATGCTTCTATTTTAAATAAAAAGTTATGGGACTTCCCTGGTGGCACAGTGGTTGAGAATCTGCCTGCCAATGCAGGGGACACAGGTTCGAGCCCTGGTCTGGGAAGATCCCACATGCCACGGAGCAACTAGGCCCGTGAGCCACAACTACTGAGCCTGTGTGTCCGGAGCCTGTGCTCCGCAACAAGAGAGGCCGCGACAGTGAGACGCCCGCGCACCGCAATGAAGAGTGGCCCCCGCTCACCACAACTAGAGAAAGCCCTCGCACAGAAATGAAGACCCAACACACCCAAAACCTAATTAATTAATTAATTAATTAATTTTTAAAAAAAAGTTATGGCACATACTAGATTAAACTACACCAATTGTTGTGAGATTGAAACTTATTTCAGGGAATATATGCTTTCCAATGCTAATAAAGTTTTAGAAAAGACTGTAAATATTCAACATAAAATAATATATTAAGTTTCACTGTTTAGTAAGCCCTGTGAAAGCTAAACAGTGGGTAAGAAAAACAAATTTAAGGGGTAAAAGTTCTCCTATACCTATATGCCTGCTGACGTTGGCATATAAATCAGGAGTTCCAATTCAATTTAGGACACAGCTTCCAATAAAAGCAAAATGTCTGTCCTCTACTGAGTTGCTGGGGCTTGGGAGGGTGGGGACACTTAGCAAACCAAGCACCTGAAATTCATGTCATATCTTAAAACAAACATTGCAAATCTATTAAGAATATGAGTTCAGCTGTGGAAAAACAGTCATTCACTGGTTAAAGAAAAACTCAGATAAAGCAGAAATAGCATAAAACAATTAAGCCAAATTAAGTCAAAACAACAGTGGTGTTTTAAGACATAATATGCATGCATGAATTTCATTACAGAAGATATTATAGTTAAAACACCACTGAGTATACTCAAAGTGACATGTAAACATAAAAATAGCTGAAACAAAAGGTGGTCAAACCTCAAAACAAGTGCTATAACCACCACCCAAAAATGCAAAATAAAGGAAGTTGTCTTCTTCAGAGTTAAGGGGGGTGGGGGGGGGAAGTCTCATTCTATATACTAACTTTATTCAACTTGGGGGGCAGGGATCAGTTCCAGAGCCTTCCTAAATGTTTAAAGAGCAAATACAAATTGCCATTACTAACACTAGAAAAGGCAAGCAGTGTTGTACTAGGTTCAGAAGTATTTTTATCAGTACTAGAAAAACTGCCTTTTAATTTACACTAATATACTAAAAAGTAAGCAAACTAAGTTTGCATTGCTTGAGTGTACACACACAAACACTCGACCTAAAAGAACCCCACAAGGATGTGGGGATTATAAAACCAGGAGAATAACCAGTTATCTTAAAATTCACTTGATTTCATTTGAAAGACAAGTTATCAAATTGCAACTAGAATTATAACAATATAAATTCATGCAACATAACCCAAGCCACATAAATTCTCCCCTACTTAAGGAATCTCTAAATGCTTTACGGTAAAAGAAAATGTGCAGTACATAATTTTAATCTCTTCCAACCAACTCTTCACGTATTCATATACACTCACTACCACAGCTTGTTAGAGAAAGAATTTCATGGATGAAAATTTTATTTACTCTCCCCTCACCCAACACACACACACACACACACACACTGCCAGTAATAAAAATAGATGTTACTCCTTAAAAGTCTCTGTAAAATAAAGAAACTACAACACATGTCAAACAGAAGGAGGGAAAAATACAAAGAGGCCAAACTGAGACCAAAATAATCGTAATAAAATTAAGAGGCTTCCTTAAAAAAGAAGAGGCTCAACAGTTCTTTTTAAATAAAACTGAACAATATAGTGCTCAAAAAAATAGAAGGCTAACAATAAAAGGGTGAGCAAAAAAATGTATCAAATTTAGTCAACAAAGGAAAGCAAGGATGAACACATCACTATCAAACATGGTAAAATTTATTTGGCAAGAGCTATAATGAGATTTTATAACGTCTTTATGCAATAATGGAAACAAAATTATTTACGTAAAAAGTATAAGTCAATGCAAAAACTATTAGAAACATGGGAAGTTTAGGAAAACATTATCTACAGCATGTAATCAAAAATATAGAACACAAAGATATGAAAAAAATTAATGATCTTAATTTTATATTAAAAAATATACAAAAAATATACCAAATTTTATACTTTAGAGCAGAGGCAGATTCACCACAAAATGAATGTTGGGTTTTGAGGTCCTTCATTTACACAAATGCCTCTTTTCTCATTCTAAACAAATATTCATCTGTGTACATAATTCTGTATTCTTTCTTAACTTAAAGAGGGTCCCCAAAATCACATAGGCTTCAGGCCCCTCAACACTTGGATCTGTCCCTGCACTAAAGAAAAATATCATCTCTAATATCTAAAAATACCAGGTCCCTAGCCACAATGCCAAAAACAAAACAAAATATAATTAAATCTATTGTACTGTATGTCCAGTTTTATACTCTGCATTTACCTCCTACTTAATGAGTATTTCCTCCTTGCCAAATACTCTCTTAAAAATTAATTTTAATGACATGGACAATTATTTAATCTATCTTTATTATTGATCATATAGGCCAGCGGTCCCCAACCTTTTTGGCGCCAGGGACCGGTTTCATGGAAGACAATTTTTCCAGGGGCAGTGGTGGGGGGAGATGGTTCAGACAGTAATGTGAGTGATGGGGAGCAGCAGATGAAGCTTTGCTCACTTGCCCGCTGCTCATCTCGTGCTGTGAGGCCCAGTTCCTAATAGGCCAGGGACTGGTACTGGTCCACGGCCCGGGTGTTTGGGACCCCTGATATAGGCTATTTCCAAAATCTTGTTATTATAAGAAACACTGTCTCAAAACTTTGTATATAAATCTTTGCACCTTATAGCAAATTACTTCATCAGGAAAAATGACTTGAAAATTTATGACATTTAAGACTAATTCAGATGGTTGATTTACAATTTCAGTAGCAATGTGAGTACCCATATCCTTATATCTTTAACCTGTAACAGATAACCTTTTATTAATCTGTCAATTGATAATTTTAAAATGGCTTTTAAAAAAAATTAACTAGGTTTTTATTTTTTAATTTTTTTATTATTATTTTTAACATCTTTATTGGAGTGTAATTGCTTTACAATGGTGTGTTAGTTTCTGCTGTGTAACAAAGTGAATCAACTATAGATATACATACATCCCCATATCTCCTCCCACTTAGGTCTCCCTCCCACCCTCCCTATCCCACCCCTCTAGGTGGTCACAAAGCACCAAGCTGATCTCCCTGTGCTATGTGGCTGCTTCCCACTAGCTATCTATTTTACATTTGGTAGTGTATATAAGTCCATGCCACTCTCTCACTTCGTCCCAGCTTACCTTTCTCCCTCCCCCCGTGTCCTCAAGTCCATTCTCTATGTCTGCATCTTTATTCCTGTCCTGCCCCTAGGTTCTTCAGAACCCTTTTTTTTTTTTGATTCCATATGTATGTGTCAGCATACAGTATTTGTTTTTCTCTTTCTGACTTACTCCACTCTGTATGACACACTGTAGGTCCATCCACTTCACTACAAATAACTCAATTTCGTTTCTTAAAATGGCTTTTTTTTTTGCTACTCAGTAAGGGGTGACAATTTAAAACATTTATTATACTTTGTTTTTTAATTGTCTGCTGCTCACCTGTTGCCATTTTTCTTCTGAAACATAGGAATTGTTTGTATCATCAGCCAATTTTTTAAAAATATGCAACCGTGAGATGCCTGAAATTAACTCCACACTCTCAAGGCCATAAAGAGGCACCCCAATACCCCACTGGATAGTGTCAGAGAAGGCCAAGCAGGAAGCCAGGACTTTCATCCCCATCGACCAGTAACGAACCTCTCTCACCCAAGAGCATCACTGAAGAACATGAGGGGAGTCTGGACTTCCACCCCTACCCAGCAGTAATAAGGAGTGTCTCCCCTCACCTCAGGTTCCATTGGAACCTTGGTGAGGCATCTGGAATGTCTACCTCCACCTGGCAGTAATAAGGCAGCACCTCCACCTTCCTTCTGCCAGAGCAGCATCAAAGAGTCAGCTTTGGATTCCCTAGTGGCGCAGTGGTTGAGAGTCTGCCTGCCAATGCAGGGGACACGGGTTCGTGACCCGGTCCGGGAAGATCCCACATGCCACGGAGCGGCTAGGCCCGTGAGCCATGGCCGCTGAGCCTGCGCGTCCGGAGCCTGTGCTCCGCAACAGGAGAGGCCACAACAGTGAGAGGCCCGCGTACCGCAAAAAAAAAAAAAAAAGTCATTTAACACAGATGATTTGAGTAAGATCCAAAGCCTCAGAACAAAATGTGTTCTGGTTTCAACAGAAAGTCCAAGAACTGGGACTTCCCTGGTGGTCCAGGGGTTAAGACTCTGCACTCCCAATGCAGGGGGCCTGGGTTCCATCCCTGGTCAGGGAACTAGATCCTGCATGCATACCGCAACTAAAGATCCCACATGCCGCAACTAAAGATCCCACACACAGCAACTAAGACCCAACACTGCCAAATAAATAAATAAATAAATATTTTTTAAAAAAAAAAAGAAAGAAAAAAATCCAAGAACCAGGAAGATCTCAAACTGAATGATAAAAGTGCAATCAACAGACACCCACATCAAGATGACAGAGATGTTAAAATCATCTGACAAAGACATTAAAGCAGTCTGGACAAAAATGTTTCAACAATTACAAGCATGCTTGAATTAAATGGGGGAAAAAAAAAGAAGTCTCAGCAAAGAAATCAAAGAGTTAGCAAACAAATATGTTATAAAGGACCAAATGGGAACTTAAAACTGAAAAACAGAATAACCAAAATAAACAGAATGGAAGAAAAGAAATAATCAATGGACTGGAAGACAGTAGGTAGAAGCTACCTAATCTGAAAAACAGGGAGAAATAGGCTGAAAAAAAAAAAAAAAAGAATGATGCCTCAAGGTCCTGTGAGACTGTAACAAAAGATTAAACATTCATATTATCAGCATACAAGAAGGAGAGGACAAAGAGAGTAAGGCTTAAAAAGTACTTGAAGAAATAATAGCTGAAAAATTCCCAAATTTGGCAAGACATAAAGCTACACATTCAGGAAGATGAGCAAACCGTGAAAAGGTAAAAAACCTGAAGAAATCCACACCAAGACACATCATAATTAAACTTCTAAAAACTAAAAACAAAGAAAAAATCTTGAAGGCAGTCAGAGAAAAACACCTATCTATAGGGGAAAAACAGAATGACAGCAGATACCTCATCAGAAAACATGAAGACCAGAAGTGGCACAATTTTTCAAGTGCTGAATTATCAATCCAGAATCCTACACCCAGAAAAAATACTGTCTTATGGAAAAAACATAAAATAAGTATAAAAGAATCTGTCACCAGCAGACTTACTCTTAAAGGATGACTAAAGAAGTTCTCTAAACAGAAAAGAAACAATAAAAAAAGGAACCTCAAGAAGGAAGAACAGTTAGCAAAAATATGGATAAATGCAACAGGTTTTCCTTCTCTTGAGTTTTCTAAAGTATTCCTGAAAGTTGAAGCAAAAATTATATATGGTCTGATGCAGTTCTATACGTATGCAGAAGAAATTTTTTTTAAGTATATTATAAACAGGGGAGAGTAAAGGGACATAAAGGGAGGTAAGGTTTTTATACTTCACTCAAACTGGTAGAATGACAATACCAGTCGACTGTGATGGTAGATGGAAATGGTAACAGTACTTGTAGGATTTTAGTTTTGTAGGTGTTCCCATAAGTACTATTACCATCTCCATTATACTGATGAGGATATAAAGGCTCAGAGTTGAGAAAGTATGCAGATACCAGTAAGTGGTGAACGAGACTCAATCCAACAGTCATCTGGATCCAAATCCTTACTGTATTTATTTATTCATTCATTCATTCATTCATTCTGCATTAAAAAGAGTTTCTTGGGATTAAAACTTCAAAAACGTGGATGGGGAAAATTTTTTTTCACTAACCTCTAACCAGAAATTTAGCATTTCCTTCAATAAACCACTGTAGCAGTACCTGTGACTGTCACCAATAGAAATCACAGGTATTTCATGTAACAGCTGTTGCAGATAAATCAGAATAGCATTTACACTCAACATGTGTTAAAAAAGACTTCTGTTTTTAATATTTTGATAACTGTATTTAAATATGACTGGTTTCTTTTATAAACCTATGTGGTATACATTTTTTTTTTTTTTTTTTTTTCCGTACTCGGGCCTCTCACTGTTGTGGCCTCTCCCCCCGCGGAGCACAGGCTCCGGACGCGCAGGCTCAGCAGCCATGGCCCACAGGCCCAGCCGCTCCGCGGCATGTGGGATCTTCCAGGACCGGGGCATGAACCTGTGTCCCCTGCATCGGCAGGCGGACTCTCAACCACTGCGCCACCAGGGAAGCCCTGTGGTATACATTTTAAAAAACAGTATTCTGAGGAGTCCAGAGGCTTCACCAGAATCTCAAGAGTCCTTTGTACCAAAAAAAGGTCAAAGAACCCCCATATGTAGAACATTTTCCAAATTCTGTCTATTACTAAAGTCTTAATGGATCACAGCTCCCACTTGCTACTGGAATGGGAAGAATGGCTCTCCTTATGAGAAGACACCAAAAGAAGAAAACCTATAAAATTAAACCATGCTAAAAGCAAAACACTTCTTCAAGTTTCCAAAAATCAATACCACAAGAGTCCAGTCCTTCCATGACATTCAGAATCCATCCAAAATCACCAAGAGACCCCTGCAACTTACATCATGAGTTAATTTGTAGGTAACCCCCCCAAAGGAGATCATTCAAACCTCTAAGCTCAAGAACAAGAGCATTTACTCCACCTTCCCCAACCTTCTACCTCTTACCCACTCTACCTCACCCACTTCCTCTTAAGCACACATTATAATCTTTAAATCTAAAGATGCCCTTTAATCACAGTTTCAATCCATTTCTTTATTGAGGGAATTACCAACATCTAACCGTACATACTTTCACACTGAAGAACACAGAATTCCTTTTCTCTCCCATCTTACCTCTCCAAAATGCAGAAGTACCCAAATAAAGGCAAATAAAAAGCTTTCATATGAACAACCACCAACAGCATTTTTTCTAATCCTATAATCACCCAATCTTGGAAATATGATTCCTTTTCATTCACAAGGCCATCAAATGGGTAGCATATTTTTAAATAAATAGATAATCCTATCCCCCCAAAATTATCAATTTTTGGTAATAGTCCAGGAATTATCCATTTTGTAAATGAGTGAATTTCATAAGCAAAAATGTTTAACAGTATAGCACACAGCACAGGTCTAGTATATAATACTCTAGATTTTCTTTTAATCCTTACCCACACCTATCTAAAACCACATTATGTGAGCATTCATTTTTTATATCTACTAATAGTCTAAGAATTTTATTCTGGGAAAAGGTAAAGGTATCAGTTCTTCATACAGGAAATTTAAGGCAAAATGAATCATCAGTTCCTGTAACCACCATGATGAAATCAGATATTATGCTTTGGAGAAATCTTCAGAAACTGGGTATAGTAGTTTTAAAAGCAAATCACAACAAATACACTTATACACACACATTCATACAAAAGTTTTACTCACAAACTCAATTATCAACTTTTTAATGTAATTAGAATCGCACTCAAAGTCTTATTTGTTGTTTGAATAGACAGGGAAGAAAATAGTTTCCCACCCTGAAGGAAAACCCCTAAAGAACACACTTGTGCCTTGTCAACCAAGTCATGATACCTTGAACACCAAATGAAAGGCTCAAAGTTTCCATTTGACTACATAGTTAAGTCAATTTAGAGCACATTCTTGTTCTTAATTAACTATAAAATCTCAGAAAATGTTATGAAGAAAAAATATTAAGACTATTTATACCTACCTCCCAACTTAGGAAATAAAACATTAGCAATATGACTGTAGACCCTTATATGTCCCTCCACAATCATATTCCCCTCTCCTCTCCTTCCCCACCCCAACAGGTAATAAATACCTAAATTTGATGTTTGCCATTTTCATGCATTTATACAACAGTGATACTTGTAAAACAGATACCTCAGTCTTGTGAAGCTACATGTTAGAGAGAGGATGCCATTACACAGCTTGGGCCCCACACTAGCTTTCATCGGTGCCATCATCAGCAGTTTTAGCAGACATATCAAGTCATCAAGTGTGCTTCTGATTGAAACCTCACTTACTCTTCCCTCTCTCCACCCCTCCGCTATTCAGTGCTCCTCCAAGATTCATATTGGTAACAGTCACGTAACAGAATTCCATTCATTAAATGAGTATGTATCACTCTTTTCAGTTCCCCTCTAGAAAGTGTTGGCATTTTTGTTCCAACTCAACATTCCTAGGTCTGTAGAAAGACCACTGTATTTTAGGAGTCAGGAAAACCAACTTAAATCCCAACTTCACTGTTTACCTGCTATATGACCTTGAGCAAATCACTTCTTCCCAAGCCTCCATTTCCTCAACTACAGAATGGAAATAATGATGACCATGACAACGTCATGCCGCCTTCCAATCATAAAGGGTTGATGCTGGTATAAAAGGAAATCATGTACATAAAAGTCCTCTGAAAACAAATATTACATAAATGTAAAACATCACAAAAGGTAAATGCTAGTTATGGCAAAATTCTTAAGGAAGAATTATTTTTTAAAGTTAAAGTGTGGCCAATTAATTTTTAATAATTCACTAAATAACCTAATACTTTTACTACAGAACTTAAAATTACTAACAATGTTGAAATAACGCTCGATTCTTTCAGTCTGTTTATAGCACAGTAACTTCTACAACTAAATAATTTGTTCTAAATTCCACAATGAATCAAGATTCTCACTTCTTTAGAAATCATGATATAATGATTAGAAACTCTGTAAAACCCTCTAAAAGGAATTATACATAAATCATATTTTTAAAGGTAATAAACACTATTGTACCGAACTGGTTTTTTCTTCTCTTTTGTTTTTAGGAATTTAGAAAACTCCAAGGAATGACAAATTTATTTATTGACTGTTATGGGAATGAGTCCCCCACTCCCACCCTCACCCCACCAAAAAAAGAAGAATACCACTTTGTCTTTCAGTCTGGCAAGAGACATTATCTAGGTGTGAAGAATATCATGGCCCCAAAGTAGGAACAGGTCGATTACAATCCAAAGCAATGAGACATTTATATATTATACAGAAAGAAGTAGGAAAACAATTTTTTAGAAAACTTAGGGTGGAAAAGGTCAAACAGGATGTAACAATCTAATTTTTTAAAACTCATAAACTTATGTGCTTTAGAATCTGAAAGGATCTTAGATATAATCTGTTTCAGCCACTTCATTTTACAGATGAAAAAAAATCAAGGCCAAAAACGTGTAGATTCTTTTAAAGAATAAAGAAAATGTAGTAACTGGGGGCTTTTGCCCCTAAAGAAAATATGAGTATGACACAGCGTTCTTTGAGAGCATTAAAAAAAAAACTCTTGTCACAAAACACAAATTGGAGATAGCACGTTTAAATAAGAAATGAAGAAGGAAATGAGGAAGGGAGAAAGGAGGGGCATTCAAGAAAGAGTAAGAGGGCCTCCCTGGTGGTGCAGTGGTTGAGAGTCCGCCTGCCAATGCAGGGGACACGGGTTCGTGCCCCGGTCTGGGAAGATCCCACATGCCACAGGGCGGCCGCTGAGCCTGCGCATCCAGAGCCTATGCTCCGCAACGGGAGAGGCCACAACAGTGAGAGGCCCGAGTACCGCAAAAAAAAAAAAAAAAGAGTAAGAGACACAACCCCAAAAGCTCAAAAATAACTAGTTATTAATCTGGCCTCAGGATCTCTACCCATAAGATGTTAATTACAAAGGGAACAGTAGTAATTTTTCAGCAATTAACTAAGGGATCAGATTTCACATCAAAAGTTATGGAGAAATGTTGCCTCCTAAATATGATGTACTGGAGAAAGACTTTTCTTTTGTGATATTTATGCCAAAACTACACAATTTGATTCTAATAATGATAAGAAAACACAAGACAACCCAAATTGTGGGATATTTTACAGATAACTTTTAAGACTAAAAGACATGAAAAATAAGCACAACATGCAATCCTGGATTGGACCCTGGGCAAAAAACATTTTTTTTCTTTCATTATAAAGGACATTATTGGAACAGTTGTTGAAGTTTGAATAATGTAAGTTAGATAATATCCTGATTTTGATAACTGTACAAAGGTTACATAAAAGACTCTCTTTTTTGTTCTTCAGGAAACAAACACTAACGGGGCATTACTTCCACAACTTACTCTGAAAAGGTTCAGGAAAAAAATGCACAGGATACTATGGAAGCACATGGGAGGGGCACCTCATCCAATCTGGATATTCCCTCAGGAAAGGCTCAGATGAACCCTGAGTCACATCTAGAAAGATGACCAAGAATTAGATTAAAAGGGCCTACTTGGTAAAGGACACAGCAAGAGTCATGGATGTACACTTCACACAGATTGTGACTAACTGTGGTCAGACTGTGTTTCTCCAGTCATAATGCACTATGTGAGAGCAGGAATTTCAGATAGGTGTGGGGCAGGTGTCTGGGGGTTGCCAGGTCAGGGGAGAGCAGTAGCCAAAACAGCATGTGCAGGAGTAACAGGAGACTGATCACAGACAGGCAGGAGGGAGCAGAGAGGGAGGCCAATAGATACTATAAACGACCCTTCACTGCCTATTCAATCCCAGGTTTCCTAATTTCAACTAAATGGAAAGTGCTTCATGAACCTAATCAAAGAAAAACTTCAGCAAAGACTTCATTATTAAGGTAACTCACTTAATAAAACATGTTTTATTTGGGCAATGTAATAGAGCATAGTCCCCTTAGGTGCTTTGTAATCAAGAAAATATGGCTTCAAGTCCCATCTCAGTCATTACTGTGGGATCTTGAGCAATTTATTTAACTTCTGAGCCTCAGTTTCCATGTCTGCAAAAAAGAAACAATAGATTGTAAAGATTAAGGCAATGTTTGTAAAGCTTTTAGCATGGTATCTAACAGAGAAAATGTTCAATATATATTAGTCATTACTGATTCAAACTACTCTTCATAGGTCCTTGCTCCTTATTAAAAAACAAAACAAAACTTGAAGCCCTTAGTATTATAATTCAGTTACTGTGTAAGACAGTAAAATGAATTGAAGTACAACCACCTGCTCAAAAAAACATAAACTGAAGTCTACCTATATAGGTTCTGTACAAACTTTATAAACACAAAATCACGGCTTTTCATCTTATAATTCTATTGAAGCTTATTAATACAAACACAAGGTTAAAAAAAGAAATTAGAAGATGCCAGTCTCATCATCCAGATGCAACTACTTGTTTGGGGACATTATTTAAGTGTGGTGCCTTTTTCAATGTTTAACACAACTTGTATAAATATTTTACATCTCCAACTTTAATTCACAACAAAAAATTACAAAGGTGACAAAGTTTAAATCTGTTACTCATAATCCATTTTAGCATCATTCTAAATAAATAGCTACTGATAGGCATAAAAGTGAAGAAAAGTCATTAAAGTAATTGGCAGGATCCATTTTAAGTAATAAAGTATAGAATATTACAAGGGTTTCCATTAAAAAAAAAAAGGAATGTGGGGTATTTTGTGACAGGCCAGTAAGACAGCTGGAACAAAGCTGTTGGAGCAACAGCTGTGCACCATGTACTGTTCTCATCTAAAACCACAAACTAAAGTAACCCATGTCAGACAACTTCATTTGACTAATCAGCTCAGCCAATGGCTCCTTCCTTAAACTATCTGCTATAAAGAAATCTAAATACATAATTTGCAATTTGAGGAAGGAAAAAAAATAAACATCAGTCTGTGTCTTTAAAATGTAAAATTAAAAATTGAGAATCACACTGTAACAGAAGACAACGTTTTCCATACTATTTTACCACCTGCTAAAATTATGACCATAGAACCTACCAGACTTCATGATGGTAAGGAAATAATCCCAAAACCCAACATTTGATGAAGTATGAATTACTAACATGCAAGCTCACCAATTTCTACTCCATTCTTAACTTTCAACTTTGCACTTTTGATTTATGTTTACCATAAAACACTGCAATGGTTATAAGAAATTTTTAACATTAAGTAACTTAACAATTAAAAAGAAGCTAATTCAAACCAACTTGTTAGCATGGACCATGGCAATATCTGAAAATAATAAATTCATGTAGTACTCAATTAAGGTACTATTATTATTCATTTAAACATCTGCAAGTCATTAAATTATCACAGACCTACACCTTTGTTTTATATTTTATCTCCATTTTTTGATTCCAAAAACAATGAACCTTTCTCTCACTTAAATTCACTCCTTTCTCATTTTAAGCAAGATACACACCAGTGTGCACTTGCGCACATGCATATACATACATAAGGCGAATTTCCCTACCTTATTTAATTGATATATCTTAAGTTCAGAGGCAAAAGAGACAAAATTACAAATTTAGTATTTACATATCTTTTCCACAAGATTTTTGAAACTTAAATGTTATATCCATCACAAATCTTCCTTTGCAGTTTGACTCAACTACTTGCTTACTGTTCTTTTCCTTTCAGCTAACAAATTGCTGACTGTTGTAATCTCAACCACATGTCATCATTTAACCAAGGCATCAAGAGAAAACCCACCAGGAAACAAGACAAAAGTAATAAATCTTTAAGACCTTACTCTCAAGCTGTTTTACATTTCCTGAATCAGAATTTCCAGAGAGAAATTAAAATAGGACAATCTTCTCCAAAGATTATTTTGGGGCTTCCCTGGTGGCGCAGTGGTTGAGAGTCTGCCTGCCGATGCAGGGGACACGGGTTCATGCCCTGGTCTGGGAAGATCCCACCTGCTGCGGAGCGGCTGGGCCCGTGAGCCATGGCCGTTGAGCCTGCGCGTCCGGAGCCTGTGCTCCACAACGGGAGAGGCCACAACAGTGAGAGGCCCATGTAACGCAAAAAAAAAAAAAAAAAAAAGATTATTTTGAATAAAACTGAATGCTGTGGATCAACTGCTAAAACTCAAGATTCAAATGTGCATATGTCACATATAAACAATCTTTTAATTACAGTGAAACTCTGAAATCCAAAATCAAAAACAGTTTAGTTCTACATCCTCTTCAGGGACCAGCAGCTATGGAACCATAATAGATACAACTCATGTTTCCTAAGACCTCTTTTTTCCAATTATTTATTATGCCCTGTTCAAGACCCAATACTAGCAATTAATAAATACTAATAAATATTTTGCTATATGCTTACTTCTATGTAACAAAAGTATTCCTGGTCTATGACACTCAAAATCTAAATATGAAGAATAAAATGTACAAACAACTATAACCAAGGAGCAGACATTCAGGCAAAAATTCCAAGCCTATAAAAATTCTCTATTAAAATACTTGTTTTACTTGTAAACATTCTACTGTTTAAGAGTTTAAAATAGTGCCAAAGTGAATCAAACACAGAATGGTTATCTTATCCAAAGCCACAGTCATATAGTGGCTAAATCAAGATCTAGAGAAATATCTTAACTCACAAGAAGGATTCTTTACACTACATCAAACTGCCTGTTCTCAGATAAGCAGTATGAGTTTTTCCAGGTCTAGGACATCTTTTTAAAAAACAAAAACATGGCAGCTGTGGAGTTTAATTTCACAGACTACTTATGACTATGACAAAGGCAACCACAAGGAATAAGTTTCTCAGACACAACCTCTACTTTTAAAATAATCTCTTATTTTTTTACTCTCAATGCAGGGGAAATAAAGCAACAAAAACAAAATTAAGTCTGCAAAAACAAAGGTTAAAAGCAAAGAATATAAAATATAAAAAGAGTAAAAAGGATCAAAGCAAGTTTATCTAGATTATTTCACAACTATATAATCATATTATACAATAAATGTGAACGGGGTGAATTCTACCGCTAAAAGACAAAGACTCTCAGGTTTGATTTTTAAAGACCACATTACGTATTATTTACAAAAGCTTACCATAAAATGACCAAAAAAAAAAAAGTAAAATATAAATGAAATAAATGCATACAAACAAAAAATAAAAAGGGCAACATTAATATCACAGGTTGAAATTCAAAGTAAAATTCTGCACAAGACTGGTACTATTTAATCGTAAGAAAGATGTAATCATCATAACATTTTATATACCAAATAATACAACATCAAAACACAGCAAAATTAGAAATGCAAGGAAAAAATTAAAACAAATTTAATAAAAATTTCAGAGCTTCACAGATTAAAAATACACAAGAAAAAAGGATACAGAGGATTTGAATAATACAATCAACAAATTCCATTTTAACATATTTATGTAAAACTTTGCACCTTATAAGCTACAAATATATACTCATTCTTTTCTCATGCTCTTGGAGTATTTACAAAAATCAATGGTATGTTTGGCCATTAAAAATTCTTAATGTTCCAAAACAGGGGATTTACAGGTCACATTCTTTGACCATAGCCCAACAAAGCTAGAAATCTACAAAGACAGCCACTCAATCCTTCCTCAAATTTAAATCATGTAAAAATTAAGGGAATAGGGCTTCCCTGGTGGCGCAGTGGTTGAGAGTCCACCTGCCAATGCAGGGGATGTGGGTTCGTGCCCCAGTCCGGGAGGATCCCACATGCCGCGGGGCAGCTGGGCCCGTGGGCCATGGTCGCTGAGCCTGCGCGTCTGGAGCCTGTGCTCCGCAACAGGAGAGGCCACCACAGTGAGAGGCCCGCGTACCGCCAAAAAAATAAATAAAAAATTAAGGGAATATCCAAACTGAAATTAAAATTATCTAAGAATTAATAAAAAGTACAAGATTTCATAACAAAAGAAATAATGCAAAATCAGTTTTACAATGCTTTTACAAAAGTCATTAAGGATACTACAGACTTTGTGATGATGGTAATGTAAGAAACATTCTAGAAAACCTCTTACTAGAAATCCTTTCAAATACCTTTAAAATATAAATTATAGCAGATAAGTTACTTAAAGCACTACTGTGAGAAATAAATGGCAATCAATCCCATTTTTTAAACAAAGGAGAAAGCACAACAAAGTTTATATATGAAATTGTAAAGTACAGCATAAAATAAGCATACTTCAGATTACACACACACACACACACACACACACACACACACACACACACACACACACACGTGCGCGCGCTAAAGAAAGGACTCCAACTTTTGATTCTGGGCCCTTCTAATTTCTATACCTACAACAAGAAAAATCTTTGCATTGATCTGCATTTTACAGCTTCACACACACACTCTCCCTCCACTATCTTCCCTAGCCTCTTCTACTTGCCTCAATTCAGAAAGCTTAGATTTGAAGTATTAATAAACTTGAAAACTATCCCTTTTAACCACCTCTAATTCTCCAAAATTATACCGCTCAGCCAAAAAAAACAAACAAACCCAAAACATAAATTTGGCTGAATGTCTTAACAGATTTCATAGAATTTCATATTTGTTGATACTCCAAATATCAAAGCTCCCTAGTATCAACTTGCCCATCAGCATCAAAAAAAAAAACGGGAATCTCAGTGTCCTGCAGGAATTCTGAGGGATGGGCAGTTCTTTATTTCCAGCACCAAGAATGGCTAAGATCAACTCAACGTAAGAGGATAAATTTAAAAACTACATTCTGGGGCTTCCCTGGTGGCGCAGTGGGTTGAGAGTCCGCCTGCCGATGCAGGGGACACGGGTTCGTGCCCCGGTCCGGGAAGATGCCACATGCTGCAGAGCGGCTGGGCCCGTGAGCCATGGCCGCTGAGCCTGCGCGTCCGGGGCCTGTGCTCCGCAACTGGACAGGCCACAACAGTGAGAGGCCTGCGTACCGCAAAAAAAAAAAAAAAAAAAAAACCTACATTCTGCCACTCAAGAAAAAACCCTTCCCTGGCTGGAGTTGTTTCCTTAAGCAGTACCAAGCTTTAGAAAATACCAGTTTTGTGGCCTTAAGAAAAGATGAGAGGACATCACCACTGATTAATATTAGACTGAGATATCAAGGGCATTAAATCTGTTTAAGAGAGTAATTTGATTTGACATCCAGAAAATTTCATCAGTGATACAGAAGGCGAATTTGACAAATTCTTGAATGGAGTCTATCTTAGCCTTCTCACTGATTAACTTAAGAAAATACAGAACAATGATTTCAAAGAATCAATGCACAAATAGGTATTTCAGAAGATAATTGGGAAAATGACTTCAAAAATGAAGAAGAAAACCTTCCCAGGCCTGAGAGTGTTTCATCATTTCTCAGAGAAAACTGGTGATCAGAGAAAAACTTCTAGTCATATTCTGATAAATGTTTCCATTTCCAGTGATAAGAGAAGGCTACAAGCATACAAATAGAAAACTAGTTATTCCTGCAGAATAGAAACTTGAGGCCAGTTAGATAAAGGCAAAGACATGGAAGATAAATAAAGCAGTACCTCCAACTGCTGTAATACAAAAGTCTTGGGATCCAATAATTTTATACTCAGCCAAGTCATCATGTATCATGCAAAAGTAAAATTTTAATCTTAGACTAAAAAAGTACTCGAAAGTATTCTCTAAATAACAATTCAAAGTAAAAACTAGCTGCTCATGAGGACTGCTTGTAAGCACTGAAACCAGTTAGAATGAAAGAAATGGCAAATAAAAGCAACAGCTCCTAATGAGAAAGGGGTTAATACCACTGAGTGTATTTACTATTACAATTATAATAACAAAATCAAATGCAAAAGACAAAAAACAATCTCTTAAAAACACTGCAGTCACACACACTTCTGGTTGCTTTAAATAAGGATATTTGGGACTTCCCTGGTGGTCCAGTGGTTAAGACTATGCACTCCCAATTCGATAACAATACCTTATGGGCAGATACTTTGAGATTATGTTAATAATCAGCTACTCTCAAACTTTTACATACTACTTTTAACATCCATTTATGATTCTTACTTAAATCAGTTGTTTACTGCCAAATGGTGATTTTCTAACTCTACCATTTCCTCTATGTTTATTAGTCAGAATTCTACATTAAGGAAGAACTTCCCTTCCTCCTTCATTTATTTATCCTTATGGATTCTTAGATTCTTACATTATTTATGGGCAATAATCAATTACTATCATTATTTATTTTGATGATGATACTGTCCCAGAGTTAGCCAATGGGAGTTCTTCCAGGCTGGCTGTGTCTCTTTGACATGTCACCATCATTTTGTTTTCTGAGCAGCTCTTTACTTTCTGGCACTATAAGATGCTCCAAGCTCATCTTCTATTTTTTCCTTGCCCCAGCCCGGGGATCAGTCGTTTCTCCAGGGCTCCTTTTAGTAAAGAATGGTATTTAGAAACCAAGATCCAGCACTGGGTGTTCTCACTGCTAATAGGGTGTCACTGTTTCTATGCACTCTCATCAGACAGAGCTGGAAAAAAGATGTATAGATGTGTTTATGAGTATCCACATACACCTATTTCTGTATCTATCTTTATATTTTTTAAACCATGAGTTCATGCCAGTATCCTCAATTCCAACCAAGCATCAAGAGTTCTTCCTGGGCTTCCCTGGTGGCGCAGTGGTTGAGAGTCCGCCTGCGGATGGGGGGGACACGGGTTCGTGCCCCGGTCCAGGAGGATCCCACATGCCGCGGAGCAGCTGGGCCCGTGAGCCATGGCCGCTGGGCCTGCGCGTCCGGAGCCTGTGCTCCGCAATGGGAGAGGCCACAGCAGTGAGAGGCCCGCGTACCGCAAAAAAAAAAAAAAAAAAAAAAGAGTTCTTCCTAGCCTTCACCCTTTCCACAATTATAACTCCCTTCTCCAATAGTGAGGAACTTGGCTCCCATTTTCCACAATACATTTACTAACTTACTTAATCCTAGTATAGAAAATTGTTTCAGAATTGCAAACCCATGCCTCTGTGATGAAGGGGGGCGGAAAGCCTATTAACCAGAGTTCAGTGTTTATTTCAAATTCTTTTTGTCTTTATCCTGAGGACATAGCCCAAATACCGGGTTCAAAAGTTACTTACAGGGCTTCCCTGGTGGTGCAGTGGTTGGGGGTCCGCCTGCCGATGAGGGGGACGTGGGTTCGTGCCCCGGTCCGGGGGGATCCCGCATGCCGCGGAGCGGCTGGGCCCGTGGGCCATGGCCGCTGAGCCTGCGCTCCGCAACGGGAGAGGCCGCGGCAGTGAGGGGCCCGCGTACCGCAAAAAAAAAAAAAAAAAAAAGTTACTTACATTAGTTTTTTTCCTCTCCCTCCTTCAGTGTGGTTGCGTTAGTCATCCGATATAAAGTTCAGTTCATTTGTTTTGTTTGTATTCCACCTTTTGATTTTATTGGTGCTTGCTGTTTATACACTGAGTATGTGAAACATTAAACATGGTTCCACAAGTCAGAAAAGTATCCTCAGAAGAGTCACTAACCCTATTCCCTCTATTGCTTTCTCCTTATCCCTACCCATCCCCATAGCTAACCAATAATCTCTTTAATCTCAAATTCATCCATTCCGTGCTGTTTTTGCCCCAGTGAGTAAATACAGTCCTATTTTCTCATTTCCTCTTCTTTCTTACACTAAAAGTAGTACATCACTAATACAGTAGATACTTTTGCACTTTGTATTCTTCACTGAACAATTTATCCTGGAATGCATTTCCCATCAGTTCACAGACATGGTTCTTATTCTTTTTATAGCTGCAGAATGCTCCACTGGGTGAATGTACCATATTCTATTCAACTTCTCTCTCTCCTGTAGGCTGTTTCTAATGCTGTGACCTCATGCACATGTATTTTCATACTGTTGGAAGTACATTTTCAGGGTAAATTCCTAGATCTGGGATTACTGAGTCAAAAGGTAAGCACCTATGTAGTCAAATCAACATCCACTTTATGTCTCCTGATATAATGCACTGAGAAGAACACATCATTTCTGTGCTATTCCTGCCCCCAAAATGAATCTAACCATGAAGAAACAAACTCAAATTGAGGGAACTCTACAAATAACTAACTTGTACTCAAAGATGTCAATGTCATAAAACACGAAGACTAAAGAACTGTTCCAAATTAAAGAAGACATGGAAACAAAGTGCACTGCATAATCTGAGATTTTCTTTTGCTATAAAGGGCATTATTGGGACAATTGGCAAAATCTGAAACAGTTCTGCATATTACATTAGTAATATATCAATATTAATTTCTGATTTTGGTTATACACTATGTTTACGTAAGCAAGTATCCTTGTGTTTAGGAAATATACATGGAAGTATTTAAAAATAAGGCAGCATTGTCTTCAACTTACACTCAGATGATTCAGAAAAAAACAGTGCATATACATGGGGGGGAGGAATAAAACAAATACAGTAAAATGGTAGCATGTGGGAAATCTGGGTAAAGTTTTTTTTAAAAAGCAACATCAGATATCATGTTGGCATGTATATCCGTACTTTCAGTACTGAACGTTTACTAACTTGTATATAAATTCTTTCTCCTAGGAAAAAACACCATCATGTGAGGTGACAAGATAAATTGGCTGGCAATATTAAACTACTAATATATACAAACAAACAATTCTGTAGCTATAATATTTTTAATTAAACTATGATTTAATGTTATTTAATGTTATGTAACCAATAAACAACTGGTTTATCACATTGCTCTTATAAAATGCTACATCTAAAATATAATTTAGAAGGAACTCAAGTCCAATATAGCTCCAGTAGCACAATTTTAGTCAACTTCTTTCTCTTCTTTCAGAACCACACAGTAAATAAATAAAAATATATATGTAGGGCTTCCCTGGTGGCGCAGTGGTTGGGGGTCCGCCTGCCGATGCAGGGGACACGGGTTCGTGCCCCGGTCTGGGAAGATCCCACATGCCGCAGAGCGGCTGGGCCCGTGAGCCATGGCTGCTGGGCCTGCGCGTCCGGAGCCTGTGCTCTGCAGGGGGAGAGGCCACAACAGTGAGAGGCCCGCCTACCGCAAAAAAAAAAAAAAAAAAAAAAAAAATATATATATATATATATATATGTATATATATAATCTTTGTCTATTTCATAAAGGCCTGAAAGACATTTTTCTTTGCGAAATAGAAATAAATCAAATGGCTACCAAGGACATCACTTTAAACTAAGTGTCAATCCCAAACTCAGACTTCATGGCTCTACCCAAAGTAATTCAAGATCAAGGCCTTTCAAGAAGATTCAATGACAATTAACTTTACATTGTTTACAAGCAGAGTCTTTTACTCATTATCACTTTTCAGCAAGGAACTAATACCCTAAAGACACTTCCATTTTGCCTCACCAAAAGGGGCAAAAAAAAAAAAGTAATAAACGTTCATGCAGCATCACAAAATCTGTTTCTATTTTATGAGATCAATTTTAATTTGAAAAAGGAAACTTTAAAATTTTTTAAAATAATACAGCTTTAAGAAAGTCTATTTCTGCACTCCTCCCCCATTTTCAAGTTAGCAATTTACTTTCCTCACTGAATTAAACAGACTAGTTTCATTTCAAAGCTTAGGAGTGACCCTTGACATTTCAGCAATACAGATGAATTAAAAATCCCATCCCAGTAGGTAGCTGCCTGTCATCACTTTGCCTTCAAATGGTATTATACCAAGGGAAAGCAGAATTCTTAATCTACTCAACAGAAGTATCCCCACTAAACTCCTGCAACTTCCGCATCCCAAGACACACACACACACACACACACACACACACACACACACACAAAGGTTAAAAATGAATAAGAATGAGTTTTAAGAAACCCTAGGTTAGAATTTCTCCTCTGACAAAAGCAATCATCCTCTAAAAGAAAGTGTTCTTGAGTGCCTAACATTTGTATCTAGGAATTACAATGTCTGAGTCATCAGAACCACTTCAGCTCCTTGAGACTTCCCTGGTGGTCCAGTGGTTAAGACTCCGCCCTGCCAACGCAGGGGGCGTGGGTTCAATCCCTGGTCGGGGAACTAAGATCCCATATGACACGCAGTGCGCCCAAAAGATTAGGGAAAAAAAAAATCATTACAAGAACCATTTCAACTCCTACCAAAATGAGGAAATCTCTAGTATGTACCATCACTAGGAGGGGTACCTTATTTTTCAATGCTAAGAATTCATTTGTAAATTACTCTGAAAATATAAAACAGTAATTTGCACACTAAAAATAAGTCTACAGTATAGTTTCAAATTCACAGATGAAATTTATTTTAAGTGATTTCTAATGCAGGGCACATGTTCAAGATGTAGCCACAGAAGAGAAATTCAGGAATCTAAACTCACAAACTTCACACAAAGATCAACTAACTTTAACACAAATGCATGTGCTTTCAAATCTCTTCTAGGATCTCTGCCCCAGGAAAAGGCAATGGAAAAACATTCACCAAAACGCAAATTAGGTAAAAAACAATGTCTGAGTCAGCTCCAGGCTAACAGGTTGTAAGACTGACTAAAACTCAATAATTGAGAAATCAGCTACCCCCTACATAGCTCAAAATCTGACAAACTGCTGAATAATAAGTCAGGATGCTAAATGAAGAACAGAGGCTGGGAAATTCCTCTCCTTAATTCTGTAAAACACGTATGGTCTTTTCTCAGAGTTGCCAGAAACCCCAATGGTTATTCCATTATTTCCAAAAATCAACGCTCAACCGATGAAGTTTCCCCAACTCAAAATGGGATCAACATTCATTACCTAAATATCACACAGAAGTGAGGAGAGGAGTATGAGGCTGAGGGGAAAAGGGGCTGAAGACTTAAAACAGATCAGATTACATGTCAAGAAAAAATGAATAAATTACATATTTAGTTTTGGAGGAACAAGATACAGAAGTAAAAGCAGCAAATTTATTATTTTACTTATTCTTAGATGGCACTGTGCTGAATGATTTGGATAATTTATTTTATTTACTCCAGAAACCCTAAAGGTACTAATATTAGTCTCCCTTTTCATACAGGAAACTGAAGCTCTGAGAACTTAAGAAACTTGACCTAAGACACATACCTAGTTTGTTAACTGAGTAAGAAAGAACCTAGAATTTCAAAGGTGCAGTGATTTGTTCACCCAAACCCAACATTTTACGGAGGAAATTAAGCCCTTAAGAGATTACCAACAATTAAAAGATTCCCCAGCATCACCTGAGTAGGGAGACCTAGAACCCAGATAGTCAACGCTCTTTCCATATCACTTTGTACAATGTTAAGATCATTTCCTAACGATAGAATCCACTCATCGTTTAGGGGCTGCATTCACCAACAAAACTTAAGACGTCTTTCAAAATACTATGAACAGAAACGAGGAGGTCATGCACACACATATACTCTTAATAATATTTTACATTTTTAATCATGGATGTTTTATGATGTGTTACATTCATTTTTAAAGAGAAAAAGCCATCTCAATTAAGTAATTATAGCCTTAATTTCCTAATTTTGTAGCTCTTCATATGCATAAAAGGCAACAAGTAAATTTAAGGTTATGGAAAGTCAGGGTTAAAGGCAAAGTTGTTTTTTCAAGTTCTCCACTCCCAAATTTGTTCATTATATTTTTTCTACTCAAGATTACATAATAGAAAAATACATACTGAACTCTGTAAAATGTGTCGTATCCCAGGAGTCTTACAAAATAAATAAAACCGATTTGTACCATCCTGATCTCCTACAGAGAGAACTGGCTTCCACTCATTAAGGTTACTATCCTTCTGCAGTCTCCTCTCCTTCCAATTACTACTGCGAGACAATCGTAACAGAATGAATTTTAATTTCCCAGGAGTCAGACAATAAACAGCAGCTCTATTAAATGTAGATGATAGTCACCTTAGCTCCATAAGCTAAGATTAATATAGTAACAACAATAGTAATAATGTTTGTAGCCTTACTATGTACCAGACACTGTTCTAGGCCCTGAACATATGTTAACTCATTTAATTTTCACAACTGTATGTGGTACTTTGTATGTCCCCAGTTCACAGACAGGAAAAACTAAGGTACCGAGAAGTTAAGTAATTTACCTAAGATTACACAGGCAGCAAGTGGTAGAGATGAGACTCGATCCAGGTCTGGCTCCTACCTCTCCAGAAAGCCGCCTCAAAGTCAGAGGCCATGTTCCTCCCTTTCACTGGCCCCAGGTCACGGGCCTATCCCACTCCCCTCCTTGCCTGCTTCCTCTCTCCAAGCTAGCATATGACTCCCCCACCCCCCCATACTCAGGTAAGACATGTCCTCTCTTCCCGCCATCACGTCTACACAGTACTCTCATCAATCCTTCCCAAACTGACTTTTCCTCGATTCTGAATTCCCTTTGCATTTAAACATGTTAACAGAAGTGTACACATAAGCTTATAATAGCCATCATTAATGGAGCACATACTACATACTAGACACAATGCTAAGGATGTTCCCATAATTTAAAGGATTATGAAGACTGTGCGATCAGACCCATTTTACTGAAAAGAAAATTGAGGTTCAGAGAAGCTAAATAATATTTTCGCAATGTTCTCCCAGTAAATAAATAACACAGCAAGATCTAACACTCAAGTCTGTATGACTCAAAGCTCACACTTTTTCTCTATGTATAAATACACATCTCTCATGCACACACGTCTCTTTTACTTCTTTTAAATCTAGAGTACCTAGACACAACACTATTCATAAAGATGTTTCTTTAACAAATGAATTCTAGAAAATCATTAAGCAGACAAATTACGGTTATCTTAATGGTTTCTAATACTATTTCCAAAAACAAAATGTTCCAATACCTTAACTAAATAATTAACTTACAGATTCAAATACATTTCGATGGTCCCTCCCCCAAAACACTAAAGAAATATTTGTGGTTTAAATCTTTTAGGTAACACTATTTTTTTTGAATACTATTTATTAATACTGGAACCCAGGATTATTCTCTCACTCCTCACCAACCTCCCACCTCCCCCTAACTACAGTTCCCAAAGAAAGACTTGGCTATAAATTGTTTTGCTTTGCCATCAGTTACTTAAAGTATCTCTTGGCCCTATGAGAAATAGCAACATGACGGCATCTCTGATTCTGCAGCTAAACTGAAAGGCCAAGTTGCCCATCTCACTTCTTAGTGTGATTTTTTTTTTTAACCCACTAATGAGCATACTGTAAATGCTCACTACATAAACATCTCTTCCTGGATACAAAGGGTTTAGCAGCAGTTTTTAATACTTCGAAATAGTGTAACAGCAATTATTGCTCATTTAGTCAATGTGAAAGGTAACAATCACATTTATGTTACAGTACTCGGTATCTTAATGTCACTAGAAACAAGTGAAACGAAATACGCTATTCAAGTATGCCAACTGATAACAAATGGGTCAAACAAAAATATTTCACCAAAGCATCTTAAACAATACTCTTGATACACTGAGAGTATCTTTGTTACCTGTTATAACGCGATACCTTCATTCTCTCCCAGCATATGCCACACCTTGTAGGTTGATAAAAGCAGAGAGATAGCTGGGCTTCTCTCTTTTAATAGTCCCCAAAAAGATCACTCAAACCTCCTACCAAGAGCAAATCCTAAGAATCAAGAATTCCACCGCCCTTTCCTTTACAACCCGACTTTCCGCCTCCAGCTACCAGAGAGGATTGGGGGTGGGGGAGAGAGTGGTTGGAACGGACACAGAACGCACGACTCGACCGGTCATCTCCCAGCCTGGCCCACCCCAAACTTCACCTTGGCACAGCGAGAGGCAGGAAGGCACCAGGAATACCTAGGAAATGGTCTCACCCCTATCGGAAAACATTCTTAACTTCCTCGAGGCCACCATTTCCCTGGGGCATTATCACACACTCCCACCCGGACGTATTACCTAAGAGATTACTTAAAAGAAAAGCACAAACACACACAAAGAGAAACACTGCTTGAAGAGGGCAGCTCCGGCTCGGCGTGCGCGGAGAAGCCCGGAGATCACGCGGAGCCGCGGCCAAGTTGCCACCGGGATTGCACCCACGGTGCAGGAGGCGGCCGGGGCGGCTGGAAACCCAGCGCGCGGGGATCCAGCCCCACGCCCTACGCCCCAGCCTCGGGGCAGGAAGCCCGGCGCGGCAGCGCTGCCTCTCCCGAAGGGCTCGGGCCGCGGCCGCAGCGAGAAGGTGGATATGCGCTTCCCACCCCGCCAGCTCCGCCCTCCCGGACACATTCCTGAGAAGCCCGACTCCCGGGACGCCGAGCTGGGCGCCCAGCAGGCAGGAGCGGGGCGCCCCGACCTCAGGGCAGTAGGGCAGAGCCGGCCGGAGCCCCCCGCCCGCCTCCCGCCCACCCCCGGCCCGCGCGGCACCTCCGGGGCGGGGTCCCCGCGGCCGCCCCGCCACAGGTAGCGCGAGCCCCCGCCCGCCGCCGCCCCGGCGCCCCGGGGAAGGCCCGCTCCAGGCACCTGGATGAACTGGATGGTGAGCGCCGACTTGCCCACGCCGCCCCCACCGACCACCACGAGCCGGTACTTCTCTTGGCCAGAGCCGTCCCGCCAGCCGGCCGCGGCCATGGGGACGCCGCCGAGCCCAGCC
Source organism: Mesoplodon bidens (assembly GCF_964165515.1). Classification (NCBI taxonomy): domain Eukaryota; kingdom Metazoa; phylum Chordata; class Mammalia; order Artiodactyla; family Ziphiidae; genus Mesoplodon; species Mesoplodon bidens. The sequence goes on along the minus strand of NC_138164.1, from coordinate 50,199,185 downwards.
CGGCCACGCCGAGCCGCCGCCCGCCCTAGGCCCGGCTCCGGGGACTTGTGCGGCCGGCGGGCTGCGGGCGAGCGGCCGGGCGGGGGTCCCGGGCGCCGGGAGCTGCTGGAGTGCCGGTCCGGGCGGCAGCGCGGCGCCCGGGCTGGCCGGGTCCCAACCGAGGCGCGGAGAAGCGAGGTGACCGCAGCGGCGAGGGGCTGCAGCGTCCGGGGGGCGCACTCCTGCACACGTCTTCGCAGCGCCTGCCGAACGCAGCCTCCAGCGCAGCTACAAATGGCCGTCTGGGGGCCGGGCCGCCAAGCTGAGGTGCTGCATATGCATGAGGGGGCGGGGCGGGGCGGGGCCGCGCTGGCCTGGGCTGAGATTCGGGGGCTGACGGAGGGCTCAGACCCCCTCAGATGTGCCCCTGCAATCCCTTGACTGTGAGTGGGTGTGTGCACGCGTGTGCGTGTGCGAGTGAGTGTGTGTGACAAAGAGTGTGGGAGTGGGAAGAAGATGGTAGACAGTGTGTGACCATAATTGTATATGTCAGGGATGGTCAGGGATTGTGTGGATAAAAAATACAGTATGCGAAGGCGTGTGTGAAAAATAGAGCTGTTGTCATCTTAATTCAGTTTGTAGGAGGGTAAATATCCTGTTTTAAGAGTACAGATGGTGACCATGACTGTATGAAAAACAGTATATAACAGTGCTTGAAGATTAGAGCTGTCACAATAATTGTGTGTGTGATATGCTTGCGGTGTGTGAGGGATGTCACAGAGAATGAATCACAGTGATTGAGGGTGCGTGGACAAGAGTATATGTGGCATATGTTGTATCAGGAGAGTGTCTTAGTGGCTGTGTGTATATGTGAAAAATGTGCGGTAATTGTATTTGAGGGGTGTGAGTGTGAGAGATTAATTTATGCTTTTTTACACATTACATGCCAGGCACTGTTCTCAGTGCTACCGATCCTTTTATGAACAGTTCCCTGCCCTCAGGGAACTAAGAATCCAATGCGGAAACAGCCAGGACAACAGGCAAGTTGTCAGGCATAATGATAAGGGCTATAACTAATAGCTCCGTGTGGCCATGGGAGAAGCACTCACTCCAGAGCTGGGTGGTCCGGGAAGGCTTCCTAAAAGACCTGAAGAATAAATAATATAGAGAGATGAATAACTGGAAGAAAAGTATTCCAGGGAAAGCAAACTGCATATGAAGAAGTCAGAGCGGAGAAGGTAAGCCATGTGTCATATGATTTTGATTGTGTTGGGGGAGTGTGCTTGTAAATTAAAAGTGATTATCTATGTGTATAGCACTTTAACCAAATGTAGCAGGAATCACAGCTGTATACTGAGGCAGTGTAGGGCAGTAGATAAGACCATGGGCTCTGGGGCCAGACTGGATTCAAATCCTAGCTCTCTCACTAATGGTATCATGTTGGGAGCCTACTGAACTTCTGTGCCTCAGTTTTCTCTTGTCTAAAATAAAGACTGTAAGACTACCTACCTTAAGGGGGGTTTTAGTAAGAATCAAATGAGTTAATACATATAAAGCACATAAAACAGTGCCTGGTATGTAGTAAGCATTTATGGCAGTTTTGGAACATGACTGCAGGTTCTTGGAAACAGCTTAGTGACTCTCCTGGAACCAGTAGAATGCAGCAGAAGAGATGCTGTATAACTTCCAAGTCTAGGTCAGAAGAGGCCACGTGGCTTCCACCTGTTCTCTTGGGATTCTTACTCTGGGAGAAACATCGTAAGAAGTTTGGCTACCCTGAGACTGCCATGCTAGAGAGGCCACATGTAAGCATGCCAGTCAAAGGTCTAGCTGAGCTCCTAGCTGACTGCCAGCATCAACTGCCAGCCACGTGAGACACCTTGGACACGGAGCTCTGTCCAGCCTTCAGATGACTGCAACCCCTGCTGGCATCTGACTGCAACTGCATGAAAGACCCCAAGCAAGAGCTACCCAGGTCAGCCCTTCCTGACCTACAAAATCATGAGCAAAATAAAACAGCAAACTGGTTGTGCTTTTTTAAACTTTTTCTTTGGGAATAATTTCAATCTATAAAGTATAAAGAACAGCCATACGCCTTTACCCAAATTCAACTATGTGAGCATTTTACCCCACTTCCTTTATCGTTCTCCCCTCTCTATCTCTGCTTCTCTCTTTCTTTCATATATATGATATAGTTATTCATATAATTTATGATAAATTTATGTATATATATATATAATTCATATATTAAAATGAATTTTTGAACCATTTAAGGGTAAGTTACAGGCATTATGCCCTTTACCCCTAAGTGCTTCAGTGTGTATTTCCTAAGAATAGGGATATTATCTTACATAACCACAATACAGTTATCAACATTAGTAAATTTAACATTGATATGAATACTTTTGTCTAATCTACCATTCATATTCCAGTTTTGTCAGTTGATTCAATAATGTGCTTTAGAGCAATTTTTTCCCCTCTAGTACAGAATCCAGTCTAGGGTCAGGCATTGCATTTAGTTGTCAGATCTCTTTAGCTTTCTTAATATGATACAAAATGGTTGTCTTAGCACCTTTTTTATTTTTTTTGAGGGGAGGGAGGTATTTTTTACACAGCAGTAATAGCCAGAAAAGCCTTAATGCAGATAGTGTTAGCAATGTGAAAAGAAAGAAAAAGAAAGAGGAACCCATGTCAAGGAAATGCTGAGAAAGGGCCAGTTATGCTTCTCTCAGTGCCTGTTTAGCCCTGAAATTTCCCATAGTCTTTCAGAACCAAAAAGATAACCAATGAGTCCTCCTTATGCAGCTTTTCTTCTAAAGTACAATCCAGAATCTTTCTCTCCTTTCAAGAAGATATGATCATCTGAAAAGCTTATCAAATCTCAAAAATATCCAAAAGAAAGAAAGCTATTCCCTGACAGGGAAAAAAAAAAAACCACATAGGGATTTCCCTGGCGGTCCACTGGTTAAGACTCCACGCTTCCACTGCAGGGGACACGGGTTTGATACCTGGTGGGGGAATCAAGATCCTGCATGCTGCATGGCACAGCCAGAAAAAAAAAAAAAAACTATACTAGTCACAACTATTTAGACTGGGGGAATAAGGTATTGGTCCTAAAGCAATTATAATGAATTCCTTAGTATTCTGTGCCTCTGCATCTGGTATAGGAGCACTCAGGGGGTTCTGAGCCTGATGATAGTTTGACCAGTAAAAGAAAAAGTGGATAAGGTGGTAATGAATACAAGCTTGTGTGCACATATGTATTCAGTAACTAGAGTTTTCAGGGAGAACTTATTTTCAGTAGAAGCTATTTCAATCCTTATTTGCTGAGCTTCTTCTCTGCCTGAGTCCTGACCAAGATTTTCTTTCCTTCCTACTCTGTACCACTGCAATCTCTGTGTACAGGACAATTCCAACACTGCAACCAAGCAAGCAAACCCATGCTGTAGAAACCATGTGTTGGTTGCCTCCCAGGCATCCGTTTCTCCTTCCTTTCATACAGTGTCTCCTAATTTTCTCTCCGTGGTTTGAGAGTGAATGACTCCCACCTGCAGCTCCAGGGATTTACCCTAATTCACTGAAGATTATCAGCCCCCACTGGCCACAGTAATTAGCTGATAGATGGGCATATGACCTAGGTGAAGCCAATCAAGAACAGATTCGACTACAGAATCAAAACTACAATGAGATACCACTTCACACCCACTAGGATAACTAGAATCAAAAAGACAGATAATAACAAATGTTGACAAGGATTTGGAGAAACTGAACCCCTCATACACTGCTGGAAGGAATGTAAAATGGCACTCCTGCTTTGGAAAACAATCTGGCATTTCCTCAAAAAAGTTAAACATAGAGTTACTATACGACCTGGAAGTTCCAGCCTTAAGTATATACCCAAGATAAATTAAAACATGTCCATATAAAAACCTGAAAGTGCAAGTTTATAGCAGCATTATTTATAATAGCCAAAAAGTGGAATTAACTCAATTATCCATCACCTGATGAACAGATAAATAAAATATAGGGTATTCATACAATGGAATATTATTTTGCAATAAAAATGGATAAAGTACTGATACACGCTACAACATGGATGAATCTTGAAAACATTAGGCTAAGTGAAAGAAGCCAGTCACAGAAGACAACATATTATATGATTCCCACTGTATGAAAGGTCCAGGATAGGAAAATCTATAGAGACAGAAAGTAGATTAGTGGTTGCCAGGACTGAGGGGGAAATGCTCTGTGGCTGATAATGGGTATGGGGTTTCTTTTTGGAGATATGAAAATGTTCTGGAATTAGATATCTGTGATGGTTGCATAGTTCTGTAAATATACTAAAAACCATTGAACTATATACTTCTTAAAGTGAGTTTTATGGCATATAAATCAAATCTCAAAGCTGTGAGGATGAAAGATTCAATTGCAGGGTTTTATTTGAGCTACTAAGGAAATATCTTTTTACTTCAAGATATTCCTCATGTCAACTCTATTCCTTTCTTTTTAAAAAAATTTAACTCAAAGTCAAGTGTTCAGCAAGGAAGAAGCCCACATGTTCAACTCCACATAGACATTCTGTCCCAAAATGCTTTCTTGCCCTTACAAACTATCCCAAAAGCCTACAGCAAAAAGAAATTCTCCTGCAAAACAAACCACTGAAGACAGGAGTATCTGGCAGAGAAAGAACTAGTTGTCATTCATGCCAATTAAAGATGAATTTTCATCTTAATCTAAAAAGTTTCTTTCTCAAGTAGCTAAGAGATAACAGGGAAGTACAAAAATCTTCATCAGAAGAATGTCCCAGAACCTTGGAAAGGACACTAGAGATCATGCCCCTAATCTTACTGAAAGAAATCCTGTGACTAGGGAAGGAATTTCCCTCCCAATGTCACCCAGCAAGTTGTTAGCAGGATACAGGTCTCCTGACTCCTATGCTCAGAGCACTATGCCCCATGCCAAGCTGGGTGTTACCCAGAGTCCCACAAAGCCTCATAGCACAGAGACAGCGTGATGCTGCCAATCAAAAGAGATGTTGAATGTACCATTTTGATTTCAGTGGAGGATAGGAAAACTTTATATACTGGCTGGCTAAAGGGGTGTCAAGAGAATTCAGTGGGCAGATTCAGGGTCAAATTTGGCCAAAAGATATGTTTTGAATACAATTTTTGAATTGGTTGCTGATATTTGAATTTAGAATATTTCACAAACAAATCTAGATTTCTAACTCTTCCTGAAAAAATTAAATGGAACATCTACCAACACTGGGCCAGCATTACCATAGGACAATGGCTAAAGGTAAGTACAGGCTGCCCTTGAGAAAAGTATGGATGTTCCTGTTCTTCAAAGTAATCAGCACTCTTGTATCACACCCCACCCATGTGACGTTACCTGTCTGGCCTCTGTGAGCTTTAAGAGTTTGCAAATCCTACTACTATATGTCAATGTTCTCCACCTAGAATGCACATTTGAGTCCCCTGTAGTATCTTAAAATGAAGAACCTAGGCTCCACCCCAGACTTGGTAAATAGAAATCTCTATTTGCAGACCAAGAATGTGAATTTGTGTATTTAAATACCCAAAGCGAAATTATTAGAGAAATGCAAATCAAAACTACAGCGAGGTATCACCTCACACCAGTTAGAATGGGCATCACCAGAAAATCTACAAACAGCAAATGCTGGAGAGGGTGTGGAGAAAAGGGAACCCTCTTGCACTGTTGGTGGGAATGTAAATTGATACAGCCACTATGGAGAACAGTATGGAGGTTCCTTAAAAAACTAAAAATAGAATTACCATATGACCCAGCAATCCCACTACAGGGCATATACCCAGAGAAAACCATAATTCCAAAAGACACATGCACTCCAATGTTCACTGCAGCACTATTTACAATAGCCAGGTCATGGAAGCAACCTAAATGCCCACTGACAGACAAATGGATAAAGAAGATGTGGTATACATATACAATGAAATATTACTCAGCCATAAAAAGGAACGAAATTGGGTCATTTGTAGAGACGTGGATGGATCCAGAGACTGTCATACAGAGTGAATTAAGTTAGAAAGAGAAAAACAAATGTCGTATATTAACGCATATATGTGGAACCTAGAAAAGTGGTACAGGTGAACCGGTTTGCAGGGTAGATATAGAGACACAGATGTAGAGAACAAACGTATGGACACCAAGGGGGGAAAGTGGGGGGGGTGGGGATGGTGGTGTGATGAATTGGGAGATTGGGATTGACATGTATACACTAATATGTATAAAATGGAGAACTAATAAGAACCTGCTGTATAAAAAAATAAATAAAATAAAATTCTAAATAAATAAATAAATAAATAAACAAATACCCAAAGTGACTCTGAGACACCACCACAGTTGGGAACTCTTGGAGGAGAGTAGACTTATGCATGTCCACTCTTTTTTTTCAGGACAAACAATGACCCTCTCATCTGGAATGTTGGTTACTCATCATCTCTAAAAATTACCATTGCCGAAATACCATTCCTGGCCCATCCCAGAGAAAGGATTTGGGGGTGGAGTGGGGAGGGAGGTGCTGAAACTAAGATTCCCCTGACCTCATCTACAGCTGAGTCAGACAGAGCCCAGGCCTGGTGACCAAAGAGGGCCAAACTCCCAGATCAGAGAGCATTCGAATCTCATCACAGTTAATGGAAGAGCATCATCCACTTATTTCCTTAATAGGCCCCTGCTTCTAATGTGAATGAATGGCTGGTGGAGAATGAAACAACCCAGCAGGAGCTGCATGCATCTGAGATGAGACAGACGCACAAATCTATTCCTTGTTTAAAGATCATGCTGCTAAGAATAGAAGCTGAAACACAGGCTGGAGCGTGTGCACACACAGCCCTAAGGAAGGCCACAACAAAGCTGGAGGAATCCACAGCTTAGTGGAGGATGATCAGAGAATCAGAGCCTTAAAGCAGAAAAGGGACCCTGAAGTCATTTCCTCTAATGCTCTCATTTTATAGATGGGGAAGCAAAGGACCAGACAGAAAAGAGCATTCCCCACTATTGCCTAGAGATAGAGCAGAAGCATGACTAGAACTCAGGTTCTGTCTCCCAGCCTGGGGCCTGACTTAATGTAGTACACTGCCTTGGGAGCCCAAGAGTCCAGAAGGCTAAGCAGGGCCAAAGTCACACCACCCTTCTCAGGTATAACTGCCAGGAAGAATCTAGCAAGGGTGTCCATTATTGCATTTTTTTAAATAATAAAAAATCAAAAACCACCTAAATATTCAACAACAGGGACTTGATTAAATAAATAATGCTATAGCCATAGTATAGAACACTATGTGGCCATTAAAAATAATTTTTATTTATATAGGCAAATGAAAAGAGTGGGATACAATCAGTATATAGAGTATGATTCCGGTGTTACATATATATATATATATATATATATATATATATATATATATATATATAATAGCTACCATTTACTGAGCACTTACCGTGAACCTGGCACCATGCTAATCACTTAAAACGTATTATCCAATTTAATCCACAAATCAACCAACTGAAGTGGATTCTGTTTTTGTTTGTATTTTACAAAAAAAAGCTTCGGCACAGAGGTGTCATATAGCTAGTAAATTGCAGAGTGCATATTTAAACCCATGAGGTCTGAGCTCCAAAGCTTTGTATTTAATCATTATTAATAGATTTTTTTAAAAAGAAAGGCAGGATATTCAGTTGTCCTAGGTTATTTGCCACTTTTCATTTTTCTGTATTTTTTACCTTTTTTTCCTGCAATTTCGCATTCCCTCCTACCCCCAGCCCCTGATAACCTCTAGTCTACTTTGTCTCTAAGAATTTTCCTATTTTAGATATCTCATATAAGTGTAAGCATACATGTGTCCTTTGGTGTCTGTTTTATTTCATTTAGCATAATGTTTCAAGGTTCCTCCATGTTATAGCACGTATGCATGCTTCATTCCTTTTTATGGCTGAATAGTATCCTATTGTATGGATATACTACTATTTGTTTATCCATTCATCTCTGTTGATGAACATTTAGGTTGTTTTCACTATTTGGCTATTGTGAATAATACCGCCTACTATGAACATTTGTGTACAAGTACCTGAGTTCCTGTTTTCAGATCTTTTGGGTATATGCCTAGGAATGGAATTGTTGGGTCAAATGGTAATTTTATGTCTCTTTGAGAAACTGCCAAATTGTTTTCCATAGCAGCTACACCATTTTACATTTCCACCAGCAATGTGAGAGGGCTCCAATTTCCTCACATGTTCATCAACATTTGCTGTCTTCCTTTTTTTATAATAGCCATCCTGAAAGGTATGAAGTGGTATCTGATTATAGTTTTGGTTTGCATTTCCCTAATGACTAATGATGTTGAGATGTTAAGATTATTTTCATATGCTTATTTGCCATTTATATATCTTCTTTGGTGAAATGTTTATTCAAGTCCTTTGCCTATTTTTTAAAATAAATTTATTTATTTTTGGTTGTGTTGACTCTTATTTGCTGCATGCGGGCTTTCTCTAGTTGCGGCGAGCGGGGGCTACTCTTCGTTGCAGTGCACAGGCTTCTCATTGCAGTGGTTTCTCTTGTTGTGGAGCACAGGCTGTAGGCACGCAGGCTTCAGTAGCTGTGGCACGTGGGCTCAGTAGTTGTGGCTCGTGGGCTCTAGAGCACAGGCTCAGTAGTTGTGGCGCACGGGCTTAGTTGCTCCGCGGCATGTGGGATCTTCCCCGACCAGGGCTTAAACCCGTGTCCCCCACATTGGCAGGCAGATTCTTAACCACTGTGCCACCAGGGAAGTCCCTTTGCATATTTTTTAACTGGTTTGTTTGCCTTTTTGTTGTTGAGTTGTAGGAGATCTTTATATATTCTGGATATTAAACCCTTATCAGATATGTCATTTGCAAATATATTTTCTGTGGCTCTTCATCCTCTCGATAGTATTCTTTGATGTACAAGTTTTTTATTTTAATGAAGTCCAACCTCTATTTCTTTTTAGTCAAGAAAAATATACGATTATGTTTATGAACAATTTTTAATGATATGGGCAAAGCAGAAGCCAAAATTGTACCTATATGATTGAACTATGTAAAAATAAGTGGTAGTTAGATAATCTGGGAGACTTAACTATTCCAGGAAGATTGAGAATCAGAGTCAATATATAGAAAATACTTATGTCATTCTCCATCAGTCAGGTTGAACAGTGATGGCTGCTTTCTCTCTTTCTTCCCCGCAGCAGCTTTCCAAAGAGAGACATGCCTGCTGCTCTATGCGGACTGAGCCCTGAAAATTGAGCTTCCTTTAGCACCCAGGCCTGGTTTATAGGGCTCCAAACAGCTCTCTCTTTCACCCACACCCCTTACCAGGACTGTGACTATGGCTGTTTTAAAGACTTGTGAAGAACTCAGGAAAGACCAAAAGAGTGGCAGAGAGAAGAGCGAAGTCCTTAGTTCTTTTGAATAAGCTAAGACATCTCTAGCCTCCAGAACAAAAGGATACAACTTCAAATGCAGCTATATGGATTTAGGTTAGACAGCTGGTAGAACCTGATAATAAGGCAAGGTAGACAGCTCCTAGGAAGCTTTTTAAAATGCAGTGGTTTCTAAGCCCTGTTCCTGTCCCCACAGAATTACACTGTTTCAGGAGAGAACTGAAAGGAAATGCTTTGTGATTGCAATCTTCCCTCCTGTGCCCCATGGGACATGGGATACTTCTGTCTCCTGCAGCTGCAACACCAGTGGTCTGGTCAGAACAAACAAGGTTTTCTTTTTGGAAAACTCAGGAGCCCTGGAGTGAGAGTGTGAGACATGGCATCCTAAATGCTAGAAAGGGAAGGGACTTGACAGGTCTACTCTACCTCCTATATTAGTCAGTATTGGGGCATTAGGGGACCCAATAAATAACAGCACTCCTCCCCACCCAAGTTTTGAACCAATTGAGAAATAGGACACAGAAAACCAATAGATGGAGATCCAAAGGTCAGCTTTGTTGCTGATAAGACACAGACTGGAGGATATGGCTTAGACATGAGGCCAAGTAGGCTTGCTTACACTGTTCCCAGAATAAATATACCATTGAGTTATAGGCAGGGCTGGAAAAACTTCAGGCCTCATCTTATGGGGCTCTGCCTCCGTAAAACTTGTAGCACATAGCGGAACACAGAATAACTGCCCCCTTTTAGTCAGGCTGACTCCCAAGGAAAACAAAGGAAGGAGTTAAACAGAGCATGCCCACATCATTCTTCCAAACTCAAGTGGATAGTCAAGTAGAAGTCATACCTTCTTCATGGAGAAGGATGAATAAGGGATGCGGAGAGAGGCTAGGAGGCTTACTCTGGTGATTTTCAAATTTTAGCAGGCATCAGAATCACCTGCAGAGCTTATTACAACACAGATTTCTGGGCTCCACCCCCAGAACCCTGATTCACTGGGTCTCTGGTGTGGTCTGATAAGTCTTATTTTTTAACAAGTTCCCTGGTGATGCTGATGCTGCTTATCTTGGGACCACACTTTGAGAACCAGTGCTCAAAGAGAATCTCTCCACTTGGAAATATAAGGAGGAATAAATGATTCCCTTGACCCTAAGGACTTGTTTGGTTGCCGGTGACAGAAACCCAACTCAAACTGAAATAAAAAGAATTTATTGGTTCATGTAACTAAATGATACAGCTGTTGATCTAACTTTAAGGACAGCTAGACTCAGAGACTCAGATGGTACCGTCAGGACTCTTTCACTCCCTGTAACTCTCAGCTGTGTTTGTCCTATATGACTCAAGTCTCAAGCCAGATTTGCCCTGATGTTGGCAAGATGGCTCCACTTATTTCTCTTCCCCTGAGTCAGTGTTTCTCAAACTTCAGCATGAATCAGAATCACCTGGAGGGCTTGTTAAAACACAGATTGCTGGGCTCCAATCCAGGAGTTTCTGATTCAGTAGGTCTGGGGTAAAGCCCAAGAATTGGCAATTCTAACAAATTCCCAGGTGATAATATTGATGCTATCTGAAGAATGGAGAATGGATGCTGGAAAGACTCAAACAATAGATGTTCACTACTCTTTGTTTTACAGATCAAGAAACTGAGCGGTTACGTGGCTGGTCTGTTTTATCCCATTTAGAAGAGAACAGGTTTTCCAAGGATATATTGGTTTTGAAACAAGAAAATCTGACATCAAATCCCTACTGATAAACTGAGTAGTTTACGGCAGGTTACTAAACCTCTTTACTCCTCTCTTTATTGTCTTAAAATGGGAATAACTGTAACACCTATTCATAGGGTAGGATGAGGGTGTGTTGATTTACTGGAACATGTAAGGGTCCTTTATATTTAGAGAAGTGTTAGATAGACATTGAGTTTTAAATTATTTTATTTTAAAAATCAATGTGGGGCTTCCCTGGTGGCGCAGTGGTTGAGAGTCCACCTGCCGATGCAGGGGACACGGGTTCGTGCCCCGGTCCGGGAAGATCCCACATGCCGCGGAGCTGCTGGACCTGTGAGCCATGGCTGCTGAGCCGAGCCTGCGTGTCCGGAGCCTGTGCCCCGCAATGGGAGAGGCCACAACAGTGAGAGGCCTGCGTACCAAAAAAAAAAAAAAAAAATCAATGTGGATTATAATAGACCTGAAAATTAAAACTACATGGAGTCACTATTTTTTGTGTTATTAGTACTATTTTTCCCTTATACAATTGGCAAGATCAAATATTTGATAACACTTTATGGAGCAAAAGTCAGGGAAAACAGTAATTTTCATTCATTGCTAGTTGAGTCCAGCCCATAACCTGTACTTTCAATGTACTCAGGGACTCAATGCCCCCAAAATTTCATCTCTTTGCCTGAGGGATTTTTCTGAATGGTGGAAGTCCGTTCTGGCCACCAGAAGGCCAGACCAGGGAATTAACACCTACCCCGCTATTCGCTATTCGTATCTCACATCCCCATGCTCCCAGAGCAGCCTTCAGCCAATGACTCTGGGGAGATGCAGCTTCCTCACCTTTGTTTAGGAAAATCCAGAAGCAAGTATTCTGCACCATTTCTCATCATTTCCAAGTGGGATTAAGTTTCAGTCATACTGTATTAGCTGGTTTCATAATACATCCCTTCAATGGTTGCCTTCCTTTCCCTGGTTCACTCTCCTTCCCCTCAGCTTTCTGGTGTTTCCTGAACCTTCCAGATACACTACTTGCACTAGAATTATTGTCACAGAGATATGCTTTTCTGGGGGAACCCCAACCAAGATGTAAACATTCTTTAGGAGTGGGCAATATCTAGCAAAATTACAAATTTACATGCCCTTTGACCTAGCAAATCTGATTCTAATAACTTATTTAATGGGTATATGCATGTAGAAAATAACATACATGAGGCTGTTTACTGAAGCACTATTTGTGATAGCAGATAGCAAGAGACTGACACAATTTAAATGTCCATTAATTCAAGACTGGTCAAATAAATCAAGGTACATTCATACAAGGAGATACTATGCAGAAAAAAGGAATTCATACTAACTTGGAACAATCTTCAAGATTTACTTAAATGAAATAACGGATAGTATGTATAATACACCATCATTTGTGTAAAACGAGAGCGTATATAAATGTGTAGTTAGTTGTATCATTGCTTTTTTTATTTCTAGAAGGATAAACAAGAAACTGGGAGACTATTCTTGTATTATCTATTCAGAAAAACAAATTAATTAGTTAAAAACTTCTTTAAAATGAATGTGGAAAAAGTTTTACACTCAGAAAATTATTTATTACTCATTTCAGAAACACATTTATTTTTAGAGTTAGATACTGTAACTACAAACACTACAAATTGCAATATGTCCAGAAAATGTTTATCAACAACCACCTAGAGCTTTAAAATGTATAGACAATGTGTTAATTAGACAGGGAGATTTTTTTTTTAAAAAAGGAAAGGAAAGACAGGGAAGGTACTGAAGAGCCTAAAGTCACACTTGGGGATTTTGAAGCTCTTGTTATAAATAACATCTCCCCTGTCCTTCAGACTTGCTATGAGCTGGGAGCTTTATATGCACATTCTCTTGTGTTCACTGCAGCTACTATCACCCTAGTTTTACAGACGAGGAGACTAAGGCTTGGGGAACTCAAGGGACTGGTTAAGGGCCACAAAAGTAGAACCTGAATGTGATCCCAGGTCTGTCTGACCCCAGGGAAATATATATGCCAACATCCTCTCAGTGCTACCTATTAAAGATGCAAACCTTGATAAGAGCTTTGAAAAAAGGAATCATATTTTAGAGTCACAATACTCCAAGGTCCAGGCTTGAAAGTACCCTAGTGAGCAATAGGGAAAGCCATTTCCTCTTCGGCCTTTCTGCACAGATTTTCATGCCAGAGTCAGAGCATAGGGACCAGCAAGGGGGTTGTTGATTCATACCTTTCTGTGACTGGAGCATGCCAGCATCTGGGGCCATACTACAGGGCAGGAATGTATTAAAACTAATTTGGAAAATATTTTTTGACAAACAATTAGTTTTGCCTTCTCAGTCCTTCACACAGTGCCTGGCACATAGAAGTTTCTGATAAAATACTTGTTGAGTGAATGAATGAACCAATAACTGGACAGCATAGTGTGAAGTGATGCAAGGAAGTCCAAAGGGGTAAAATACAGTTCCAAGTTATAACTCAGTTGAGGAGACAAGACAAAAATACCGCAATATTTAGGTAAGAGTAGAAGACAGGCCTAAAAGTAAGGCCTCAGTGCCAAATGAAGCCTGAGCTATAGGAAATCAGAGGTGGGAAACAGCCCTTTAGGCTGATGTGATGGGAAGATGACATATATAGATAAGCAGAGACAAAGGGCGTTCTGGAGAAGACAATTTTTAGTGGAGATGTGGGATAAGCCCAATATCTTGATGCACGGGAAAGAAGCACAAGATTTGGAATTAGATAAGACCAGGGTTTGAATCCCACATCTACCTTTTATTGATGGGTACAATTACTCAACCCCTCTAATAAGGATAATAATGGGGCTTCAGTACCAGGCAGAGACATTCAGACAATACAGCCCCCACTGGTGGCCATTTTAGATGACTGGTCTTCAGGATCTTGTAATTCCTTGAATGCTTGCCTGAAGCCAGACCAGAGAGAAGGAAGACTATGAATAGGAGAAAGGAAAGATACTTTCCTCTAGGCCCCTGAGATCCCCCAGACCTGGAGCCAACTGGAGAATGAATGGGAATTGGCGTTCTCAATGGACAGACTCAAGCTGGATGGAGCAGTTGTAGCAGAAGGAGATCCCCCATTGCTACCCCTTGACATCATCTGAGCCTCTGCCAGTCAGTTCCCCAGCCCCAGTGGTCACCAAGCCAAGCTCCAGGCCTGAGACACCCAAACCCTCTCCTGCACCGGACCTCCGTTTCTTTTCCTTGTCATCTTGCCCTTTGAGTCTTTACTTCTTTTTCTTTTTCACTTTTTTTTTTTAATTAAAGCAAGTTGATTTACAATGTTGTATTAGTTTCTGGTATACAGCAAAGTGACTCAGTTATATACATATATACATATTCTTTTCATATTCTTTTCCATTATGGTTTATTACAGGATATTGAATATAGTTCCCTGCGCTATACAGTAGGACCTTATCATTTACCTATTTTATATATAATACTGTGTATCTGCTAATTCTAAACTCCTAATTATCCCTCCCCACCCCCTTTCCCCTTTGGTAAACATAAGTTTGTTTTCCTTGTCTGTCTATTACTGTTTTATAAATAAGTTCTTTTGTGTCATATTTTAGATTCCACATATAAGTGATATATGGTATTAGTCTTTCTCTTCCTGACTTACTTCACTTAGCATGATAATTTCTAGGTCCACCCATGTTACTGAAAATGGCATTATTTCATTCTTTTTTATAGCTGAGTAGTATTCCATTACATATATATATATATATATATATATATATATATCTTCTTTATCAATTCATCTGTAGATGAACATTTAAGTTGCTTCCATGTCTTGGCTATTGTAAATAGCACTGCTATGAACACTGGGATGCATGTATCTTTTTGAAGTATAGGTTTCTCTGGATATATGCCCAGGAGTGGGATTGCTGGGTCACGCAGCAACTCTATTTTCAGTTTTTTAAGGAACTTCCGTACTGTTTTCCATGGTGGCTGCACCAATTTACATTCCCACCAATAGTGTAGGAGGGTTCTCTTTTCTCTACACCCTCTCCAGCATTTGTTATTTGTAGACTTTAATGATGGCCATTCTGCCTGGTGTGAGGTGATACCTCATTGTAGTTTTGAGTTGCATTTCTCTAATAATTAGAGATGTTGAGCATCTTTTCACGTGTCTATTGGCCATCTGTATGACTTCTTTGGAGAAATGTCTATTTAGGTCTTCTGTCATTCTTTGATTGGGTTATTTTATTATTATTTATTATTATTATTTTTTTGTGTGTGGTACACGGGCCTCTCACCATTGTGGCCTCTCCTGTTGTGGAGCACAGGCTCCGGACATGCAGGCTCAGTGGCCATGGCTCACGAGCCCAGCTGCTCCACGGCATGTGGGATCTTCCCGGACTGGGGCACAAACCCTTGTCCCCTGCATCGGCAGGTGGACTCTCAACCACTGCACCACCAGGGAAGCCCTGATTGGGTTATTTTTTTGTTATTGAGTTTTATGAGCTGTTTATATATTTTGGAAATTAAACCCTTGTTGGTTGCATCGTTTGCAGATATTTTCTCCCAGTCCATTGGTTGTCTTTTTGTTTTATGATTTCCTTTGCTGTGCAAAAGCTTATTAGTTTGATTAGGTCCCATTTGTTTATTTTTGCTTTTATTTCTATTGCCTTGGGAGACTGACCTAAGAAAACATTGGTACGATTTATGTCAGAGCAAGTTTTGCCTATGTTCTCTTCTAGGAGTTTTATGGTGTCATGTCTTATATTTAAGTCTTTAAGCCATTTTGAGTTGATTTTTGTGTATGGTGTGAGGGTGTGTTCTAACATCATTGATTTATATGTGGCTGTCCAACTTTCCCTACACCACTTGTTGAAGAGACTGTCTTTTCTCCATGTCTTCACTTCTCTTTGTTTCTATTTCAGTATCTATTTCAGCTTTTCTGTCTCTGTTTCAGTTGTTCCCTCTCTCTCTGTTTCCATCTCAATTGTCTAAAGTTCTTTCTCCATTTTACTCACATTTGTCTCAATAACAAGCCCCAGCTCCCTGCACAATATTCTTTGTATTACTAAAACTCAAATCAAAGCAAAACAAAAATGCAGAGGCTTGGCTTATTTACAAAAGCATATCAATCTAAAACTCAGGGCTTCCCTGGTGGCGCAGTGGTTGAGAGTCTGCCTGCTGATGCAGGGGACGCAGGTTCGTGCCCCGGTCCGGGAAGATCCCACATGCTGTGGAGCGGCTGGGCCCATGAGCCATGGCCGCTGAGCCTGCGCGTCCGGAGACTGGGCTCCGCAACGGGAGAGGCCACTACAGTGAGAGGCCCACGTACCGCAAAAAATAAAAAGAAAATAAAAATAAAACTCAGTGTGATCATTTAGATTCATACTTTTATACAATACTCAAAAATATATCTCAGATGGATAAAAGAGTTAAATAGATGAAAGCCAAATCACAGAAAAACTGGCAGGAAATTGAATTCACTATTTATCAGAGCTTTGGAGGAATAATAACTTTTCAAGCATTGAAGCAAAGAAGAAATCACAAAGGAAAAGATGAACAGATTTTACTACGTAAAAATGTGAAGCTTCTGTGCAAAGAAAAGTAACAAAAGAAAGATAAAATAGAATAATGTTTGCAGTAAATATTCAAAGAATTAATATATAAATTATATGAAGTTGATATCATAAAAAGAAAAATTAAATCTTGAATAAACAGCTCCCTTCCCTAAATAGAAATACAACCATAAATCAACATAAGGAAATGTGTTTAGCTTCATATTTTCAAGTATGTGCAAATTAAAACATTAATAGGAACCATTTCCCTGCCATTATACTAGCAAAAATTAAAACAATAAGAATACCCAGCGCTTGTGGTTAAGTAAAGTTACATGATTCTTTTGGAACGCTCTTTGGCAATAATTATCAAGAAACTTTAAACTGTTTGTACCTTTGTCCCTTAATTCCATTCCAAGGGGTTACTCCTAAGGCAGCAGATTTTAAACTATGCTCCTTGCAACCCTAGAAATTCCACAGAATTGTCCATGGGACTGCTAGGAAAGGTATGTTTTAGACAGGGTTTGGATCTATAAGCAAGAGAAATTAACCCTGGCTATCTTAAGCCAAAAGTCAATGCACTGAAAAAACTCAGAGGTTCACAGAATCCGTGGGAAGCTATACAAGCAGGTTCCGAAAGCAGGCAGAAAACAAGACAATTCCAGCAGGCTAGGGAGCTGGAACCACACTACACGTCTCAGAGCGAGCAGAGTCCGGTGCATGTGGCCCTGCTGCTGAGAGGAAAATAACCTCAATCACCCCCATACTGTCACATGCTCCTGATTCAAAGACATAGAAAAGAATGCCTAACTGAGCCTAAATCACATGCCTTGGGTTTTGCAAGAAAGCAGGAGGTGGGGGTGAAAAATATCCATCTTTGGCTTACCAGTGGGAGATGGGAATTTTCTCCCAAGTCTCCACACATATGGGGAGTCTCCCCAAACAGAAAACGTGGGTATGAATTGCAAGCTGATATAGGTGCTGGACAGTTGGAAAGCAGGAAATACCTTCTACTGGGTGATGGGGTGTTGACCACATAAAGCTCTAAGCCCCCATCCTCACTTCATCTAAAGCAACTCCACATTTATCTGCTTTCCGAATAGGCTTGCAGGCAAGATGTTATTTGCAGGAAGCTTTCTGAAGCTTCAGCACATTTGAGAAGCCCTTGTGGCAACACCAGGAAGGCTGGTTTAATGCACATTACTGTCTCTTTTCTTCTTTGCTGCCTCCAAATAAAGAGGTTGGAAAGATGCTTTTGTAGCCTCCCTTGCAGGTAGGGGTGACCTTGTAACACAATTCTAGCCAGACAGACCTAAGTTATGTCTACTGGTGGTGATTCTGGGATGATAAAAACAAAACGCAGACCTGAACCAGCGTTATCTCTTCCTCCTTTCTGCCTTGGATACTGATTTTATGATTAGAGCTTCAGCAGCCATTTTGAGAACACTGACATGAGAAGAAGGCCAAGGGAACCAAAGCCAGCAGTCTTTTGCCTTTGAGTAACTTATTATATGAGAACGATAACCCCTAATTTGAAAGGCCATTTAGAGAAGCCTTCTTTTCCTTGCTGCTAAAAACATTACTAATTGAACACTGAAGAGAAAAATCTAAAAAAACTAAATATATATACTGATAAGCTGTTCATTACAGAATTTTCCAAATTGTTTTTTTTTAAAACCAGTAAATTTAAATATTTAACTATAGGAGATAGCTTAAACAAATTGCAGTCTACCCACTGGATGAACTATTATGCCCACGTTAAGCTGGATAAGTATGAAGTCTTTATATGCTTATGACAAAATAATTCAAACACTAGAATACATAATTTATCTATGTTATTGTACTATACATAAAAACCCAGCTACCTATAATAGCTGCTATCACTTTTTTTCTTTTTTTTTAGTCTCACTGGAGCTCAGGTTCCTTATCTTTTTTATTTTTAATTAAAGTACAGTTGATTTACAATGTTTCAGATGTACAGCAAAGTGATTCATTTATATATATATATATATATATATATATATATATATATATATATTCTTTTTCAGATTATTTTCCATTACCGCTATCACTTTTTAAGGAACTGGATCACCCACAGCACCTGCTGAGCAGAGTAGCCCAACAACCATGTTCTGTGCCATTTGGCTCTATGACCCCTCCTCTCCATACAGCCCAATGGCTGGAAGCGGGGGAGGGGCCAACATCCTCTGAGATACTTTGTGTAAAACTCTGCTCAAACAGGAGTAAACTGGACCAATAGGTTTCTCATCGCTGGGTCCTGGTGCGCATGAGACCCTGTGCGCGCCCTCCAAGAGTGAAGTTTCTGTTTCCCCCAGTCCTGTGGAATTCCTGTGATCAAACCCCCCTGGCCTTCAAAGCCAGATTCTCTGGGGGCTCCTCCTCCCGTGGCCGGACCCCCAGGCTGGGGAGCCTGACGTGGGGCTCAGAACTTTGACTTCTGTGGTGTAATTAATTTCCAGTTTGTGTGTTGCCCACCCTGCAGGTATGGGATTTGATTTTATTGTGATTGTGCCCCTCCTACCATCTCGCTGTGGCTGCTTCTTTGTCTTTGGATGTAGGGTATCTTTTTTGGTAGGTTCCAGCGTTCTTTTGTCTATGGTTGTTCAGCAGTTTGTTGTGATTTTGGTGTTTTTGTAAGAAGGGTGAGCTCACGTCCTTCTACTCCGCCATCTTGTCTCTGTCCAGGTTTCTCATCCTTTGGAGTTGGAATTGGGGGAATACTAAGAGAATCAGGCAAACCACATCAGGGGCTGAAGCTTAAAGGACATGTAGATCACAAGGTCAAGTATGGGAATGAAAGGCTGTGAACATGTGTGTTGTCTGGAACTGGGAAATATTAGGCTGAGAAAAGATACAGAGTGTGAGGAAGTCAGCCAGGGGAAAGGAGAGAAAGAGACACAGAAAGAAGCAAAAGCACAAAGAGTAGCTAACTGAGGTAAGTGACAGAGTGTTGGCATGGATATCAGGAGGTCCGACAGAGTTCTGGAAAGCTGCCTGAGATCTAGAACAGCTTCTCCAGCTCCAGTCCAACAGACTTACCAGATTCCAACCCCTTTTGCTGAATTTTGGTGGGACTCTTTTCTCTTTTAGCTAAATGGTTTCAATTAGACCCTGAAGCCTGTATGAGTATGCATTCCTGGGAATTATAATAGCCTAACATAGGCATAAACACAACCATGTAAAACTCCTCTCTGAATATGGATAGGAACATGAGCAAAAAAAAGCAACTGATTTGTCAGAGAAGGAAGTTTGTGGGTGATGTTTCTTTTGAGGAATTCATTATTACTGCTCTAATATTGTTTTTACAGTAAATAAAATTGAGTTTTAAAAGCACTGTAGAACTGGAGTAAAGCTTTAAATGTGTGCATGCTGTCTGACCCTGCAATACTACTTCCAAGAATGTAAGAATATAATCAGAGATAATGCATCAGAATGTAAGTTCTTGAATACTCATCACAGCATTGCAGAAAAAAAAAGGAAACCACTAAAATGCCAAACAAGAGTATTGATTAAATAAATTATGATATATCCATAATGGGATGCTGTACAATCATTAAAAATCATATTGTAGAAGAATATTGGTTGGCATAGAAAATATTCATGATCTACTGCTAAGAAGAAGAAAAACAAACAAGCAAAAACAAAAACCAAAGAACCCTACAAAATAGTAACTATTTTGGTGCCTTTTTTTTCTGTAGAGAAAACAATGTATGCTATTATAGGCATAAAGAATATTAATATGGAAAGACAGATGCTAACATGTTAACAGTGGTCAGTCCTCAGGTTGGGAGGCAGGGATGATTAGAAGAAATTTCTGTACGTTTCCTTCATGCTTTTCTCATGTTTTCCTCCCTTAAATATTATGGAGGTTTAGGGAGGTGGGTTTTATTTTCCCCACTTTTTTTTTTAAGAAAAACCTGCCGACTGCCCATATGCCTAGGAAACCATTGCCACAATTCCCAACATTCTCCACAGCTCTCGAGCTTGGGGAAACCTAGGGAACTGCTCCCAGAGCCAAAAGTGCAGGTTATGACAGGGAGAGAGGAACAGATGACAGAGACAGAGGCTGGGCAAGTCAGAGGAAACTCAGGCCGCAGGGTGGCGGGGATGCACTTGGAAGGGTGGCTCTGGAAGGACCCAGGGCTGCTGAGCTGGGCTGCTGAGCTGGGCTGCTAACAGGCTGTGCTCACAGAGGTATGACGCTTTAAGCCTGTGATAAGCCCAGCCAACTAGGGGAAGCGGCTCTGCAAGCACCCCAACTTGCTGAAGATGGCCTTGAACACTCAGAGCCCAAATAAGAGCTGTAAACCCAGCGGGGCTCTGGCCAGGCCCCCGGTAATGATGGGAGGTGGGAACCATGTGCTGCAAGCTCAGAGCCTGGGGCATGCCTCACTCCCTACTGTCCTCCCCTCTGTCCCCACCAAGGGGGGTATCTGTCTAGTTTTACAAACACAAAAACAAAGCAATTATGGTGACACTTGTCAACGGAAAAAAAAAAAAAAGCACAGCATGAGGGTTGTGAGTTAAATTTTATTTGGGGCAAAATGAAGACTATAGCCTGGGAAACAGCCTCTCAGAGAGCTCTGAGGAACTGCTGGGAGGAGGCAGGGGTGGAGGTCAGTATGTATGTGACTTTTGTGAATAAGGTTACGTGCAGTCAAGCACGCATTTGGGCAGAGGAGCATCTAGATGTCTCCATTAATGATCTTAGTGCTTTTCTAGATACGACAAGATGCAAGAATTGAGCTCATAAATTCTTCTCCTGAAAATATCTATCTGAAGGCCTGTTCTGCCAGTTTTTCCCAGAGCACAGAGTGCCCCTCTCTTGATCTGAGCCCTGAACTCCTTTCAGGATGTGTTGAAGGTCAGCGACTGCAGTGGCGAGTGACTAATCCTCGTAGAAGAAGCTGACGAGTGACAATTTTTCATCCACACACTGAAGAAATATGGAAACAGGAATCAGACTTAGGTCTGACTCTCAACTCATTCAACCATGAGCAGGTCCTCTTGCTGCTTCATGCCTCCGTTTCCCATCTGTGACATGGGAATAATGATAATATTTACCCCAACAGGTAACTGCATGTTATTAATGAAGACCAAAAAATGGTGTAAGAAAGGATATGTGAAAACTGCTTTGTAAATTATGAAGGACTAAGCTAATGTCAATCCCTGTTTATCAGATGTATGCCTCTTAGTTCTCTAATTCTGAATGTGATTTGTATCTATCATGGTACCTCACTGCCTTCCAATTTCCACAGCTTGCAATGGAAAGCTCCACAGAGAAATGATCATTTAGACGTAGAAAGGAAATCAGATCCAAAGCAAAGGAGAACACATACCTGCTAATATAAAGATCAATACAATTTCTGAGACTGAGTTTTGAATTTAGCTCTGAGTTTTACAATCGAGAAGATGTAAAAGGAACCATTTAGGGGAAATGGAATGTTCCCTAAATCCACATTGCTCAAGTAGCAGTCATTGATGTACCACTCTCGCGTGTTTTGCTGTATCTGTATGCCACCTGTACTTTTAGTAAATGAATACTTTAAACAAGTCTAACAAAAAATATTTCCTAAGAAAACATATCACTCCTTTAAGTGCTTGCCTTATATTTTCCTTACTATACTGTACAGAGCCCATCATGGCATGTCCACACTGCCCAAGATCCTAGATCCCCAAGTTCACTGGGGATAACTCCCCAGACCATGCCGAGGAGAGCAAGGCCCAGCAAAGGGACCAGACTTGCCCAAGGTCACACATCAGGGGAGGGACAGGTTGAGGCTTCCTGACCTCCAGTCCAGTACCCTTGGCTCCCCTTTACCCGCTGCCTTTCTCTGAGTCTCTCCCCCCACCATCCTAACTGACCCCTCAGTCAGGGTCTGTGCCTATAAGGTCCCATTAATGAGCCCATGTCTGATCCTGAAAGAAGGTGAGTTGATGCAATTTCGGTGACTCCCAAAACCACCTGGGATTCTTTCCTGGTCTCTTTCCCTAGATTGTGAGAACCAGGAGGGGAACAGCCATGATTCAGGAGGTTGGTGAGGAACAATAGGATTGGAGGTGGAGTCCTCTAGACCTCTTGACAAGTGGGTGGTGAATGAGCTTGAGATAAATCGTACAGGATGAAGAGAAATGGCCAGAGGAGGGGAAGGATTTCCGGGGCTCAGAAGTTTGTGTCCCGAAGGAAAGCACCCAGCAGAGGAGGCAGCCCAGGGTGCCCAGCTGAGGCTAGGCCAGCAGAGGGGGAGGCTGTTTAACCTGGGTTCTCAGAATGGTTCCCTTTCCCCATTTGTCCACCTGAGAGGATGCCTGCTGTAATATGCCCTACGGTGCTATATGAGCTAGCAGGGCCCCATGTGGGTCCCAGGAACAATTTTATCAAGGACTGCAAGGTGATATGAAACCCAGGCAGGTCCCCTGGGGCAAGATGGGGACATGTCCCCTTCACGCAGATGCCCCCGCCCCAGGACCCCTGCAGAGCCAGTGAGCAGTGCTGCATCAGACTAGTAAGAACAACCTGCTGAGCTCATCCAGAGCTTAGCTCTAATACAGATTCGGGCTGGGAAGAGGGGTACAGAGACTCCACAAAGTCTAGTAATCATGCTGCCAACGCTCAAAGTAGACATGGAAGTGCCTTTTTGGCTCCACTTGGCCTCTGCCAGGTGTTGATCTTGGGAAACAGTGGGATGAAGGAACAAGCCCTGGGTTAGGAGCCAGCAGGCTAGAGTTCTTGCTCTGGCTCTGTGTGATGTCAGGCAAATCCCTTTGACACTCTGGGCTTCCATTTCCTCATCTGCACAATTATTTTCTTAATTCTTGTCCTGTTGCAAGAATTAGGAAATCTAGGTTCTGAGGTCAGATGGACTTGGTTTCTAGTCAAATTCTTCTAGTCAAAGGAGCTCAGAGTTCAACAGAGGACATAGACAAAGACAGACAATAGAGACTGGCACAAAAGCAGTAATCTTGCTTCTTGCTCAAGCCTGAATAGACAGTAGCAGAGTGAGGACTAGAATGAAGGATCTGGACTCTAATGGAAAGACACATCTAACAGATAATCATACGAATAATTAATGGAATAATTAATCATAAATGTGATAGGTGCTGTGAATGAAAAACAGAGGATGCTGCCAGGGTACGAAACAGATTATAACATGACAGAGAAGCCATGTTAAAGATTTTGGACATTCTCCAAAGAGTCATAGGAAATCATTTAAGCAAAACAGTGATAGTGAGAGTATGCTGCAGTGAAGACTGGATTGGAAAGACACAACAGTAGAGGCATGGATACCTGTTAAGAGGCTCTTGCAATAATCCAGACAAGAGATGGTAATGGCATGGGTTAGGGTAGTGAGGACAATAGACCAATGTGGTAGAACCATCAGGACTCAATAACGGATTTGATATGAAAAAGGGAAGAGAGAAGAAATGTTAAAGATGTTCCCTGAGTTACTGGAATGAGCAATAGGGTAAATGATGATGCCGTCTACTGGGATTGGGGTATGAGAGGAGGGGCAGCTTTTGGGGGAGAAGACCTTTAGTTCAACTTTGGCTGTGTTGGATTTTCCTATTGTAATGGTGGTTGTTTTGGTTGTTTTGGTCTGGTTGTTTTGTTAAGTTGGCCTGTGAAATTGAGAAGGCAGTTAGATATGTAAGCCTCTCAGTCAGAGAGGAGGGGGCTTCAGAGTCAACCCAATGTGGCAACAGAAGCCACAATGGACAGAGAGAGGCAGCCTGCCTGGCCCTAACACATAATAGGGAGTAGATAGAGCATAGGCTTTGAATGACACTCACTGGTTTCCACTCCCTCTTTACCGTCAGCCATGTGACCTTGGGCAAATTGCTTCATCTCTCTGAGCATAAGACTCCTCATTTGTAAAATGGAAATGATTTTAGCATCCTCACCAAATTATCATGAGAATTACACTATAATACAATTAACAGTTCAAAAGACTTTCATCTGTTATATGTGAGGATATTTCAGACAAGCACCTTGTACTATATGTTAAAAGCTTGGTGTGAACTCTAATACCAAAACAATGTTTTTTTAGCAAAATAAGATATCCAAAGCACTTATCACAGTAGAGAGAGAGCATAGCTTAGGTTTCCGCAGCTATTTTAGAGATAGACAACCCTGGATTCAAGCCTGGACTTACCACTTCCAAGTTGCGTGACTTTGAGCAATTATTTACTGAATTTCCTTTTCTGAAAAATTGGGAGAATAATGGAATCAGCTTCATGAGTTTGTCGCATGGATTAAATGAAATAATGATGTAAAGTACCTTGAATTTACTATGTGCTCAGAACATGCCAATTATTATTATTATCTGTAATAGATTGTCTGGCACACGGTGAGTATTCATTACATTTGTTCCCCCACATCCTCCTCGCCATTCCGCCACCCTCCACACGTCCATCTGCACACATTTTAGGTGCACAGGCCTTACTCAGTGTCTGCTTATGGAAGAACCAGAGCTCTCTAAGTCCTATTCCTCACGGCACCCTGAATTCAGCTCTCTCCGCAGCAATCTATTCTCCCCCTTCATTCAACAAGCACAACAGATAATACAGGTCATTGTCACGTTGTTCTCAAGTACCAGCTCCCCTCCCTCACTGGGAATGTAAGAGACAGAGGCTCTAGGCCATATGCTCACATCATCAGCTGTGTTTCCATGACGACCAGTCCAGCATAACTAGATGTTTCAGCAGAGATGAACTGTTACACCCAGCTCCCCACAGAATGTAGCTGACTAGCTATTATTATATTCCTTGCACTGATCTAAGGGCTAAAGCAGGCTAGATATGGCTCTGAGGGGTGGCGAAGTTTGTGTTTGCATAAGTAAGAGATAGAATTTGGGAATGCATTTGGCTATCATTGCAGCAGTAAATGCTTTGGCTGTAATAAGTTAACAGAAATCTGAAACAAAAATTGGGTTCTAAATGCCACAACAGAGGAAGGTACCTATTGCTATGTGAACCAAACAAAGATACAGACCTAATTCTCCCTAAGAGGAACGAAGAAGACTTCATTTTAACAAAAACTTTGGCATTCGTTAAAATGAGGTCTTTAAAAAAAAAAGAAACGTACTATAAATGTATCAGGGTGCTTTCAACTGCAAGTAGCAGAAAACCTAACTAAAGCAGTTTAAATAATTAGGATATTTGTTATCTTCATGCTCCAGAAAATCTAGCAGTAAGCCTTTCCAGGGCTGGTTAATTCAGTGGCTATCAGGAATATCAGCAGGATCCAAGTGCTTTCTGTCTTTCCTTAGCATGTCTGCAATATCTGCAATATCTCCTCTCACGGTTAAGAGATAACCAAAGCACTTCTAGATATCACAAGCAGACACTTCATCTCCAAAGAAGAAGAGCATTTGCTCCCATGCATCCTTTTTTTGGAGTGAGGAAAATCTCTCCCAATACTCCCCCTGCAGACTTCCTCTCAGGTCCTAATGGCATGACTTCATCATGGATTCAAAGTCAAGGATTTGGATTTTATCCTGCAGAAAATGGGGAACCATTAAAGGATTTTCAGCCAGGTGATGGAGTCATAGACTTCTGTTTTTGATAGATCACTTAGAGAGTCATATGGAGGATGGAACAGAGGGATGGATGGATGAGAAGCAGAAAGACCTCTTAGCAAACTGTTGCAAAATCCATATAGGAGATGATGAGGTCTGAACTAAGTTAGTGATGGTAGCAATTGAGGTGGGAGATAGGAAGATAAATGGAGAGAGTTGGAGCTGTTAGATTATCATGACATTAGACACAGATTCATTGGCTAGAATGCTACTTAGATTTCTTATTTTTGTATCTGAGTAAAAGAGTCTTACCACCAACTGAGCTGAAGAACATCACAGGAGCAAATTTGAGGGAACTGATGATTAGCTCAATTGTGTAAATATGGAGTTGGGGGACCACAGTATATCCAGGTAGCAGGACAATACAGGGGCTGGAAGCTCAGAAAAGAGATAGGGAGCTGGGGTCACCAGTATGTGAGGGGTTGGTGAAAATCAAAGGAATGGATGAGGTCACCCAGAGCAAAAAGGGAAGGGTGCCAAGGACAGACCCTGAGTGAACAGCATTTAAGGAAAGGGCCATGGACAGGAGTTCAGTGAAAAAGATGGATCCAGAGAAATCAGAGACGTAGAAAGAGAAGCAGAGAGGGTGGTGTTATAGAAGCTAAAGGAAGAGGACTCCAAAAGAGTGTAACATCTTACAGAGGAGCTAGGAAGATAGGGGACTGGTTTAAGCTTTAATAACACTGATACATTCTCTTTCTAGAAGTCTGGCTGTGAAGGGGAGTGGAGAGATAATGTGATGACTGAGGCAGGTGAGGGAGGATTTTATAAATGTGGAATGAGGCTTGAGCATGTTTGTAGTCTGAGCAAAGGAGCCTAGAGCCAGGGAGATGCTATCGTTGCCCTGCCTGACCCAGATACAGGACAATTTTGGAGCAGAATTCCAAAAGCTAGAGTTTTCTCCTCTCCCAAGGCCATTCCAGGGGTCCCTAGGGATAGCTGCTCAACAGGGGGCTGCCAGGTGTCCCTCAGTCTCTGTTCCTTCGATGACATTCATCTACATGCCTGTATTGTTCTTGGAAGATACACGGGAATCAATTATGGTCTCTACTTAATACTGGCTTACTGAGAATTATGCAAAATACCAGCTGTCTCCCAGATCACCTCATTAGTGCCTTGGGGTGGTAATTTCATGGAAATGACTCTGAGGCAAAGTTGAGCTGCCCAGCAGGGAACCTTTTATGGTAGGCATCTGTCTTCTAGATCTTCTCTGCCTCCTTTGGGGCCAGCCCAATCAATTGTCCCCAGGCCAGACTGGGGTGGGGGGTGCTGCACCCTCAGCTTCCCTGTTTCCTTCAGACTCAGAGGGCCCTTTGTCCTGGCCAGTCACTCACTGTCCATCCCTTGGTGGCACAACTTGGACTAGAAGCAAAGAGTAGGGGACTGTACCTTGGGAGGATCAGGAGTATGTAACCTGGAAGAGACACAGGAAAAGCTGTCAACACTGCAGAGATCCTATCAGAGCCTGGGACACCCAACACTTACCTTCACAGCCCCAGTGAGACATATTTTGAGGTACTGGTGTCTCTAGAGAAACCGTCTGCCTCACTCTAGGAGTTTACTCCCAGAAGCCATGTTACTGCTGCATCACCCTATTCATCATCCCCATCATTGGGTAATTGGTCCAGGGTGGACATTGGGCCCAAGAACTTTTCCCATAATCGTTTTCATTGCAGAATTCCAGTGCTCACCACTGTACCTAGCACAGAGTAGGAGCTTGACAAATATTTCCTGAATTCATTTTTTACCTTTGCGTTTACCACATTCTATTTGTTTTACCAGGAAGGATTTTTCTCTATCCTTTTCATTTAGCTAATGCCTACACAGCTTTCCAAGCTCACTCAAAACATCATCAACCCCATGAAAGCTTCAGTGATTCTCCACCTCTGATCTGTACTGTAGTATTCAGAGCTAATCTCTGAGGTAGAATTTTGCACTCTGTATTGCAAATATTTTCTTGCTCATCTGCTATGTTGTCCTCTCTTTCTCTCTGGATAGATAAATGATAGGTAGATATATAGGTAGGTAGGTAGGTAGGTAGGTAGATATACAACCTAATGCATTTGAGACTCATCTATGTTGTACGATGTATCAGTACTTCATTTCTTTTTATTGCTGAATAATATAACACATTTTATTTATTCATTCTTCAGTTGATAGACATTTAGTTCGTTTTTGCTTTTGGGCTATTATGAATAATGCTGCTATTTACATTCATGTACAAGTTTTTGTCTGGATGTACATTTTCATTTCTCTTGGAATAGCTGGGTCATATGGCAACTCTATGTTTAAACTTTTGAGAAACCGCTAGACTGTTATCTAAAGCCCTGTACCATGTACATTCCTATCATCAGGGTGTGAGGGTTCTAGTCTCCACATCCTCGGGCAACACTTGTTATTATCTTTTTTATTATAGCCATCCTAGTGGATAAGAAGTGGTATCTTATTGTTGTTTTGATTTGCATTGCCCTGATGATTAGTGGTGTTGAGTATGTATTCATTTGCTTATGGGCCATTTGTATATCTTTGGAGAAATGTCTATTCAGGTCTTTTGCCCATTTTTAAAATTGGGTTATTTGTCTTTCAATAAGTGTTTGAGGGCTTCCCTGGTGGCGCAGTGGTTGAGAGTCCGCCTGCCGATGCAGGGGACACGGGTTTGTGCCCCGGTCTGGGAAGATCCCACATGCCGCGGAGCGGCTGGGCCTGTGAGCCATGGCCACTGAGCCTGCATGTCCAGAGCCTGTGCTCCGCAACTGGAGAGGCCACAGCAGTGAGAGGCCCGCGTACTGCAAAAAAAAGAAAAAAAAAAGAGTACTGAAAGGGGGAAAACCAAAATGTAGTGTTGAATTAGGATTGGTGGAAACTGATGAATTTCAACATATGTAGAAATAAATATACTGTACATATAAATGTCTGTATGTGTGCATACATGCACACACACACAGATATACATAAGTATATTCCCTAGCTGCCCATTGTTAGGGTCTGGAAGGAGTGATATCCCAAACACAATGAGCATACCTAGCACTCAGTTTTTGGTTTCTAAAAACCATCCTCCACCAAAAGGAACCAGGGTTCCTTGGAGAAATGGTTCATTTAAGGGCTCAATGAGGGAATATACAAGATGAACCTGGAACCTCCTTTTGTATAAGGAAAATAAAGAAATGCTCAAAAAACAATGGGGACAGGTAAAAAGGACATAGAAGCAAGCTTGAGGGGACCCCCACCAAGCAAATCTAGAATAATTTGCACATCAAAATAAATAATGATAATAATGGAGTATAGGGGGCTTCCCTGGTGGAGCAGTGGTTAAGAATTTGCCTGCCAATGCAGGGGACACGGGTTTGAGCCCTGGTCCAGGAAGATCTCACATGCCACGGAGCAACTGACCCCATGCACCACAACTACTGAGCCTGCCCTATAGAGCCCGCGAGCCACAACTACTGAGCCTGCGTGCCACAGCTACTGAAACCCGTGTGCCTAGAGCCCGTGCTCTGCAACAAGAGAAGCCACTGCAATGAGAAGCCCGTGCACCTCAACGAAGAGTAGCCCCCACTCGCTGCAACTAGAGAAAGCCCAAGCGCAGCAACGAAGACCTAACACAGCCAAAAACAAATAAATAAAATAAATAAATTTATTTTTAAAAAATGGAGTATAATCCACTATATAAAATATAAACAATGAGTGCATACTGATATAAATAAATAAGTAAATTGAAAACTTGATGAAGGATAGTATATTTGTATGGTTACAAAACACATTCCCACAAAATACTTAATAGTTACAAAAAGGAGAATTGTTGTCCAATGGATAGTTTCAGTATTGCAAGATTAAAAATTTCTAGAGTTCTATTGCACAACAATGTGCATATAGCTAACGCCACCCTACTGTACACTTAAAAATGGTTACATGATAAATTTTATGTTATGTGTGGTTTTTTAAAACCACAATAAAAATACTTATTAGTTACAAAGGGAGGGTACTTTTTCAGTGGAGAGGTCTGGCAGACACCACCTTAATCAAGTGATCAAAGTGATCATTAGTGATGGAACAAATTGAAACCCTATACCACCTGATAGGATGCAATGGGAACACAGCATCATTCCTGTGATATATCTGCCAAAGCTGAATCTCGGGCAAATCTAAATTGAGGGACATTTTACAAAATAACTGGACTGTAATCTTCAGACGTGTCAAGGTCAGGAATGTCAAGGAAAGATGGAAGAACAGTGTCAGATTAAAGGAAACTAAAGAGACATGACAACAAAATGCAACATGTGATTCTGACCTGGTATGCTTTTCTGTAGATGATCTCATTGGGATAACTGGTGAAACTTGCCTGGGTGTAATGTGTCAATGCTGAGTTCTTGATTTTGATGGTTGCACTGTGATTAAGTAGGAGATTGTTCTTGCTTTTATCTTATTTTAATTTTAAATATTTATTTATTTATTTAGGCTGCACAGGGTCTTAGTTGCAGCATGTGGATTTCTTAGTTGCGGTACGAATGCAGGATCTAGTTCCCTGAGCAGGGATCGAACCTGGGTCCCCTCTATTGGGAAAGTGGAGTCTTACCCACTGGACCACCAGGGAAGTCCCTTTTCTTGCTTTAAGGAAGTACACGCTAAAAGACTCAGTGGTGCTGACTCATCATGTCAGTGCCTTCCTCTCAAATAGTTCAGGGGAGTAAAAGTTATTCCACGTATATTGAAATTCATCAGTTTCCACCAACACCTACATAGGTATTATACTTGCAAACTTTCTGTAAGTTTGAGATTGCTTTTAAAAATTACTATTCTTCTGGAGGAAGAAAAGAGTGTGGCAATAAAATGCTGATTAGAATCTGCCTAGGGGCAGGATTGTTGATAGAGGGCTTCCCTGTAGCTTCCCCATAGGCAGAAAACTGGCTTGTTCATTGGAGGATCTCATTCCTGCCTTCCAGAGCTCCTGGTGTCTTTCCAGTTCCTGAGGGTACATTGTATGATATGGCAGGGAAAATCAAGTTACTTCTTGTCAGGGTCCCCTCAACAAGTTCCTCTGCCTTAGTTTGGCTTCTCCCACAAGCAGAGCCTGAGACAAGAACTTGGGTGCAGAAGTTTATCTAGCAGATGATTCCAGGAGGAAGGAGTAAGGAGGCGGAGAAAAAGAAGCCAAGGGAAGAAGGAAAGGCCACCTGCTTTCTCTAGTTCAGACTGTGTCATTAAAGATGCAGTTTCTGTTTTTATTGACCTCATTGTTTATGTGGGTTAATTTCTGAGTAAAGAAGGAGAAGAAAAAGGCCTTGATTTTGCTATCTTGTAATCAGAAGTCTACTAATTGATGCTTGTAATTTATTCAATACTTGCACTGCTGTAAGAAGTTCTCAAGCATTGTCCCCAGCCCTCCTAGGTCTCTCATTTCCCAGGGTTTCTCTGGCATTGCTGGCCCGTGAAGTGGGATTTGCTCATCCTAGGCAAACCACAGGTTAGGCTCTTTCCATCCAAGAAGGAACACATTACAGGCTCCACAATTTTCACAGAAGCATGTCAGCTCTGGTCCTGATAGTTTTATATTTAAGTCTGTGGATAGCCCTATAGTCATCAAATGGATGCCACAAGCCCCTACCAAGAAGAAAATCTTAGAACTGAGTGCAGACTATCTTCTTACAAGAAGCACAGTTGAAATAAAAAAGCCCAGATGAGAGAGACTGAGAAACAAATGCACCACTCTCAGACAAGGTCAGATCCTCTCCGCAACATTCTCTTGTGTAGCATTTTACAATAGCACGATTAAACAACTGTGAAGTCCGTTGTCTGATGCCTAGCCCTCCTCCACTATAAGATAAGCTCTATGAAGTACAGCTGTGTTGTCCTCTAAAACTGTTTCCTCAGCACCTAATAAATAGTTGGATTCCAATAAATATTTGTGTAGTATGTGCTTTCAGTTGCAAGTGACTGAAGCCCCAACTGAAATTTGCTTTACAATACATTTAGAGGTAGGGTAGGTTCCCAGGTTGGTTGATACAGAAGCTCAACAATGTCATAAGAATCCTGGTTCTTTCCAGCTCTCAGTATGTCATCTTCGATGTTGACTTCATCCTTCAAGCTGCAAGATGACTTCAAGATGAGTTCCAGGCATCACACAAAATGCAGAGGAAGAAGAGAGAGCGACTCTCTATGGCTCTTTCTTTGAAACAAAGAAACTTTTCCCAGAATCCTCCAGCAGACTTCTCCACTCTCATTGGCCAGAATTGGGTCATATGCATATTGCTAGACTCATCACAGGCAAGGGGTAAGACTGCCTTTAGACGGGTCAGCCAGGCCTCTCCCTTGGAGCTGGGAGCAAAGTTCACTTCCCCTGATGCACATAGCTGCACGAGGGAGAAGTGGATGGCAGAACAAAACCATGGTTCTGTTAAAATGGAAGCTGAAGGCAACACAGAGTGTCCTCTGTGGGTTCACACACCATGGAGCTGTCGGCATAGCACACTGCAATTCTAATCTGCTAGCCTGGGCCAGACAGCAATCTCTGTAAGAGACATGGGCTGCCCTCACTACCCTCCCTTCCGATGTGGACTTCTCCCCAGAAACATTTCTCCTCTCTTTCTTGTTACCCACCTCCCCACTGAGTTCTGGAATCAGCCCCACAGACACAGCTTATGTTTCCCTTGAGGTTTTTGCTACACTCCCATGGAAGACACTGCTTATGTTTTTGCTCCCTATCCTTTATATAAGAATCTGTGCTGCATTTCTCCTTGAATTACAAGTTTGTATCTGTGGACAAATATCCTCTCACCACACAAGGACAATTATACAATCCATCATCATTCTTTCTTACAGTGGTGAAACTTAGAGCTATGTGTAGAGCTCAATAGCCATAATGATGTCATCCCAGGCTCTTGGTACCATTATGCTTATCCTTTCTCTAATACTGTGTCTAAGATCTGGCTGTTGTTGTTTCTTTATGTAATAAGTTGATTCTGGAAAAACCTGGACCCCAGGATTTTTGAGCCCTTGAGGAGAGACCAACTGAAACTGGACTTAGTTTGGTATTTTTCTGCCTGGGTCAGCAATTGATATCCCAGATTACATACCTTAATTTGATTTTAATTTGATTTCTGAAGCCCACTGACAAGACATTTGAACTGTATTCAAGTCAGATTCTTGGAATTGTCTTTTGAGGACCATAAGGCCAAAATACACCCTTATGGGCATGCAGGGGATAGCTCCTGCAGGGAATGGGTATTGCCACTGTTAATCCTCCTGGCAAGAATTCAGTCCTTGGGGGCTTCCCTGGTGGCACAGTGGTTGAGAGTCCGCCTGCCGATGCAGGGGACACGGGTTCGTGCCCCGGGAAGATCCCACATGCCGTGGAGCGGCTGGGCCCATGAGCCATGGCCGCTTAGCCTGCGCATCCGGAGCCTGTGCTCCACAATGGGAGAGGCCACAGCAGTGAGAGACCTGTGTACCGCAAAAAAAAAAAAAAAAAGAATTCAGTCCTTTAGCCAGCAGTAAGTTCTGGTGAGCCACTCCATAGACTGGGGTAAGGGAGAAACTTCCTTCTCTCTCTGGGCGAGTTTGGCTTGGTCTCTGAAGTAGGGATATTCCTGGAGAGGTCCTGGTGATGATGAATGTTGGCTCCTCCTGAGAAGCCAGGCCTGGAACACGGCAGGGAGATGGACCAGTAGAGGATCCTGAGGAAGAATCTGAGTTTGTGCAGTCATGGGAAGTGATGGTCTTTTGTTATTCTTGCCTTTCTTTATTCTGGAGTCACCAGTCATCACTCTTTAAATGTTATGGGCTGGTCTCTGCTGGGGTATGGGACACTGAAAAGAAGATTTTGTCTCACATTTGGGCCAGAAAAGCCAAAAGGAGAGCAGTGCCCTCTGTGAAACCCAAATACTGTCAACCGGAGTTGCCAGCAGCGGACAGCTGGACCCGCGGAGCAGCAACCTCAGGGATCATTATAAGAGAGGCAGCAGTTTGGTTGCATGGAGGGAAGGACAGAGAGAAAGAATAGGAATAATTCTCCCTCTTGTCTTCCTTCCCTCTCTGTTCTTTCTTCCTTTTCCCCTCTTTCTGCCTTTTTTCTCTTCCTCTCCTCTCCTCTCCTTTCCCTCCACCCACCTCCTCTATCTTTCCCTCCTTGTTTTTAAATAGGCAATGTAGTCACATGGTCCTAAATGAAAAAGTATAAATGAAAAAAATATAAAAAGTATATACCCCAGATATCTCGTCAACCAATCCCCTCACCACCCTCATTACTAGTGTCTTTTCAATTCTTCCAGGGATATCCTATGAACACAAAAGCAAATATAAATATACATACAGTTGACCCTTGAACAATGCAGGGGTTAATCCACATATAATTTATAGTTGTCCTTCCACATCCACAGTTCCTCCACATCTGTGGATTCAACCAACAATGGACTGTGTAGTATTTTTTACTATTAAAAAATATCCCTGTGTAAGTGGCCCCATGTGGTTCCAACCCATGTTGTTCAAGCGTCAACTGCAATACATATATTGTTCTTTATTCTATAAAAATGGTAGCATAATCTACTTACTGTTCTGCATTTTAAAATATCCATTTAACAATATACCTTAGATATTCTAGCATAGTAGTACATAAAAAAGCTTCCTCATTAAAAAAAAAAAGCTAGATGGTACTTCATTGTATGGGAACATTATATTTTATTTAATCTTTTCCTTTCACCAACAGTGCATGTTTCATTTCCCATGTTGGTAAATATATCTATCAGAGAAATTCCTATAAGTGGACTTGCTGATTCAAAGGGTATGAACATTTGTCATTTTGATATATGTTACCAAATTGAGGAGGGACCTATTCTTGAACACATGGAATAGAACCCTGAAACATTCTCAGAAATAATTGGGAGGGGACTTCCCTCATGGTCCAGTGGGTGAGACTCCATGCTCCAAATGCAGGGGCCTGGGTTCAATCCCTGGTTGGGGAACTAGATCCTGCATGCTGCAACTAAGAGTTCACATGCCTAAATTAAGAGTCTGCATGCCATAACTAACAAGTCCTCACACCACAACTAAAGATCCCACATCCCGCAACTAAGACACGGTGCAATCAATAAATCAATCAATTTTTCTCCCATTGCGGAGCACAGGCTCCGGACGTGCAGGCTCAGCGGCCATGGCTCACAGGCCTAGCCGCTCCGCGGCATGTGGGATCTTCCCGGACTGGGGCACGAACCCGCATCCCCTGTATCAGCAGGTGGACTCTCGACCACTGTGCCACCAGGGAAGCCCCCAATTCTTATTTTTTTTTAAAAGAGATAACTGGGAGAACCCATAAAGAAAAAATTTTCCTGGCAATTAATTGGTAGGACTTAGTGGCTTAGGCCTAAAAATTTGGGTTAAGATTATATCTCCTTAGTAAAGGTTATTTATTATTGTGACAGATACTGGCAGGTATCCTCCCAAATCCATTCTCCCCTTCTTTCGTAGCAGTAGAGAGTAAGCCAGGCAAATGGCCACCTGTTTTCTATCTAGTTCGCAGCTAGATGTGGCCTTGTGACTAAGTCATCACCAATGGACTGTGAGTGGACGTGAAGGATGCCACTTTGTCTCATTTGTTTAAAAAAAATCACTTGCTCTGGGCTTCAACTCTATCCCCTTCTCACAAATGGAAACATGTATGCGTCATGCATGGCCCATCTTTGACCATGCAGATGAAGACAATGGCATTGAGGATGGCAGAGCAATAAGATGGAAGAACTGGGGCCCTTAATGCTTATACATATCGGAAGGGCTCTGCCACCCTGGCTTGCTTACCTTGGGGTCCTTTTGTGAGAGAGAAACGAGCTTCCATTTTCTCTGAGTCATTATATTTTGGGCCCCTTTGTTAGAGCAACTTAGCCTTTACTCTAACATCCATCCAATATTTTTTTTAGAAATAGGCTCTTTCTTGGAGTGTTACCCTCAGTATTTAAGCCAAATTATTTACTATATATATTCTGCCTATTTAAGAGAACTTAAGACAGCTAAGCTAGGACCCTCCATAGAGTAGGCAATCCCTTTCTTCCTTCTTTATATAATATTTTTGAGCATGTACTATATAATAGGTACTTTGCTAAGTGCTAGGAATACACTGGTGAGCAAAACAAACACTGTCACTGCCCTCATTGGACTTTCCAATCTGGTGGAAGAGACACATTATTTAAACAGTCACACAAATAAATATAAAGTTACAAAGTAATGAGTATGAGGGAAAGTCATGTTAGAGGAGATTGGAGAGGAAGTCAGTGGCCAGATCATGCAAGGCCTTAGGGGCCATGGCAAGGCTGAGTGGTCTGCACCAAAAAGTAGCTGCTGATAAAGCCAGTCTTCTGGTCAGATTGACTCTGCCCACACATCCTCATCCCATTTTATTCACTTAACAGATATTTATTAATCACCTAATTAGCTGATAGGCATGAGGGAGTCCTTCTGGTCTTGGGAAGACAAAGTGCTTAGGTCTTAGGAAAACCTTAGGCATCACTGTACATATTTCTTGGAAAAGGGAAATTCTCCAATGAAGGCTGGGGACTTAACTGGGAAGGCATGAGTTTCTGCTCACTGAAGGTGTTCAAGCAGAAGTAGGATTTTTGCCTTATAGAGAAATCAGATTTGGAATTCAGGGGTAGAACACAAGGTTTGGGACCTCAATGCCAAACAATACACTCAGGGCCAGCAAGGGGTGGCAGAGGTGGAGCAGGAAACCGCAGCTTCACGCAGTTAATTCTGAACTGGCTGTCCTTGCTAAGTCCTTCCCCTCTTCTGGCCTGAGGCCGGAACTGCTGCCATGTGCCCCATCAGCATCCCTTAATGAGCCCAGGCTTCACCCCTGCTGGTGCAGCCTGAGTTTAAGAAAGAATTTCCCAGGGCCTGCCAGCTGCATGTAGGTTTTTCCCCAGCCTCCAGGAAGCCCCAACTCAACCTCACCATTCCTCAAAAATCTCCAGGAAGGCTAAGGAGGATGGTGGGTTTTCCATCAATATCACTATCCAGGGAACAGCAAGATGATGGAGTAGAAAGAAAACTGGATGGGAAATCTGGTTATAGATCCATCATGTTGACAAATCACTTTCCCTCAGTTTCCTAATCTGTAAGAAAGGATGTAGAATGGGAGGGGGCTTCCCCTCAAAGACCCCTTTCTGCTCTAATATTTGATAGTGGGGCTTCTCAATGTTTAGTCCCCAGTCAAGCGGCAGGGAACTTGTTATAAATGCAAATGCTCAAGGTCCACCCCAGGCCCACTGAATCAGAAGCTCTGGGGTGGCGCCTAGCAGTCTGTGAACCACTGTTCTATAGTCTGGTCTCTATGGTACCCAGTGCCTCCAGAGCCTGCACCCTGCCCCTGGCAGAACGTGTGATGGTGTGGAAACCTGCTGCTTAAGACTGTGCAGAATGTGCTTTGCACAGCTCTAGAGAGTGCCCTTCACATTGTAGACATTCTAGATTTGTAGAGTTATTAAGACAATTTCCTGGAAGACAGCAGTCAAGTACCTTGAAGAAGGGACACATTTTTTTTCAACTGGATTGGAGGTGAAACTGGCAGGTTCTGGAATTTCAGGTTGGAAGCTGGAGCAGTCTGAGCTTAGCTGTAAGACCATCCCCATTTTCCAACTTTCTGGGCATGAGCCACTGCTGCTGCTCTTACTATTTCAAAGCCTAAAAGGAGAGATTCCAGTGGAAACTTCCTCCTCTCACTGGCTTTCTCCTCCAGAAGGCATTTGCTTCAGGTCCAATGATTCAGGAAGGGAACGCCCTTAGAGACTTCCTTACCCAACCTCTTCATTTTACACATGAGGAAACTGAGGTCCAGAGAGGTTAAGCAATTTGCTGAAGGATACAGGGAATTAGTGGCACAGCCAGGAATAGACCTAGGTCTTTATTAGAGGTACATCTGCATTCAGGAGGGCTCCAGCCCCAATTCTGAGCATGTTTCTTCTGTGAATTCCACCTCCCACATCTACCTCCAAAACACACACACACACACACACACACACACACACACACACGCACGCACACTCCCTCCCTCAGGCTCCCACTGCTCCCGCTGTCTCCTTCTCCAAACCAGATAAGAAGGAAGGATGTGAAACTCAGTCTTCCATAAAGCTCATGGGACTGAGGTCAGCTTTGAGGATAGTCTTGAGCATTAAAGAAGTTGCATTTTAATTGGCATCAAAGCCTCCAAAGGTAAAGGAAAGATCTGCTGGCTTATTTTAGGCATTTAGAGCAGCTGGGGAAGGCGTGCTGGGAATGAAAAGTTTCCAGACCCCTCTAACTCCCACCCACATATGGCCCAGTGAAGCCCACTCTGCCTGCCTAGGAGATTCCCAGGGCCTATGCAGCCACCGCCCATTACCATCCCTGCCAAATTTGGGAGGCAGCAGATTTAATTCCTTAACTCAGCCCTGAGCCAGAGGTGGCCCAAGCAAGCTTCAGAGCCCAAGCCAATGCTGTTAGGGGTGAAATTGCAAACTTCTCCCCTCAGGCTCCAACCACATCATCCCTGAATTACTAAGGCCCAAAGCAGAAAATCAGAAATTCTCCAGCAGCCTCCGTAGCAGGCTTCCTCCCAAGGGACAACAGTTTTTTTCTGTGACTCTGAGCCCCACACGGGGGAAGTGTTGTCCTTCCCTCCCTTGCTGAAGCATTTCTAAATTGGGGAGCAGATAGGGGAAGTCTGAGTTAGGGGGACGGGAGGAGAGAGAGGAACGGGTTTGCCTCAACCAAGCAACCATCTGGCACTTCTGGCTGTAATAAGAGTCAATTCAGGTCACAGAACAAGCTCCCCAGGGCCCAAAGCCTCATGGGAGAATCATAGCATCACAGATTCGGGCCCCTGGAGGTGGTCCCAGCTAGTGCAGGCTTTATAGGACGGTATTCAACGTGTCAATTAACTCAACTGTTATACCCACAGTCCCTCTGCTCATTGTAGCTGTAGCCAAGGGTAGCCCTACTTTTACCACTTGATCCTACCGCCCCCCTTTGGCTACAACTGACTGGGAAGCGGAAAGCTGAACTCAAGTGTAACAAATCCACAGGCTGGCCAATGACCTACAGAATGTGATGACACAAAAAGAGGAGTTGGGATAACTATATTTCCCCATTTAGGAATTTAAACAGAGAAACGCTGAGAGAATGAGATATTTAGCAGCAGGAGCAGATGTTCAGGGGTTCTGATTTAGAGAGAACCAGGGGCAACTATGATGAGCAGGCAAAAGTTGTAAGAAAACAGAAATTATGAAGAATAAGAAGCTGGGAGTGGTGGGGACTTCCCTGGTGGTCCAGTGGTTAAGAATCCTCCTTCCAATGCAGGGGATGTGGGTTCGATCCCTGGTTGGGGAGCTGAGATCCCACATGCCACTGGGAAACTAAGCCCGAGCGCCACAACTAGAGAGCCCGTGCGCCATAACTAGAGAGAAGCCCATGCACCGCAACGAAAGATCCCATGTGCCACAACTAAGACCTGATGCAGCCAAAAATAAATAAGTGATAATTTTAAAAAAGAAGCTATGAGTGGCGATAGTATTGAGAAAATGGAACAGACAGGTAGATGTACAGACTACCTGAGTCACATTCACAGACCAGAGCTGTGAAGGGCCATGGAAACCCTGTTGTTAAGGGTCCCTTGAGCCTCTTTAGATCCAGAGCAACTTTCCAGACTTTATGGCCCAATGACATAACAGGGGTCCTCTCCTTAGAGTCAATAAGAAATATGTCTCCTTTTTCATTTCTCTCTCTCACACTCATGTCAGACACACTACTTGAGATGAACTGAATGTTTCTTTACTCCCAACAAACAATGAAGCACAGCCTAATCTCAGATTTTTAATAAATAGAATGATTCAACAGATTGAAGGGCAATGTTGAAAGAGCAAAATAAGATCACTTGCAATGCTTCTCGACTTAATAAAGTAACTACTACTAGTAGTAGTAGTTTTCAAGTATTAGACACATACTTCGGCATATCCTTGTACACATTTGGACACAACTGCAATTATGGTGAACATACATTTTTATTTTGACTTTTATTGGCTTATTGGGACTTTAGGAGGTATTTAGGAGAAGGATTTGGGAAGAAATGAGGATTCAGGGAAGACCTCTACATTTCTGACCTGTGTCATTATATAGAACTATGTTGTTCTAGCCACATGTGGCTACTTAAATTTAAATCTAAATTAATTAAATGAGGTAAACTTTAAGTACCTCAGTTACTAGCCACATTTCAAGTGCTCAATAGCTACACATGGTTAGTGGCTACAATGTTAGTACAAACAGAGGACATTTCCATCATTGCAGAAAGTTCCATAAGACATTGGTATGAGATGTCCATTATCCTCTATCATAGGAGTAGGTAACTTTTTCCATAAAGGGCCAGATAGTTAACATTCTAAGCTCTGAAAGCTATATGGTCTCTGTCGCAGCTACTCAACTCTGCCACTTTAGCATGAAAGCAGCCAGACAAAATGTAAGCAAATGATCATGGCTGTGTTCCAATAAAACTTTATTTACAAAGAAAAGGCAGTTGGCCACATTTGGCCCTCCCATTGTCTGTAGTACCCTTGCTCTATCTACCACATCACCCTATTTGCTTGCTTCACAGCACTAAGCATTTTGTAAGAATTACTTCTTTATTTTTGAATTGTCTTTCTCCCCACATTAGACTATAAGCTCCATGAGGTAAGCACAGAGACTGTGTCTATTTTGCTCATCACAGTGAATTCCATACTGACAACACATGCTTAATTAATATTTGTTGATTGAATGAATGAATAATGTATTGCCCTTTACTGGACTAGGGAACACCAGAGAAGGAACAATTTTTTAGAGACGATAATGAATTCCCTTAGGGACATGCTAGTTGTACTATGATTTATTTTGTTATTCTCTTTGGAGTCCCTTTCACCTTTAGCTTTCTTTAAGCCTCATTAGTCTGGAAGTCAGTGATATTTTTCAGGAGCTGGAAGAGTTAGCGTTTTTTGGACTCACTCCCTGGAAGGCTGTAATCAGAGGCCCAGCCATGGGGGAGATTCTCTGGGGCATCAGCCACGAACCAAAGGAGCAGGAAGAGGACTTGGGCCTGGCCTGGCCCTACTGCACATTTGTCAGTGTTGGCTCCAACAACTTAGATCCTTTCCCATTCTGTCTGGACTGAGTGAAGTAGAAAGACCAAATCCGTGACCCAAGGGATTACTCAAAGCAGAATTTTCCAAAATTTCAGTCATTCAATCATGTGCCCCCTTTGCAGTTTTTACTGCATTTCCATACCACCTGAAAACATGTTTACTGAATATTTCCAACCCTTTCAAAATCTCTAACATGTTTTTGCATAACTGAATCACTTTGCTGTATACCTAAAACTAACACAACATTGTTAATCAACTATAATATAAAATTTAAAATTTTAATTAATTAATTAATTAAAGTAAGAATAAATTTTTAAAAATCTTTAACATGTTTAAATTAGGTTGGGTCACTCCTTGCTCAAAAACTCCAGTGACTTCCCATCTCAGAGTTACTTCTAGAGCTCTTATCACAGCCTACAAGGACCGTGCAGTCCCGCCCCTGGATCCTTCTCTGACCTCATTTCTGCCACTCATTCAGTCCACTTCAGCCACATTGACCCCTGCCTATTCCTCAAACATTCCAAGCCAGCTGCTGCCTCAGAGCCTTTGCTCAGCCTCCCCAGAAGGCCTCACTCCTCACACTCATTCCCCAGAAATGCCTTTCTTGACCACCTTATGTAAAATAGAAGCCTGCCAATGCAGGAGACACGGGTTCGAGCCCTGGCCCAGAAAGATCCCACATGCCGCGGAGCAACTAAGTCCGTGCACCACAACTACTGAACCTGCCCTCTAGAGCCCGCGAGCCACAACTACTGAAGCCCACGCACCTAGAGCCAGTGCTCCTCAACGAGAAGCCACCGCAGCGAGAAGCCATGCACCGCAATGAAGAGTAGCCCCTGCTTGCCGCAACTAGAGAAAACCCATGTGCAGCAACGAAGACCCAATGCAGCCAAAAATAAATAAATAAATAAATTTATAAAATAGCAGCCTTCTTTGCTCTTACAAATACATCTTAGAATCAGCCAGAAAAATTTCACACACACACACAAACAAATAAGCAAACAAAACCCTGTGCATATATTGTTTGGGATCGCATACATTTCTAGAGTAATTTGGGAGAACTGACACCTTTATTATATTGAGTCTTCTTCCTATCATGCTATATCTCTTCATTTGTTTAGGTTTTATTTTATTTTTTTCATTAAAGTTTTACAATTTTCTTGATAAAGTCCAGGAACACAGCTTTTGTTAGATTTGTTTCTAGATGCATAAAATTATGTTGCTTTTGTAAAGGGTATCTTTTTTAAAAAAAATTACATTACATTAGAAAATGTTTATTTCTGGTATATCATTTTAATATCTGTTGTGTCAATTGTTATGACCCCATTTTTATGTTTAACATTTATTTGTGCCTTCTCTCTCTCTTTTTTTTTTTTTCCTGATGAGCCTTACAGGTATTAGAAAGGTGTTAAAGACCTACTAGCACCCAACAGACATT
This sequence comes from Mesoplodon bidens, assembly GCF_964165515.1. Lineage (NCBI taxonomy): Eukaryota > Metazoa > Chordata > Mammalia > Artiodactyla > Ziphiidae > Mesoplodon > Mesoplodon bidens. The sequence continues at coordinate 50,156,340 of NC_138164.1, read as the reverse complement.
CTTTTTTGGTATAATCAAGAGTGTTGAAAAGGGGTGAAAAGAGGAATAATTAACTATTATTTAATGCTGGTGTTTATGTGGAATCATTAAATCATTTTATGTCCCACCAAGGCTATCTGGCTACCATACTGGGAAACACTGATTTTTTAAAATTTCACAACCACAGTGAAGTACCTTTTTAGTTATCTGTTGCTTTGGCTCACCTCTGGACCTGTCTTTAGCTCGGGAGGTGATAGATGGATGCTGAGCTGGGAGACGTGGGTGTGGAGGGTGCCCCAGAGAAGTGGGGGACCCAGAGTCTGGATAAGCTGAGGGGCCTCCCTCCCTGCCCCATCCTGCTGCCCACATTGCTTCTATGAGCAGCTGTGCACATGGAGGTATCCCTCAGGGAATGTTTCTGGGGGTGGAGGGGGCAGCCAGTGAGGGCCTCCCTGACTCCTGGGAGGCAGGAAACGGGGGCTTCTTAGAACCGTCGAGGTTTCCTGGAAGCCTATGAGAGCTGAGGCCATCTGGCGTTCTACAGCTTGCTTTTTGGTGGTGTTTTGGAACCTGGAGGAGGGAGGCCCCTCTGGGGACATAACCTCTCTAGTTGTAAATGCTGAGGCCCTGGAGGTGTTCGTGTTGAGCTGGAGAAGGAGGCTTTCAGCTGCAGCTCTTCCTCTCTCACTGCTGGTCATCACAACCCCACACCCCTGCACCCTGGGCAGTCTTTGCAACCGGTGCTTGTCAAATCAAACTACATCTTCTGAGAAATATGATCATTTTTGAGGGCTCCTTCTCTGAGAAACCCTTGAACTGAGGAAGGCAGGAAGCCACAGGCTTCTGGGTGGGCAGAGCCTACCTGGGTTACTCACCCCCTACCTCAGAGGGGAGCGCAGCTGTTCTGAGTCATCAAAGAAGCCTAACAAATAACACCTTCTTGCCTGTTAACACCATCAAAGAGGTCGGTGAAGGCCAGTTTATAGCTGGCTTGAGGGTGCTGAAAAGAATACAGACTTTGGGGCTACGAGGCTCAGGTTCCAGCTCTGGCTCTTTCACCTCCTGGCCCTACTTCTCAAATGACCTCTTTCAGCTGTGAAAGCCAAATGACATCATGCTCGAATGTGTGATCCCATTTTTTAAAATTTTGTATACGTGAATATAATGTAACCTAAAAAACTTGTGTTTGCATATGCTCTATTAATTATCGTACCGCTAGCTGCAGCAACAAATACATCCGCAAATGTATAAAGACCCAAACATAATAGAATTTCATTTCTCACTCACGTTAAGTTCATGGTTGTTTGGCAGGTGGCCCTTTTCCCCTCAGTGGTTCAAAGACCCGTTCCTTTCATTTTGTGGTTCTGTCGTCCCCCAGAGCTTCAGCAGGCAGGAGAACAGGGTGTGTGGAAGAGTCACGCTCACTTCCTGAAAGCTTTGGCCCAGAAATGACACACGTCCTTTCTGCTTACATTCCACTGGCAAAAAACGATATGCATGGTCACACCTGGGCGCAAGGATGGCTGGAAAATGTAATCCCTGCCCAGGTAGCTGCTCCTGGCAACAATGTGTTTCGAGGAGAAGGAACTGAAATTCTGGAGGACATGCCAAGTATGCAAAGAAAAAGTTCAGAGAATATACACTAACCTATTAACAGCGATTACCTCTGGGGAGTAAGATTAGAAAAGATGGAGAGTCTTTCACTTTTTACTTTAAACAAGTGATATTTTATGAACACATATTAATTATATAATTAAGAAAAGAACGACAGGCAGGTTCATTGGAAATTTCTGAGCAAATACGTGTTATGTGTTGTTACGTTTATTATTGTTCTCTTGTCCAGTCCTAGAGTCAGAAAATACCACACAAGGAAAGAAGGCCCCTCTTACATGTCCTTCATTAGAGGCAGACAGGTGTTAGGGTAGGGGTGGCATGGGGGAGAGCAGAGATTTTTTTCCCTTAAAAATGTGTTTAACCTATTGTATAGCACAGGGAACTATACTCAGTATCATAGATAGATAGATAGATAGATAGATAGATAGATAGATAGATAGATAGATAGATAGATAGATATAGATACATCAAACTGAATCACCTTGCTGTACACCAGAAAGTAACACAACATTGTAAATTAACTATACTTCAATTAGGAAAAAAATTCTTTCTAAAGTTAGGTGACTTGCTCACTGTCATGAAGCTAGCAGAATCCAAACCCAAATCTGAGTCCAGGCCCAAGTGGAATTTTTTGCAACCTGAACTGTCTCTCAGCTAACGAGAAATACCCCACATTTTCTGCAATAACTGAATTTCTTACCAGATCCTCACATTAAAAAGGAAAACATAGAGAGATCCTGTGTGACATCCATTCCTGATATACACTGGGGGCAGCATTTAGAGATGTTTCTGAGTAATATAAGATTTCTTATAGCCAAACTCTTCAGAAAATGTCTCATTGATAAATAATTGGCATATTTGCTCGGCATAGATGTAGATAAAACACACCTATATTGTAGAGCACACTTCCAAAAAGAAAAGAAAAAATAAAGGACTTTTACACCTAACCCCAGACACTGACGCCCTGTTTTGGTGTTAGAAAGTATTACTTTTTAAAACTTCTTTGGTATAATTTGGACCCTCTGAACTACGGCAGCACTGTCCTGGAGTGCTGATGGACGCTCCTGGGGGAAGTGTGATGAGCTTGATGGAAACAGAAGAATCATTTTGAATGCAACATAGCAGGTCTTACCTTTTAACCTGAGAGCCTGAGCCTTTTAAACTTTTGAAGACAAGGCATAGTAGGAAACACCTCCCAAGGAAGCTAAAATGGAAAATATTTTGCAAATGGCTTTCAGTACATGCTTTGATCTGCAGATTCAATCATGAAGGAGAGAGTGTTCTCCAAACCATTACTCTAATTCAGTGCAAGATGTTTCTAATGTTCTTTGAATAGTGGAAAAAAATTTTTTTTCACAAAAGACCAGGCAAGTTTGTTGGTTGCTGCTCTCCTTTTCTCATTTTGTTACAGTTTTCCCTATTCAGTGTTTCACCATTTGTGTTTTACTTGTAAGGTCGTAACTCAGTTAAAGCATTCAAGCACTTCAACTTTGTACATTAAAGACTATCATCAATAAATTCAAATGGGGTTTAAAAATTTGTTTAATATTTGTGCCAAAGGAAACTTCAGAGAGGATACAAATTTAGGAAGCTACGGAGTGGTACACTCATAAGGACCTACAGGGAAACACTCCATACGCATTTCTATAAATACACAGTGTATTTACAACATGTGTAAAAACATAAATGTAGTTCTCAAAAAACTGAGATGCCATGTCTTAATTCTTTGCCAGATGGAAAGGCCACTCATATTTTCTAATTTTGTTTGAACACAAATTATTTAACATTTTGCATGTAGTGAATAAGAGGTAATCCTTAGCATGAAAGGGAGAAGGAAAAGATTTACAATCAATACTGTGTAGAAGGAAAGCAAAATTACAAATGCCAGCCTGCTCTGCAGATGGGCGCTGGAGGGACAGGGGGTCAGATAAGGAGGGAATAGAAGGAGAGAAAGAACAGGGGGAGAAAGAAAGGAGGGTCTGTGAAGGTTGCAACCATTCCTAGGATCCCCAACAGGTGATAGTCTCCGAGGAAGAGCAGAGAAATCTGTGCTGGCCAGAATGATTTATTCATTCAACAAATTGTTATTGTGTATCTACTACAGGCCAGGATTCTTCTAGGCACTAGGAATACAGCATTGAACAAACCAAAATCTCTCTTTTCTAGAAGAAGGAGACACAAGAAACAAATGAAGCCAGAAGTATATGATGTATCAGGTGGTGAGAAGTGCTTTAGCTAAAACTAATGCAGGGTGAGGGAGATAGGAAGTGCAGAGGAGAGGAATGGAAGAGTATTATTTTATGTAAGGTGGGAATGTGTGTGTTTTTTTATGTAACTGGTCTCATGGTCAAGAAGGACCTCACTGGTAAGGAGCCTTTTGAGCAAAGGCCTGAAGAGACCCTTGTGAGCTAGCAGGCAAACAATGAAATAGTTATCATTGCAGAGGATGCTGTTGGTTGTCCAGCCAACATCCAGATATTCCTCCCTTCTCTCTAACAGAACCCCTCCCCACTTGCCAGGATGCAACCTCATGACCGGGAGAAAGCTGGACTCCATCTCTAAATCCAGAGGTGGATCTCAATTAGTCTAAGCCAATCCTGGCAACTCAACCTCACTTACCAGTGACCGGTTCAAGAAGCCAGGCTTAAGCCAGTTAACACAGGGAATCCCCCTGATCACTGTCATTGGTCCAGGGGCAGGCACATAACCTAAGCTGGCTTAAACAGATTGAAAGAAGGGATTTATATTTTTGTTGGGGGCGGGGGGAAGGAGGTTTGTTCTCTGTTGTGATGAATGTGAACAAGGAAGCATGTTGTCACAGTTGCTCAGGACATGGTGACACAGCCATCTCTAGACAATGAGGGAAGCCAGGCTACAGACAAAGCCAATACAAAGGACAGAGCAGAGCTAGAACTGCAGAGAAACAGAGTCAGAGCCCTGATTATCCCATGCCTGGAGGCTACTCTACTTCAAGCCTTCCTATTATAGAAGATGAAGAATCTCCTTACTGTTTATGCCAGTTTGCGTTAAGTTTTCTGTTCCTTGGTACTTAAAGGTTTTTTAACTGTGCCAATAAAAATAATAGCAGCTAACATTTCTTGAGCATTACCTTGTGCCAGGCCCAGTCCTTCAATCTGTAATTTCATTTAATGTTCTCAGCAATCTTATGAAGCAAATAAAACTATGTCCTTATTTGTAAGATGTAAGTGACTTTCCCCAAGATCTATGGTTAGTAAGTGGCAGAAGCAAAATTTTTCACAGCTCAGTGCCTGCACTCATAATCACTATGATAGTTCAATCAATATGCGAGGCAGAGAAATAAAAAGAGGAAGGATTATGTGAAGAAGCCGGGGGAAGAGGTAGGGGAAAATCAAGTTGATGCTAACAAAAGGGGGAGAGGCAAAAACCAACACAAGTCCTCCATGGAGGAAATGTACTATACGTTAATAATTACATGACAAGGTTATGAGCGATGCATGTCTTAAGAGCTTATAGTCAACGACTAGGTGGGAGAAATGAATCACTTCAAGGACATCTGTCCAGGAACATCTCCTGGAAGGAAGCCTATGAACTAGGTCTTGATGCATGGGTGTGATTATGTCAGGTGAGGAGAAGAAGGCCTTTCCGATACATGGAAAGGGGTGAACAAAGGAAGGGACGTGAGGGTCCTTTGGAGATTTTCCTGGTTTGGTGGGAACTTTTGGGAACTAAATCTGGAATTTAGTTGGGGGCTAGATCCATAGATGACAGTCTGCTGAAGCACTAATCCTTTACGCAGATTTTTTCCATTTTTGAACTCAAAGAAGAGAATACTAGTTTTGATAGGTCCGGGCGTAGGATTATTCTCCCCACGTTACCAGTGGGGTAACCCAGGTCCAGTGCAAGAAGGACCTGCAGAGGGGCTTCCCTGGTGGCGCAGTGGTTGAGTCCGCCTGCCAATGCAGGGGACACGGGTTTGTGCCCCGGTCCGGGAAGATCCCACATGCCGCGGAGCGGCTGGGCCTGTGAGCCATGGCCGCTGAGCCTGCGTGTCTGGAGCCTGTGCTCCGCAACGGGAGAGGCCACAACAGTGAGAGGCCCGCGTACCGCAAAAAAAAAAAAAAAGAAGGACCTGCAGAGGGTTCATCCCACCCAGAGACAGAGCAGCACAAGACGCCCAGTGTTCTGCCAAGGACTGTGCCCCCCACCGACTGAGCAACCACCTACAGCAAAACCAAGTCTACGGTTAGAAATCACCAGGACAACAGCTGTGACTCAGCCACATAGCCGGCCCCCAAGGAAACCTTTGGAGGGAACTCTGGGAACAACCATCCAGGCTGAGAGAAGGTATCTGACTTGCATGATGGCTAAGAGCAAAGACTCTGGAGTCAGACAGGCCTGGTTTTGAATCTGTTTCATGACCTCGGATGATACCTTAGACAAATTAAATAACTTCTCAGAGCTTTAGTTTCCTCATCTGTAAAACAAACTGGAGAACAGTACCTACCTCACAGGATGGTTAATGAGGTCTGAATGAGGTCATATAATGCATATTAAGAATTTAGCACAACATCTATTCCAGAGAGCATTCCATAAATGTGAGTTTGAGGGCGGTACAATGTGATGTAGGCCCTAGAGTCAGACAGACTTCCAGAGGTCAAATCCTGGCTCCAGTACAACTACTGTATTTCATTAATTCTGTAATGTATGCTCCCCACCCCCACCCCCTTATTTTAAACATCTCTGCATCAAAGCATCTTAGCACTGTAACATGGTTTAATTGCCAATGTCTCTTAGCAGTACAAGAGACAATAGTGAGACTTACAATCAATGTCTTACACTGGGCAGATAACAATCTTTTGGTACTTCAGCTTTTTCAGTTGTAAAATGGGGATAACAATAGTATTTACAAGGTTGTCAGGAGGGGTAAATTAGATTTATTCTGCAAATTTCTGGCACACAGTGAGGGCTTAATAAATTCCATGTATTGCTACTATCTTTATGACTATTACCCAAATGAGATAATGGGGGTGGTGGGAGCCACATGGGCTGAGGTGCCAGAGGCAGAAGCAGCCCGAGGGGGTGTGCAGAAGTGAAGGTAAGTATCAGAGGGGCAGTGTCAATTCTCAGATTCAGGAGGGGAGTGTGAGGAAAAGTAGAAAGCCACACAAGAAGCCAATGGGGTGCAAGGTGGATCAGGGCATTTGGTTTTCAGATGAAGACTGGAAACAACGCTGGGGTACTCAGGCCCAGTGGGGATGGGATGGTGAGTTAAAAGGGCTGGTCAGGCTGGGCTGCTGCTCTACTTGATTTCCTTGAACTCTCATGTTCTCTAACTATCATTTATTAAGTGCCAGCATTTATTAAGTGCCACCATGTGCCAGGCACTGTGCTAGTTGATAAGTCCTATCTCATAAAATCCTGTTGTCAACTCTATGAGATAATTTTATTAGGTCAATTTTATAGAAGAAACCAAAGCTCAAAGAGGTGCTTTAACGTGTTCAAAGTCACATGGCTATTACAAGCCAGAGCTGGAATTTGAATTAGGTTTTTTGACTTTACAGCCAGTCCCAAAGTCCCCCTGCTATACTGCCTCTTGAACTACACTCTCCACCATCTCCCCGTGTGTTGACAAGTAATTTTCCTCTCTCCTCACTTAAACTCCTCCTTCCTCCCCCTACAGGTCTCCACCTCCCCACAATGCCCACAAATGCCAAGCTCACAAGTCATCTGTTTTGCCAAAATTCTGTTCTGATTTGATAAACTCTGGCCAGGCCAGCTCACTCAGCATGATTCAGCCAGAGAGAATAGCGAGGCTGCATGCTTGGCATACCCATCGTCTGAGCTCAGGCAGAATGGGCGGCGCAGGAACCTCAGCCTGACAGATGGCTCCACTCGGCTGTCTCCCCGGGCCCGATGCCAGGGGCAGCGCTCGCTCTCTGCAGGGGGGAGGGTGGGCGCCAGGTCCTGTGATTCTCACATGCGTGGCTGTGTGTGCGCGCCTGTGGTTACATATGGAGCATGCGTGGGCCAGGCTGTGCGCCACCCAGGCTGCATATTTCTATGTGGCTGGTTTGTGTGTGCATGTGTATCTGTGTGCATGCAGATGAATGGGCATGTGTGTGCCTGGCTGCGTGTTTCTTGGTGTGTATGTTGTGTGTATGCAGAGGTGTGTGTGCATTTGAATTTTGAGCTTGCATTCATTCTGGTATGTGTGCTCAAGAACGTGAAATGTTGAGAGGGACGGAGAGAAAGAGAGAGAGGATGGTCCTAGGCCTGAGAAGTCAGCCTTTTGAATTTCCCTGCTTGCAGTGGAGAGCTCCTGCACACAGCCCCCTCCAGCTCTCTCCTCATCCTAGAACTGAGTGGCATGAGTTGCAGTGGGAAGTCATCCCATTCCCAAGGTGAAGTTTAAGCTCTGAACTGAGCTTCAGGTTTCTGAAAACAACTTCCTGGCTATGGTTTCTCTCGAAGGTAGAGGTACTTAAATTCTTGTGAATCCGGCCCCCTCTGAAAATCTGTTAACTAGAATGGGTCTTCTTTTAAGGAAAATATCCTCAAAACATATAATTTCACATATAATACAGAGAGCTCAAGGGACCCTCCAAAGCCTATTGTGGACCTCTCTGGGAAGGAGAATGCTTAGGGTTTGGAAGGGTTGAAATAGAACCAGGAGAGAGAGATTCCCTGGAGGCTAGCAGTGAATAAAATTTTTTAAATGAGGGAGTAATCATTAGTGTCAAGGGCTAGAAACAAGTCAAGTAAGGGGAAGATTGATGTAAAATCATGCAAAATCAAAACATAGAAAGAAAACTATAAGGAAATATGAAATACACAAAACACTAACCAGAGTTATTACTATAGGGGAATTATGGGAGTTTTTATATTCTTTTTCACATGTGTTATCTAAATATTCCCAGACCAATCCAATGAGTGTGTACCAAATTCACACAATAAGAGAGAATACCTGGGGGAAATTTTGGAGGCTATTGAAATAGACGACTTCCACTTCCAGCCAAAATGGCATAACAGGCACTGGATTTAACCTCTTGCCTAAAATAATTATAAAACAAGACAAAATATATGAAATGACTGTTTTCAAGTATTGGACAACAAGCAATGGAGGGCACTGATTCCTGAAAGTGGGAGGAAAAAAAAGGAGTCCTAATACTAGAAATATATACTAGATAGGACTAACAGATTAGACACTGAGGAAGAAAATACAGACATACCTCAGAGATACTGAAGGTTCAGTTCCAGACCACCACAATAAAGCGAGTATCTCAATAAAGCGAGTCATGCATTTTTTGGTTTCCCAGTGCATATAAAAGTTATGTTTACACTCTACTGCAGTCTACTAAGTGTGCAATAGCATTACGTCTTAAAAAACAATGTACAGGGGCTTCCCTGGTGGCGCAGTGGTTGAGAGTCCGCCTGCCGATGCAGGGGACACAGGTTCGTGCCCCGGGCCGGGAAGATCCCACATGCCGCGGAGCAGCTGGGCCCGTGAGCCATGGCCGCTGAGCCTGTGCATCTGGAGCCTGTGCTCCGCAATGGGAGAGGCCACAACAGTGAGAGGCCCGCGTACCGGAAAAAAACAAAAACAAAAACCAAAAAAAACAATGTACATACCTTAATTAAAAATCGCTTTATTGCTAAAAAAATGTTAACCATCATCCGAGCCTTTGGCAAGTCATATTGGTTACATCAAAGATCACTGATCACAGATCACCATAACAAACATAATTGTGAAAAACTTTGAAATATTGTGATAATCACCAAAATGTGACACACAGACACGAAGTGAGCAAATACTGTTGGAAAAATGTCATCAATAGAATTTCTTCATGCAAGGTTGCCACAAACCTTCAATTTGTAAAATGCACAATATCTGTGAAGCACAATAAAATGACGTATGAATGTATTAGTGAATTTGAAAACATAAAAATTAAACACAGGAAAAAACACTGAAAAAAATATGAAGCATCATTGAGCTACTAGAAAACTTCCAGGGGCCAAATATACGTATAATTTGAAATCCTGAAAAAGGATGAGAAGAGGACAGAAGAAACATTTAAAGAATGAATTTGCCCCAAATTCTGCACATTTGATGAAAGCTGTAAACCCACACACAGATCCAAGAAGCTTCATGAACCCCAAAGCAGAAGAAATATGTAGAAAACACACTAAGGATCAGTATCTCAAAAATAATATCAGCACTCTTACATTCATTGCAGCTTTATTCACAATAGCCAAGATATGGGAACAACCAAAATGTTCATTAACGGGATATTATTCGGCCTTAAAAAAGAAGGAAATTCTGCTATTTGTGATAATATGGATGAACTTGGAGGACATTAGTCTAAGTGAAATAAGCCAGACACAGAAAGACAAATACTGCATAATATTACTTACATGTGGAATCTAAAAAAAGTTGAACTCATAGAAGCAGAGTAGATCAGCAGTTTCTAGAGGCTGGAGAGAGGGGGCAATAAAGAGATGTTGGTCAGGGGCTTCCCTGGTGGCACAGTAGTTAAGAATCCGCCTGTCAATGCAGGGGACATCAGTTTGATCCCTGGTCCAGGAAGATCCCACATGCCGCAGAGCAGCTAAGCCAGTGCGCCACAACTACTGAGCCTGCGCTCTAGAGCCCGCAAGCCACAACTACTGAGCCCGTGTGCCACAACTACTGAAGCCTGTACACATAGAGCCCGTGGTCTGCAACAAGAGGAGCCACCTTAATGAGAGGCCTGCACACCGCAATGAAGAGTAGCCTCCTCTGCTCACTACCACTAAAAAGAAAGCCTGCATGCAGCAACGAAGACCCAAGGCAGCCAAAAATAAATAAATAGGTAAATAAATTAAATATATATATATATATATATATATATATATATAAAGAGCTCTTAGAACTCAATAATAGAAACAAACCAATTTTGAAATTGGCAAAAAATTCTGAGACATTTTACCAAAGAAGATAAACAAATGGCTGATGAGCACATGAAAAGATGCTCAATATCATTTGTCAATCGTGTGAAAATTAAAACCACAATGAGAAGCCAATGATGTACTCATCAAAAGGGCAATAATAAAAAAAAGATATGGGGCCTCCCTGGTGGCGCAGTGGTTGAGAGTCCGCCTGCGGATGCAGGGGATACGGGTTCGTGCCCCTGTCTGGGAGGATCCCATATGCCGCGGAGCGGCTGGGCCCGTGAGCCATGGCCGCTGGGCCTGCGCGTCCGGAGCCTGTGCTCCGCAACGGGAGAGGCCACAACAGTGAGAGGCCCACATACCGCAAAAAGAAAAAAAAAAAAAAAAAAAAAAAGATATGCAACACCAAGTGTTGGGGAAGATGTGCAGAAATTGGAACCCCCTGCGTTGCTGGTGGGAATGTACAATAAAATGGTACAACCACTTTGGAAAACAATTTTTCTGTTTCTCAAAAAGTTTAACACAAACTTACCACACAACACAGAAATTCTATTTCTATAAATCTACCCAAGATAAATGAAAACTTATGTCCACACAAAGACATGTATGCAAATTTTCATAGCAGTATTATTCATAAGGCCAAAAATGGAAACAATCTAAATGTTCATCAGTTGGTGAATAAACAAAATGTGGCATATCCATGTAATGGAATATTATTATTTAAAAGGAATGAACTATTAATACATACTACGACATGGATGAACCTCAAAAACATGCTAAGTGAAAGAAGCCAGAAGTAAAAACTACCTATATGATTCTATATATATGAAATACCTAGAAAGAGCAAACTTAAAGAGATAGAAAGTAGATTAAATGGTTGCCTAGGTCTGAGGTAGAAGTGTAGATTAATTATTAAATGGGCATTGGGGAACTTTTTAAAGTGATGGGAAATGTTCTAAAATTGGATTACGGTGATTATTGCCCTAATTTACCAAATCACTGAAATTTTACATTTCCAATGGGTGAATTTTGTGGTACTTAAACTATACCTCAATAAACCTGTTTCAAAGAAACAAAGAAGAAATAAAGACTTTTGGACATAAAAAAGTTGAAAAAAGTCATTATCAGCAAACCAGCACTAGAAAAAAGGTTAAAGGAACTACTCCAGCAAAAGGAAAATCATACCAGGTGGAAATCTGGATCTACACAAAGGAATAAAGAGTACTAGAAATAAAAATATATGAGTGTATTAGTTATCTATTGCTGTGTAACAAATTACTCCAAACCTTAATGGCTTAAAACAACAAACATTTATCTCACTGTCTCTATGGGTCAGTCTTGGGAGACAATTCTCCATTACATATCTGCACATCTTGTATCAACTTTGTTCCATTCTATCTTTTTAAGGATGTTTGTATAGTAAAGAGCCTAGGAAGATGGAGAAGGTGTCTTCCTCCATGGCAGAGGGCAGATTTTTTTCTTGTTCCATCTAATTAGAAAATGTCTTTGTCTGGGGCAAAGGTTGAGCTGGTTTGCTGGCAGCCTCCAGCTTTTAACCATACACTATGAATGTCAAAGTTGATTTCAGGATGTTTTCTCTTGTGTGTTCTAAACACAAACTTAAATAGTTACTATTATGTTATTATGGTCCAAGAAATACCTATACCAGGAGCTGGGGGGTACAAAAATGGAAAAGATTGTCTAGTGGGAACAAGGTAAATGTTGGAGGAGAGAACTTCAAAGTAGAGAAATACACTGCATAGCAGGACATGGTCTGATAAAGGCTCTTTGGTGTGCAAGACTGTGGCTAACTTAGCTGAGGGAACCAGAGCTTCCTGTCCCTTGGAGATGACCTGAAGATAGGATTATGCTAAAAGCTTACATGGGTCCTTAAGTGAGAAGAGAAACCATAGTGTGGCACCCACAGAGCCATTGCCCTACTGTTATTCAAGCTTAAAGGAAACAAACCCACAGACAGGTCTTGACACTGGTGATGGTGAGAACATCCTTGGGTGTCCCAACAGCTTGGAAATGAAATTTCCAAGAAGGCAGAAAATAAGGAGAACTTGTTGGTTTTATTATTTTTTATTATAATTATAAAAGTAATGTGTGCTTATTATAAAAATTTTGAATAATAGAGAATATAAAGTTGTAAATAAAACCCTTTCCCTGCCAATCCCACTCTTCAGAGACACCTAAAACAATAATCCCTTGCCCTGCCTCTCCCCTCCCCATTCCCCTAAGTCTCCTTCCCCAGAGGTAACAATTTTAGATCCTTAGCTGTTTCTTCTGGCATTTATAAATCTCTGTTTTTCCTAAATAATATGTTCTTATTGCTACCTTTTGATTAATCAGTTTTAGACATAGGGTAGTGACTCCTTTTTAACAGCATTTAGCTCGCTTCACCTCCATCCCTTCTGTTTCTTCTCCCCCATCCTTCCAATAGAATTTTATTACAATTTTTGGTTAAATCAGTTGTCATTGTGCCTATGCAAATGCTATTTACAATTGACTGTTGAAGTATACCAAAATTATATACTTTTTCCTACTTTTGCTTTTCCTAAAGTTAACAATTGCCTTGTTTTTTTCATATGCTTAATTTTCTTTGTAATTTACCTATAGCTAACTCTTCTGATAAATTCCAATAATCTTTCACTAGAGTATTCCTCGTGGTCAATGGCATCAGGTAGTCTATCAGTTCAAATTTTTCTCCTGAAGACAGCCCTCTTGGAGACCTTCATTTTCCTATGGGAACTGTTTGCACTCTAGCCCTCATGCTCAGATCTCTTCCTGGGACTTTCCTGCCCTGTCATCCTGGGAATTCTTTTTTTTTTTTTTTTTTAACTTTTCCTGAGTTGGAGTCCCTGTTGCCTAGAATTGGTATCTTCCTCCTTCTTGGGTTACACCCCTATTTGGGAGCTCACAGGTACCAATGGCTTCACCAGTTTTAGCCCAGTGAGAGCCCACAATGTTGCTCTTTTGAATCACCTTGCTCTCATCAGGACTGGTTGTCCTCTACACCTAGTGCAAAGCTGTGATCCTAGGACTTCTCTTCATTGTCACCTCTCAGGTGCTCTTAATCTCCTTCTTTGTTGGAACTTCTGTTTTCTTGGCTAGTATTTTCTTATTTTGATGAGAAAGGGTGATTTCAGACATGGCATGCCTGAAAATGTCTTCATTCTGTCCTCACACTTGATTGTAGTTTCACAGGGTATAGAATTCTCAGTCAGAAACTATTTGCCTATAGAATTTTTAAGGCGTTGCTCCATTCTGTTCTGGCTTCCAATGTTGCTGTTAAGAACACTGAAGCCATTCTGATTCCTGAGTGTATGTAACCTACTGTTTCTTACTGGAAGCTTTTAGAATCTGAAAGTACACAATGATGTTCTGAATTTCACCAGTTTCCACATGTGGATATATTTTCAGTCAATGTGCTAGATACTCTGTGAGTCCTTTCATTCTGGAAAAATGAGACCTTAAGTTATGGGAAAATTTCTTGAATTATTTCTTTTATGATTTTCTTCCCTCAGTTACTCCTGTTCTTTGAGTGCCTATTATTTGAATGTCAGAATTGTAGACTTGTCCTTTAATTTTCTTATCTTTTCTCTCCCACCATCCATCTCTGAATTTTCCCCTTACTTTCTGGGAGGTTTATTCAATTTTAACTTCCTGCCTTCCTACTGAATTTTTCATTTCTGCTATCATGGTTTCAGTTTCCACAGGCCCTGTTTTGTTCTCTGAATGTTCCTTTATTGAAAAATAGCAAGGAAATTCTTCTCTTATCTCTTTGAGAATATTAATGACAGTGATTTAGAAGTTTTCCTTTTCCTATGTTATCTTTCTTTCCTTTAAGTTACTTTTATCTGCTTGTTTGTTTTGGTCTTTATCTTTCCTGTTAGAGGTTTTACTCAGATGTTTGTTAATTTCTGACTGTCTGCTCTGATTGAAGAAGGGACACGAGACAGATTCGAAGCTTTGAGCACGTGGGTGAGGCTTGCTGGAGTTTCACTGTGGGATGATCTGACTAGGCCATTTGTTGGGCAGCCCCCCAGTGCCAGTATGCTCTATTTGTTTCCCCTTTGGCTGATCAGATCCTTCAGAAGAAATGTTTTAATCATCTGTTCAGAGGGTAGATACCTGCTTGCTTGTCTTCTGGGAGCCAGGAAGGGAAAGAGAGCCAGGAGGTCTCAGCATTCAGCTTCACTAGACATATATTTATTAGGCCACAACTGTGCCATGCAGCGCTTAATACAGGGAGTCTTCTTCTTTTTTTTATTTTCTTAATTTTTTTTTTTTTTTTTGGCTGCGTCGGGTCCTAGTTGAGGCACACAGGATCTTCACTGAGGCATGCAGTTTTCTCTCTAGTTGCAGCGTGCGGGTTTTCTCTCTCTAGTTGTGGCACATGGGCTCCAGGGAGCATGGGCTTCTGTAGTTTGTGGCACGTGGGCTCTCTCGTTGAGGCACAAGAGCTCAGTAGCTGTGGTGCACGCGGGCTTAGTTGCCCTGCAGCATGCGGGATCTTAGTTCCCCAACCAGGGGTTGAACCCGCGTCCCCTGCATTGGAAGGCAGATTCTTTACTACTGACCACCAGGGAAGTCCTGTTCTTCTTCTCTTTAAAAAAAATCCTTTCTAGACTGAAATAACCCAGCAGTCTTCCTCTAGAGTGGAGTAAAGGCAGTTACTCAGGGGGGATAAAACATGAAGGAGACTGTAAGAACCCATTTCTTAGGCAGTGTTCAATCAAGTTTCTTAAATTTATTTCTCACTTCCTTTGTCCTCAGTTCCTGAACGTCTTGAAGACTCTGTGGTATAGACCAGGTTAGTTGTCTGCTTTTCCCTCTCTGTGTGTAGGGTTTCGTTTCTTAGATCTGCCAAGTCAGTTTACTACTTGTCCATCTGCGTTCCAGATTCCAAATTTTTACTGCTGCTGTCTCCTTTCCCCCCAACCTTGTGAATCTCTGTTATTATAAATCCCTTTACTGTGGTTTTGATGGGTTTTCAGGAGGGAGTAAAATTATATGTGTGCAGTCAATCCACCATCTTTAACTGAAAGTTCTTAAACACTTTATGTTAACTCATGGATGCAACTCTGAAGGCTGGAATTATTGTCCCCATTTTACATGTCAGAGGGAAGTAACTTACCCAAGATCACTCAGCAGGTACAAACTCGGGTCTGTCTTAAACATTTTCTATTTATATACAAGTATATAGAACAGAAGTTGCAAACTGGAAACCTGCAGACAGACACAGCCTATAGAGATTTTTGTTCGGCCCCCAGAGGATTTTTAAACTCAGGAAATTTCACATAAAAATCAAGTGTTTGGCTTTGCTTGAAAAACCCAAAGATCGGACTTCCCTTGTGGCACAGTGGTTAAGAATCCACCTGCCGATGCAGGGGACATGAGTTTGAGCCCTGGTCCAGGAAGATCTCACATGCCACGGAACAACTAAGCCCGCATGCCACAACTACTGAGCCTGCACTCTAGAGCCCCTGAGCCACAACTACTGAGCCCGCGTGCCACAACTACTGAAGTCTGTGCGCCTAGAGCCCATGCTCCACAACAAGAGAAGCCACCGCAATGAGAAGCCCACGTGCCACAATGAAGAGTAGCCCCCGCTCACCACAACTAGAGAAAGCCTGTGTGCAGCAACAAAGACCCAACGCAGCCAAAAATAAATGAATAAAATAAATTAATTTTTTAAAAAAGGAAAAAGAAAAACCCAAAGATCTGGCAACAGTGGATTGCATTCCAGCAGGACAAAATCAGATGGAATGGATTTGCATCTGCTCCCTTTAAATGTGGGAACCTCTCTCTAGTTTGCTACAGTCCCAGCATGTCTTATAAGGGCTTTACTGTAATTCTCATATATGTTACCTTCCTGGGTCCTGTTTTAATCTGTACATTTTATAAATTTTTAGTAAAAAAAAAAAAAAAGATGAGTCTTACTAGGCAAACTGTTCTGACCCTTGCTTTTTCACTTAATTTTAGCAAGCACCGCTTTGTGTCTGTTTATCTGCCCCACTTACAGCTGTTGTCCTCTTACTATGCAGATGAATCAGATACACAAGTGAAGGCCTCCTGCAATCAGGTCCTTGCTATTTGAGCCTTTTTCCCCTTCACCCAGATTTGACTGATCCAGGGATAGGCACCTAACCCAAGCTGAGACAATCAAATACTCTCCTGGGAATTTGAAACTTGGACCATCAAAATTACCAGAGCTGCCCTCATTCCTTCCCTACAAGGTTTGGTTATTCAGTAATTCATTAGTTTCTATGAATGAACTGCCCCCTTCCAATAAATTTCTTTTTCTTTTGCTTAAGCCAGAGTTGCATGCTAATTTCTTATAAACCCTTCTCCTTTTCCCTACTGATGCTGCTACTCTTTCCAAGCTTTATAAAAGCAATACCATTAACACCTTTAAATTAAAACAGCTTTAATGAGATGTATCAATAATTCATATACCATATAATCCACCCATGTAAAGTGTAAAATTCAATGGTTTTTAATATATTCAGTGTTGTGCAACCATCATCACAATCCATTGTAGAACATTTTCATCACCCCAAAGGAAACTTTGTACCCATTAGCAGTCATTTCCTATTTCCCCTCAATGCCCCTCCACACTTAGCTCCAGGTAACCATGAATCTACTTGCTGTTTCTATAGATTTGCCTATTCTGGACCTTTCATATAAATGGAATCATACAATAAGTGGTATTTTGTGACTGGCTTCTTTCATTTTGCATAATGTTTTCGAGGTTCATCCAAGCTGCACTGTGTATCAGGATTTCATTTCTTTTTATTGCCAAATAATATTCTATTGTATGGATATACCATGTTTTGCTTATCTATGTTTTATTTATTTATTTATTTTTGGTGGCATTGGGTCTTTGTTGCTGAGCGCGGGTTTTCCCTAGTTGCAGCGAGGTGGGGCTACTCTTTGTTGCGGCGCACGGGCTTCTCATTGCGGTTGCTTCTCTTGTTGCAGAGCATGGGCTCTAGGCACGCAGGCTTCAGTGGTTGTGGCTCGTGGGCTCTAGAGCGCAGGCTCCGTAGTTGTGGTGCATGGGCTCAGTTGCTCCAAGGCATGTAGGATCTTCCTGGACCAGGGATCCAACCTGTGTCCCCTGCATTGGCAGGTGGATTCTTAATGACTGTGCCACCAGGGAAGTCCCTGGCTTATCTATGTTGATGGATGTTTAGGTTCTTTCCACTTTTTGGCTATTATGAATAATGTTGCTGTGAACATCCATGTACAAGTGTTTGTGTGAATGTATTTTCATTTCTCTTGGATTTATACCTAGGAATGGAATCACTGGGTCATATAGTAACTTGATGTTTAAACTTGTGAGGAACTGCCAGACTTTTTGCCAAAGCAGCAGCACCATTCTACATTCCTACCAGCAGTGTATGAGGATTCCAGTTTCTCCAAATCCTTGTTAACACTTATTATATCTGTCCTTTTGATTACAGTTATCTTAGTGGGTGTGAAGTGGTGTCTCATGGTAGTTTTCTTTTGCATTTCCTTGATGTCTAATGATGTTGATCATCTTTTCATGTGCTTATCGGCCATTTGTATATCTTTTTTGGAGAAATGTCTATTTAGATCCTTTGCCCATTTTTTAATTGGGCTGCCTTTTTATTATTGTGTCGTAAGAGTTCTTTATATATTCTGGTTACAAGTCCCCTCTCAGATATATGATTTGTAAACATTTTCTCACATTCCATGGGTTGCCTTTCACTTCCTTCATGGTGACCTTGGAGGTATAAAAGTTTTAAGTTTTGAAGAAGCCTAATTTGTCTATTTTTTTGTTACTTGTGATAATTAACATTTCAACATATACTCTTCCAGATACTTTCTATGTATTTGAACAGATATGAGATGATGTATACTTCATTGCTTTATGTACTTAATAAATTGTGAAAAATTTCCATGACTGTACATCATTATTGTCTTCATAGTATACATTGCATGAATTTACCACAGTCTGTTTAAGCGGTTGCCTAGAGACAGACATTTAGGTCATTTCCAATATTTTGCTATTATAAGCAATCCTTGTACAAGCATCTTTGCATACATGCCTAAATTACTTGATGGGTGAAACCAGGACTGAGGCATGTGACAGATGCGTGATGAAGGTCAAAGAGGAGGAGAGCTCATCAATCTTGTATTGAGTAAAGTGTAAGCTGTGTAAAGAAGAAAATTTGAAGGTAAATCTGGAAAGATAGATTGCAGCTAAATCGCTGGTGGTCTCAAATGTCAGTTTGATAAGCTTAGATTTGGAAAGCCATAGAAGCCTTTTAAGTGGGGTTTTGACTTGATAAGAGCCATTCGATTTCACTTTGATAGTGTGAGAAAAAAGCTGACCTCCAAAACCTATGTTCTAGAGAAACTGGAGGAAAACCAAGAGATGCTAGTATCATAGCAGCCAGAAGAGAAGAAGCTTCGAGAAGGGAGTAGCCAACTAGGTCATATGATACAGAGAAATCAAATTACATGATTTAGCAATAAAAGAATTGTGCCATTTGCCTGAGTAAAATGTCAGTGGAGGGACTTCCCTGGTGGTCCAGTGGGTAAGACTCTGCCCCCCGCCCCCAATGCAGGGGGCCCGGGTTCGATCCCTGGTCGGGGAACTAGATCCCGCATGCACGCCGCAACTAGGAAGTCCTCATGCCACAACTGAGTCCACGTGCTGCCACTAAGAAGTCCGCATGTCGCAACTAAAAGATCCCGCATGCTGCAGTTAAGACCTGGCACAGCCAAAATAAATAAATAAATAGACAAATATTTTTTTTAAATGTGGATAGAGAGAAGAAGTCTGAGAGCTAAAAGTGTGTCAGAAATAAAGTAATTCTTTTAAAAAGAAGCACACAGGAGGTGAGGAGGTAGAGGCAGTAAATGTATTAGTTAGGCTAGGCTATGCTGTAGCGACAAACCACCCTCAAATTTCAGCACCTTACGGTGTTTCTTTCTTACACCCTATGTATTGGACGGACTGCTCTACACTGTCACTTAGGAGCTCAGAGTGATGAAGGCTCCATCACCTTGAAGTTGTAACTTTTGGAAGACAGAACCCCCTCCACGATTGCCTCAGCCATTGAAGAGCTCACTGGAAGGTCACATGCCAGCTACTCTATGCTTTGGTCCAGAATGAGATACCAGTCCCAGTCAAAGGAGCTGGGGAATGTGGGGAGTACCTGGAATATGGGGTGAGCACCACCATCCCTGATACAGGCAGTGTAGACTATATAAAATTTGTTATAAAAGGGAAGGAGAGAGATAAGGTAGTAGCTAGGGTGGCAGGAGGTGAGTAGATTTTGTTTTTTGTTTTTCTGATTGCAAGAGATTGAGTTTGTTGACAGGACAGGAGTTGATAAGCAATGGAGCCTGCTACTGGTCCTGGAGAAGGTGGAAGGGGGAACAGTGGGCTACAGAAAGAAGACCTGGTCCTCTTTCTTTGAGATTGACAGGAAGGAAGTATAATTAGCTTATATGTGGGTGCATGAGCAGGAAACTGAGGAAGTTCACACCTTATATTTTTAGTTTCCTAAGAAGTAGGAAGCAAGTCAATTGCTAAAAGTGGTGCTAGTGGTGATACTGGTGGGAGGAATCAGAAGCAGGTTATCAGCATTTTGGAGTTTGGAGGCTCTTAAATCTATCTCCATCAGCCCTTGAGTGGACAATTACAATAGCTTCTTATCTGGTTTACTTACCTGCACTCAACCCTGTTAACATACTACTAGTGGGTTGACCTTTTTTAAAAGACACGGCAAATCAGATGATGCCATCTTCTGCATAAAACACTACAGTGGTTCAAAAATCCTTAAAATGGCCCAAAGATGTGGCTCACATTGACTTTTCCAACCTTCCCCTCAATCCCCTTCATACACTCTCACAAGGTCCCCTTTCATTCACTTCGCCCTCTTGTCTCAGGCCCTTCACAGATACCCTTCCCACTACTTGGAAAGCCCTTCCATTCTGCTTCTGCTCCTTTCAGTAAGCTAATTTGAACTCTTCCTTTAGGCCGGAAATTAAATGTCACTTTCTCAGGGAGACCTTCCCTGACCCTTCAGACTAGGGTACCTCTTTCTATAGTATGCTCTTGTACTTGGAGTTTTTTCCTTTGCAGCACTCATCAACCATAATTATATGTTTGTATATAGTGGACAAGGTCTCTCTCTTCCTCTAGACTATAATTCTATGAAGGCAGGCACTGCGTCTGCTGTTTCTGTCTACTGTTATACGTTTAACATGTAGCACATTGCCTGGTGTATAACAGATGATAAATAAATCAGTTTTGTTAATTAATGAATTCATATCTATTGTGACAAGATGACCAAGGTTGCAATACCTCTGAGAGTCTTGTCAAGGATGAAGACCACAGAATTGCTTTAGACCCAATCTGTGTGATTGAACTCAGCACCGCAGGTATAGAGGTGGAGAAAGCAGAAGGTTGCACTGATATAAAGTTTAGAGTTTTCAAAAGAGGTATGATGGAAGAAGGAGGATAATGCTGGCTTTCAGGCTGTGCTCTAAAATCTAGGCAGAGTAGGGAAGGAAGGGAAGTATTAAGGGAAGTGATGGACTTGGGAGGACAGAAGCCTGGTGGTATCCTGGATGCCAAGGGGCAGGTGTGGTGGGGTAAGAGTGAGACAGCTAGGGAGCCAGGAGATGATAGTCATAGGGTTAGTATACTAGATCTTAAGATCCCTAAAGTGGAGTGGCTCCAGGTCTAGAGAAGGCCCAGGGTATAACCGTGGTGTGAAGTGGTGGTTATTGTTGCCAACACTAAGGTAGAAAGAGGCTAGGATGTTAAGTGTCTTCACGTGGTACAGTCATCTGGGTGATGGCAGGACTTGAAGTAGAGAACTTAGGGACAGAGGTGGTCAGAAGGTAGCATAAATGGCATGAGCCTCAAAGACAGGCCTGATCCTTGTTCATTCCATCCTTGGATTACTCATTCAAGAGTCGAGGCCCCAGGACAGAATGTCTGATGGGCTGAGTTGGATGGCATAAGCCTCGAAGGAGAAGTGAATTTTGCATGTGATAGAAACGTGGTGGTAGGTTAGTGTCAATGGGGAATGACGAGGCTGCCAGTGGAGACTCCAGTGGAATATGTGAGGTAGCTTCTAATCAAGAGACTAGAAACGGGGCTTCCCTGTTGGTGCAGTGGTTAAGAATCCTCCTGCCAGTGCAGGGGACACAGGTTCAAGCCTTGGTCTGGGAAGATCCCACATGCTGTGGAGCAACTAAGCCCGTGCGCCACAACTACTAAAGCCCGCGCACCTAGAGCCCGTGCGCCACAACAAGAGAAGCCACTGCAATGAGAAGCCCGCGCACTGCAATGAAGAGTAGCCCCACTTGCCGCAACTAGAGAAAGCCCACGCGCTGCAACGAAGACCCAACGCAGCCAAAAGTAAATAAGTAAAATAATTTATATAAAATAAATAAATAAATGCATATGTGAAAAACTACAGTGAAATATTTTTTTAAAAAGAGAGAGAGATAGACTGGAAGAGAACATAGAGGAGGTGTGACCTTGAGGGAAAGCCAAGTTACCACTTAGCAAGTTTTCTTTAGATGAAGAGCGTAATCTGCCATGAACTTACAGTTTATAGGAGAGGCTTTCGTCTGTTTACTTGTTTTCCAACAGATCGAGGGTTGTTCCAGCAGTGAAAGTAAAAGTAACAACATGTAATAAAGAGAGGGCAGCCTCTGGGTCAGAGATCAGAGCTCCATTTCTTGCCCCATCGCTTACTTGTTGAGCATCCTTGGCCAATTTCTTCACCTCTTTGAGCTCAGTTTTCACATTTGCGAACTGATAAAAGTCATAACCAGCTTACTATGAGGATCGAATACAGAATCGGATGCAAAACTGCATTGCAACCTGTAAAGTGTTGCCCACATGTGAGTTGTTATTTTCATTATGGTACAGTGAGTTAATGGTAGCCTGTGGGCAAAAGTTCTTTAACTCTTGACTCTCACCTTAGAACAGTGTGGGAGGAAGGTGGGGCAAAGGCTCTCTCCATTTTACAGGTTCATCTATTCAGGAAACCTCACTGAGTGCTAATCCCATGTTAGTTACTGAGCTGGAAAGGGATAGTAAGATGAATCAGACACAATCCACACCGCTGGAGTTCACAGACTAATGCAGGAGACAGAGCGGTAACATGCCGAGCTGTGCTATGTGGTGTAATATTGGAACAGAGAGTGTTGTGTGAGCACAGAAGAAAGAACA
Source organism: Mesoplodon bidens (assembly GCF_964165515.1). Lineage (NCBI taxonomy): Eukaryota > Metazoa > Chordata > Mammalia > Artiodactyla > Ziphiidae > Mesoplodon > Mesoplodon bidens. The sequence continues at coordinate 50,133,596 of NC_138164.1, read as the reverse complement.
CCTAGGGAGAGCCTGAGAGAGCTCTGTAGTAGAAGTGGCATGCGAGCTGGGCGTTGAAGATTAAGCCAGAGAAGAGGATATGCCATGCCCAGTAAGTTAGTGGTGGAAACCCACATAGAACCCAGGGCCACAGACAGGTAGTTACATGCCACCTCCCCAGTGCTCTTGGAAAGGGAAAAAAAAGCCTCTTTGGTCCCACAGAGGAGCTTATTCTCTGCTTTGCTAAGGGTCTGGCTGCCATGGGAACAACACCATTTTTGCTTAGTCCCTTTGCAGTTTGCTGTCAACAACTTACTGTCCGGGTGCAAAGGCACAGCTCAGATCCCCCAGATATGAGGCATCATGCTTGTTTCCGCCTCCTAGCCTCTTCCCAATTGTCTGATGATGCCTGTTACTGGCTGACTGCCCTGCCTTATACGGGAACCAATGAGAGGCCAGCAGGTCAACTTGTGAGCAGTTCTCCCAGGAAACCAGCAGGGCTTTAAAGGAATCATGACTTGTCACACACCCCATCTCCCCTCACTGTTTCCTTCAATAACCTTGAGGAAAAACCGGATCCTGTGTGGTTCCCTTCCTCCTCAATCCCTTAGTTCTCAAACTCTGATGGTGCCCTTCTCACTTTTTCAAAGGGCATTGGTGAGGACCAACCTCATTCCCGGAAACTTGGGCCCTTGTCATGCTTAATAGCCAACAGTAATAAACACCGTGGCCTATATATTTTATAGATGATGAAACTGAGCCTCAGAGAAGGTAAGAGGTGAGGGCTTTAGGGTGGGGGAGCCCTGTTGGAAGGACACCAGAACATGGGACCTGGACTGCAGCCTAAGGCATGAGAATAATGACAGCCAAATTTTGGCTGTCCAGCATCCATTTCCTCCTAACAGCACCTTGATTTCTGTACACACTATATGCAGTCTCGGTGGGAGTGGACATCCAGATGCCTATCTCCACTACAGTCACTGAAGGGCTACAGAGTTCTACCCTGTGAGGTTGAAGGGAAACAGCAGAAGTTATCTTCCTGCTGAGACTAGCACCACACCTAGCCAACAGTACCTGCTCAGCAGATGTCATTTCTTCTTCAGCTTTCTGTTACTTATTATCTGTGTGGTGTCAGGCAAGTCACTTAACAATCTTTACCTCAGGAATAATGTGTGTAAAATTTACCAGCATTCCTAACCTGTATTACCTACTATGATTGTCATAATTATAACTTTATTAGTTCTCAAAACCGTGAATAAGTTAAATCAATTGTGGTATATCATCAGCGTGACCGAAACTAAAGTAATGTAGATGCAGACATTGACTTGTTGATATAGAAATTTATATCATTTATATGAAAAGGTCACATTATGATCATTTTTTGAATAAAATAAAAATATAAGTGAATACATATCTGAAATGCTATATCACAAAATGCTAACCAGAATTTATCTCTGGATGGTGAGACTGTGGACAATTAAAAAGGCCACCACTTAGGGGAGAATCAAGGACTCTGGCTTGATTTCAGCCAGGGGAAAATTCAAGGGGGTAGGGCAAGGCAGCCAGTTTTCATGAAATAGATATGGAGTCAGATTGGCAGTCACAGCATACTTCTGGATGGCACACTTCTGGTTGAAAGGAATGTCTTGGGCGTGCCTAGATGCAGAATCCAACCCTCTAAGGGAGCTGGAGGCCCGAGTTCAGAGAACAATTTTTGTCTCTCCCCTGTCTATCTCTCCTACTGCATCTCCACCATTTTATCCCTCTGTTGCAAAAAAAGAAAAAAAAATAGCCATTCGGTTCCTCAGATATGCCAAACTCATTTCCACCTCAGGGTCTTTTTACCTCCTTACTTCTCTGAAAACCCTTCTAAGTTACGCTCCATCTACCAGCCACTGGCTATCCCATTAGCCTATTTATTTCCTTCATAGCACTTATCCACTCTGAAAACACCTTATTTGATTGTTGTCACAAAAATGTAAGCTCATGAATGCAAAGATTTGTCTGGCTTGTTCACCATATACAAGCTGTGACAAGAATAGACTTGCACAAAGTAGGAGCTCATCAAAATCAAAACTCATCAGGGAACAAAAATATTAAGCAGGGAAACTGAGGCAGAAACCCAATTGTGCTACTGGGATCCAGGAATGTGGAGGGTCAGCAATTGTGAGTTCACAATTGGGGCTGGATTCAGAGTCAGAATATAATTGGGGCTGAGAGTCAGAGTCAGGAATATAATTGGGGCTGGATTCAGAGTCAGGAATATAAGGAAATAAATACTATTTCCTTTGAGAAAAGCAGTTATCATATTAAAAGAAAAAAATAAAAGGGTGATGACACTTCCAGGGGAATATGACACAGTCTGTATGTATGAGTTTATTGGAAGTCTGGGCTAAATGAGTAACTTCCTGAATGATATGAAAAGTGATGAGGCTTGTGGCATTCTGGAAAAATTTGACACCAATTGTGCTCTAAAGCAATTCCACGGAATGATGTTTGATAGTTTAAATGGTCACTTCATTTAAAAGGTTTTGGCCTGAAGTTATGACAACTGAAAAATTTTCACACACACCAAAATTCCTGGTATATAGCTGTAACTCAGCTTTTCTGGGATGCAAAGAAGCAGGTAGCTAGAGTTCTATGCCACACCCTCTGTGAACAAGTAGGACAAATGAGGAGGGGGTGTGTAGGGAAGACTTGAGACTTATTTGACACCTTTTACATGCCACATATTAACGGCATGAAGTTTCTCATTTAATAACCCTGCAAGGTAGGCATTATTTATTTCCATTTTCAGATGAAAAAAATTAGGCTGAAGCAGGTTGACTTGTCCAAGATCACAGTTAATAAATTACAGAGGAAAATCTGATTCCAGGTTTATTTGACTCCAAAGACTGCACATTTTCTCCCATACTTGCCTCCCTAGCATTCCTGAAAATCCCCTTGATGAAATGTATTGCTCATCTTTAAAAATAAAAAAAGAGAGAGAAGGCAGTAATATAGCCTAAAAGGAGGCAGGAAGTAACAGGAAAAACTAAGTAACCCACAAACTATTAGGCTGAATCAAATGACATTGCTATTATTGGGGTTTTTTTTTTAAGCTCATAAAAGAGGCAATTTCACATGGTTCAGCCCCATGGTATATGTGCTGTGGATGAAGATCACAATGAAAATACTATTATAACCACTCTGTCACTCATTTGTACAGAACTTTACATACTACATTTTATTGCAATTTCAGTAACCCTTTCAGATGGGTAGGGTAAGGATAATCATTCCCATTTTATATATGAGGAAAAGCAGATTTGGTAACCCAGCCTGCCTTACTGGAGCAGCATTTGCCCTTAGGCAAACCTGTAACTTTTTTTTTTTTTTTTTTTTTTTTTTTTTGCGGTAGGCGGGCCTCTCACTGTTGTGGCCTCTCCCCCTGCAGAGCACAGGCTCCGGACGCGCAGGCTCAGCAGCCATGGCTCACGGGCCCAGCCGCTCCGCGGCATGTGGGATCTTCCCAGACCGGGGCACGAACCCGCGTCCCCTGCATCGGCAGGCGGACTCTCAACCACTGCGCCACCAGGGAAGCCCTAACTTTTTTTTTTTTTAAGGCTTCTACCTGTCCCCACGCTGTCCCACCCTCCACATCTTATTCTGTCAAAATAATTTTTGACTTCTATGACAGGCTCCTAACTGGTCTCCCATGACCCCAATCTTTTCTCCAAATCGTAGCCAGAGGTTTTTCTAAATGCAAATCTGATAGTTTCACTTGCCTTCTTAAAACCCTTAGTACTTCACTCTCTACAAGATGACGTTCAAATGCCTCAGCCTGGCCTTCATGATCTGACCCTTGTCTACTATCTTCAGTCTCACCATCTGCTCCCAACACACCCTGTGTTGAGAAGAACCCGTCTCTCTGTGCTATGCACTTCTGTGACTTATCCGATTGTTCTGTGGCTGGAATGGCCTTCCTTCTTCTCCATCCCTTATCTGACATTCAGCATGCAAATTTATGCTTTTCAAGGCTTAGTTCAAATGTCATCTCTTTGTGAAAACTACTTGACTTTCTTCTGACAGTCACCAGTTTTCTGTGCTCTTATAGCAGCTGGTATATTTTTATGTTATAAGACTTATTAAACAGTCCTCTGATCGGGTGTTTATGTGTCCTTAAAATACACAACAAATTGTATCTTACCCTCAGTAACTTCAGGACAACGCACAGCACTAGACATATAGCTGGTATTATCAGTCAGAACCCAGGGGTCCTAGAAAGTCCCTGCCTTGTGCCTTAGGTTGCGGAATACAGGGAAAATCTTACTTACAGGGTGAGTGCCCCAAACCAGGGCACACTCTTCCATGCTTTTCCAGAGTTCTCTACAGTGAAGGCATAAGCGAGGGACTACCTGAACTTGGATTTATACTTCCATTACCAAGGCTTATTTTCATTAAATAGTGTCTGTGAGTATACAATCTGTATGAATTACATAAGAACATCTGGATTTTATGTTACATTTCACACAGACACCTAGGCCAGTGATGGAGCACCTAGGAATCAAGTTGTCCTTTGTTGCCACCATGATAGTGATACATTTAATTCAATTTGATGAACAAGGAACAAGTTACTAACAGAAAATATAAAACCACCAGGAGCACATATGGTCACAAAGACGAGCTATTAGACCAAGAACATTCAGCTAGCCAAATATTCCCATAATGCTTCTTTATTACTTTTAAAATTTGGGAGCAGGTTTTAATGTGTTAACATTTATGGACAAGAAACAAAATTGACAAAATTCTTTCTACCAAATTTTCTTGGACCTGGGAAAAAAGACCACCATTATTTGATTTTAGCTGTGGGAACACATTGGTCCAGCTTGTGGAATCCTAGTGTACTAGCAGAGAAAGTTTGAAAACCACACTCTTAACAGTCATACCTTTACTCAAAGCATGAGTGATAGTCATACATTTACTGAAAGCACGGGGGTCATTAAAAAAAAAAAGTGTGACCTTAAACAACTTCATAGAGAGAGAACATTTTGATTACGACTAATTAAATTCACTTTTTTATGTTGTTGGGCTTTAAGAAACTCTTTGCATAGCTTAGTAGAGTTCAGAAAATTTCCTGGACAGACTCCTTGAGCCACATAGCATTTTCCCCACGTTCTGGCTGATGCAATTCTATGGGTTAAGATTCAGCCTCCACCCTCTTTATAGGAGAAGGTAGTGCTTACTTACAAGGAGATGCTAGCTCTCTGGGTGGTCCAAGACATCAAGATTACAGATCTAGGGCTTCCCTGGTGGCGCAGAGGTTGAGAGTCCGCCTGCCGATGCAGGGGACGCGGGTTCGTGGTCTGGTCCGGGAAGATCCCACATGCCGCAGAGTGGCTGGGCCCGTGAGCCATGGCCGCTGAGCATGCGCATCCGGAGCCTGTGCTCCGCAACGGGAGAGGCCACAGCAGTGAGAGGCCCACGTACAGCAAAAAAAAAAAAAAAAAAAAAAAAAAAAGACTTCCGGGGAAGATGGCGGAAGAGTAAGACGTGGAGATCACCTTCCTCCCCACAGATACACCAGAAATACATCTACACGTGGAACAACTCCTACAGAACACCTACTGAACGCTGGCAGAAGACCTCAGACCTCCCAAAAGGCAAGAAACTTCCCACGTACCTGGGTAGGGCAAAAGAAAGAAGAATAAACAGAGACAAAAGGATAGGGACGGGACCTGCACCAGTGGGAGGGAACTGTGAAGGAGGAAAGGTTTCCACACACTAGGAAGCCCCTTCGCGGGCGGAGACTGCGGGTGGCGGAGGGGGGGAGCTTCAGAGTAGCGGAGGGAGAGCTCAGCAACAGGGGTGCGGAGGGCAAAGTGGAGAGCAAAGCGGAGAGATTCCCACACAGAGGATCGGTGCCGACCGGCACTCACCAGCCCGAGAGGCTTGTCTGCTCGCCCGCCAGGGCGGGCGGGGCTGGGAGCTGGGGCTCGGGCTTCGGTCGGAGCGCAGGGAGAGGACTGGGGCTGGCGGTGTGAACACAGCCTGAAGGGGAAAATGCGCCACGGCTGGCCGGGAGGGAGTCCGGGAAAAAGTCTGGACCTGCCGAAGAGGCAAGAGACTTTTTCTTCCCTCAAGGAGAGGGGATTAAGAGCGCTGCTTAAAGGAGCTCCAGAGACGGGCGCGAGCCACGGCTAAAAGCGCGGACCCCAGAGACGGGCGTGGGACGCTGGGGCTGCTGCTGCCACCGCCAAGAGGCCTGTGTGTGAGCGCAGGTCACTGTCCACGCCCCCCTTCCGGGGAGCCTGTGCAGCCCGCCACTGCCGGGATCCCGGGATCCAGAGACGGCTTTCCCGGGAGAGCGCAAGGCGCGCCTCGGGCTGGTGCAACGTCACGCTGGCCTCTGCCGCCGCAGGCTCACCCCGCACTCCGTGCCCCTCCCTCCCTCCCGGCCTGAGTGAGCCAGAGTCCCCGAAGCGGCTGCTCCTTTAACCCTCTCCTGTCTAAGCGAAGAACAGACGCCCTCTGGTGACCTACATGCAGAGGTGGGGCCAAATCCAAAGCTGAGACCCAGGAGCTGTGAGAACAAAGAAGAGAAAGGGAAATCTCTCCCAGCAGCCTCAGAAGCAGCGGATTAAAGCTCCACAATCAACTTGATGTACCCTGCATCTGTGGAATACATGAATAGACAACGAATCATCCCAAATTGAGAAGCCAGGAGGCAGTGCTGTGCCTCTGAGGTGGGAGAGCCAACTTCAGGACACTGGTCCACAAGAGACCTCCCAACTCCACATAATAGCAAACGGCGAAAATCTTCCAGAGATCTCCATCTTAACACCAGCACCCAGCTTCACTCAACGACCAGTAAGCTACAGTGCTGGACACCCTATGCCAAACAACTAGCAAGACAGGAACACAACGCCACCCATTAGCAGAGAGGCTGCCTAAAATCATAAAAAGTCTGCAGACACCCCAAAACACACCACCAGATGTGGACCTGCCCACCAGAAAGACAAGATCCAGCCTCATCGACCAGAACACAGGCACTAGTCCCCTCCACCAGGAAGCCTACACAACCCACTGAACCAACCTTAGCCACTGGGGACAGACACCAAAAACAACGGGAACTACGAACCTGCAGCCTGCAAAAAGGAGACCCCAAACACAGTAAGATAAGAAAAATGAGAAGACAGAAAAACACACAGCAGGAGAAGGAGCAAGATAAAAACCCACCAGACCTAACAAATGAAGAGGAAATAGGCAGTCTACCTGAAAAAGAATTCAGAATAATGATAGTAAAGATGATCCAAAATCTTGGAAATAGAATAGACAAAATGCAAGAAACATTTAACAAGGACCTAGAAGAACTAAAGATGAAACAAGCAACGATGAACAACACAATAAATGAAGTTAAAAATACTCTAGATGGGATCAATAGCAGAATAACTGAGGCAGAAGAACGGATAAGTGACGTGGTAGATAAAAGAGTGGAAATAACTACTGCAGAGCAGAATAAAGAAAAAAGAATGAAAAGAACTGAGGACAGTCTCAGAGACCTCTGGGACAACATTAAATGCACCAACATTCGAATTATAGGGGTTCCAGAAGAAGAAGAGAAAAAGAAAGGGACTGAGAAAATATTTGAAGAGATTATAGTTGAAAACTTCCCTAATATGGGAAAGGAAATAGTTAATCAAGTCCAGGAGGCACAGAGAGTCCCATACAGGATAAATCCAAGGAGAAATATGCCAAGACACATATTAATCAAACTGTCAAAAATTAAATACAAAGACAACATATTAAAAGCAGCAAGGGAAAAACAACAAATAACACACAAGGGAATCCCCATAAGGCTAACAGCTGATCTTTCAGCAGAAACTCTGCAAGCCAGAAGGGACTGGCAGGACATATTTAAAGTGATGAAGGAGAAAAACCTGCAACCAAGATTACTCTACCCAGCAAGGATCTCATTCAGATTTGATGGAGAAATTAAAATCTTTACAGACAAGCAAAAGCTGAGAGAGTTCAGCACCACCAAACCAGCTTTACAACAAATGCCAAAGGAACTTCTCTAAGCAAGAAACACAACGGAAGGAAAAGACCTACAATAACAAACCCAAAACAATTAAGGAAATGGGAATAGGAACATATATATCAATAATTACCTTAAATGTAAATGGACTAAATGCTCCCACCAAAAGACACAGATTGGCTGAATGGATACAAAAACAAGACCCATATATATGCTGTCTACAAGAGACCCACTTCAGACCTAGAGACACATACAGACTGAAAGTAAGGGGATGGAAGATGATATTCCATGCAAATGGAAACCAAAAGAAAGCTGGAGTAGCAATTCTCATATCAGACAAAATAGACTTTAAAATAAAGACTACTAGAAGAGACAAGGACACTACATAATGATCAAGGGATCGATCCAAGAAGAAGATATAACAATTGTAAATATTTATGCACCCAACATAGGAGCACCTCAATACATAAGCCAAATACTAACAGCCATAAAAGGGGAAATCGACAGTAACACATTCATAGTAGGGGACTTTAACACCCCACTTTCACCAATGGACAGATCATCCAAAATGAAAATAAATAAGGAAACACAAGTTTTAAATGATACATTAAACAAGATGGACTTAATTGATATTTATAGGACATTCCATCCAAAAACAACAGAATACACATTTTTCTCAAGTGCTCATGGAACATTCTCCAGGATAGATCATATCTTGGGTCACAAATCAAACCTTGGTAAATTTAAGAAAATTGAAATTGTATCAAGTATCTTTTCCGACCAAAACGCCATGAGACTAGATATCAATTACAGGAAAAGATCTGTAAAAAAATACAAACACATGGAGGCTAAACAATACGCTACTTAATAACGAAGTGATCACTGAAGAAATCAAAGAGGAAATTTAAAAATACCTAGAAACAAATGACAGTGGAGACATGATGACCCAAAATCTATGGGATGCAGCAAAAGCAGTTCTAAGAGGGAAGTTTATAGCAATACAATCCCACCTTAAGAAACAGGAAATATCTCGAATAAACAACCTAACCTTGCACCTAAAGCAATTAGAGAAAGAAGAACAAAAACACCCCAAAGTTAGCAGAAGGGAAGAAATCATAAAAATCAGATCAGAAATAAATGAAAAAGAAATGAAGGAAATGATAGCAAAGATCAATAAAACTAAAAGTTGGTTCTTTGAGAAGATAAACAAAATGGATAAACCATTAGCCAGACTCATCAAGAAAAAAAGGGAGAAGACTCAAATCAATAGAATTAGAAATGAAAAAGGAGAAGTAACAACTGATACTGCAGAAATACAAAAGATCATGAGAGATTACTACAAGCAACTCTATGCCAATAAAATGGACAACCTGGAAGAAATGGACAAATTCTTAGAAATGCACAACCTGCCGGGACTGAATCAGGAAGAAATAGAAAATATGAACAGACCAATCACAAGCACTGAAATTGAAACTGAGTAAAAATCTTCCAGCAAACAAAAGCCCAGGACCAGATGGCTTCACAGGTGAATTCTATCAAACATTTAGAGAAGAACTAACACCTATCCTTCTCAAACTCTTCCAAGATATAGCAGAGGGAGGAACACTCCCAAACTCATTCTACGAGGCCACCATCACCTTGATACCAAAACCAGACAAGGATGTCACAAAGAAAGAAAACTACAGGCCAATATCACTGATGAACATAGATGCAAAAATCCTCAACAAAATACTAGCAAACAGAATCCAACAGCACATTAAAAGTATCATACACCATGATCAAGTGGGGTTTATTCCAGGAAGGCAAGGATTCTTCAATACACACAAATCAATCAACGTGATACACCATATTAACAAACTGAAGGAGAAAAACCATATGATCATCTCAATAGATGCAGAGAAAGCTTTTGACAAAATTCAACACCGATTTATGATAAAAACCCTGCAGAAAGTAGGCATAGAGGGAACTTTCCTCAACATAATAAAGGCCATATATGACAAACCCACAGCCAACATCGTCCTCAATGGTGAAAACAAACCATTTCCACTAAGATCAGGAACAAGACAAGGTTGCCCACTCTCACCACTCTTATTCAACATAGTTTTCGAAGTTTTAGCCACAGCAATCAGAGAAGAAAAGGAAATAAAAGGAATCCAAATCAGAAAAGAAGTAAAGCTGTCACTGTTTGCAGATGACATGATACTATGCATAGAGAATCGTAAAGATGCTACCAGATAACTACTAGAGTTAATCAATGAATTAGGTAAAGTAGCAGGATACAAAATTAATGCACAGAAATCTCTGGCATTCCTATATACTAATGATGAACAATCTGAAAGTGAAATCAAGAAAGCACTCCCATTTACCACTGCAACAAAAAGAATAAAATATCTAGGAATAAACCTACCTAAGGAGACAAAAGACCTGTATGCAGAAAATTAGAAGACATTGACGAAAAAAAGATGATACAAATAGATGGAGAGATATACCATGTTCTTGGATTGGAAGAATCAACATTGTGAAAGTGACTCTACTACCCAAAGCAATCTACAGATTCAATGCAATCCCTATCAAACTACCACTGGCATTTTTCACAGAACTAGAACAAAAAATTTCACAATTTGTATGGAAACACAAAAGACCTCGAATAGCCAAAGCAATCTTAATGAAAAATGGAGCTGGAGGAGTCAGGCTCCCTGACTTCAGACTATATTTCAAAGCTACAGTAATCAAGACAGTATGGTACTGGCACAAAAACAGAAAGATAGATCAATGGAACAGGATAGAAAGCCCAGAGTTAAATGCACGGACATATGGTCACCTTATCTTTGATAAAGGAGGCAGGAATGTACAGTGGAGAAAGGACAGCCTCTTCAATAAGTGGTGCTGGGAAAACTGGACAGGGACATGTAAAAGTATGAGGTTAGATCACTCCCTAACACCATACACAAAAATAAGCTCAAACTGGATTAAAGACCTAAATGTAAGGCCAGAAACTATCAAACTCTTAGAGGAAAACATAGGCAGAACACTCTATGACATAACACAGCAAGATCCTTTTTGATCCACCTCCTAGAGAAATGGAAATAAAGAGAAACACATGGGACCTAATGAAACTTCAAAGCTTTTGCACAGCAAAGGAAACCATAAACAAGACCAAAAGACAACCCTCAGAATGGGAGAAAATATTTGCAAATGAAGCAACTGACAAAGGATTAATCTCCAAAATATATAAGCAGCTCATGCAGCTCAATAACGAAAAAACAAACAACCCAATCCAAAAATGGGCAGAAGACCTAAATAGACATTTCTCCACAGATGATATACAGACTGCCAACAAACATGAAAGAATGCTCAAGATCTTTAATCATTAGAGAAATGCAAATCAAAACTACAATGAGATATCATCTCACACCAGTCAGAATGGCCATCATCAAAAAATCTAGAAACAATAAATTCTGGAGAGGGTGTGGAAAAAGGAACACTCTTGCACTGCTGGTGGGAATGTGAATTGGTACAGCCACTCTAGAGAACAGTATGGATGTTCCTTAAAAAACTAAAAATAGAACTACCATATGACCCAGCAATCCCACTACTGGGCATATACCCTGAGAAAACCATAATTCAAAAAGAGTCATGTACCAAAATGTTCATTGCAGCCCTATTTACAATAGCCCGGAGATGGAAACATCCTAAGTGTCCATCATCGGATGAATGGATAAAGAAGATGTGGCACATATATACAATGGAATATTACTCAGCCATAAAAAGAAACGAAATTGAGCTGTTTGTAATGAGGTGGATAGACCTAGAGTCTGTCATACAGAGTGAAGTAAGTCAGAAAGACAAATACCGTATGCTAACACATATATATGGAATTTAAGAAGAAAAAAAATGTCATGAAGAACCTAGGGGTAAGACAGGAATAAAGACACAGACCTACTAGAGAATGGACTTGAGGATATGGGGAGGGGGAAGGGTAAGCTGTGACAAAGCGAAAGAGAGGCATGGACATGTATACACTACCAAATGTAAGGTAGATAGCTAGTGGGAAGCAGCCGCATAGCACAGGGAGATCAGCTCGGTGCTTTGTGACCGCCTGGAGAGGTGGGATAGGGAGGGTGGGTGGGAGACCCAAGAGGGAGGGGATATGGGAACATATGTATATGTATAACTGATTCACTTTGTTATAAAACAGAAACTAACACACCATTGTTAAGCAATTATACTCCAATAAAGATGTAAAAAAAAATTACAGATCTAAAAATCACAAGAGCTAGAATCAGGGACCCTAGCTAATGAAATATCTTAGCCACACCCAGTGACCTGAGGTGGTAAACAACTTTTATTTTCAAGATGTTCTAGTGATATGACTGATGTGATTTTTTTTATTCACCTGAAGAGACTGACAGGCAGTATATCTATAATGTATCCTGATTCATCTTAATGTAGGAGACATTCTTACAGAGTGGTGTCTTCTCATCTAACATTTTTTTAAATTGAAATATAGTTTATTTACAATATTTTGTTAGTTTCAGGTGTACAGCAGTGATTCAGTTATACATATCTATATGAATATATAAGAATTCTTTTTCAGATTCTCTTCCCTTATAGGTTATTAGAGAATATTGAGTGTAGTTCCCTGTGCTGTATGGTAGGTCCCCGTTGGTTATCTATTTTATATATATATATTTTTTTTTATACCACATAGTAGTGTGTACATGTTAATCCCAACCTCCTAATTTATCCCTCCCCCCCTCACCTAACATTTCATAGGCATGTGTCCATACCCTGTTATCTCTATAGCTACATTCTTCATTTGGTCACTCAATAAATATTTATCTACTGAGTACTCTGGTATACATCATATATACTTAACATCATTTGGTTATCAATACCCATTTTGGGGTGTCTCATTTTTAATTGTCTTATAATATTAAAATTTTTGGACTTTTTTTCTTTTTTTAGTTATGCTTCTCAAAATGGTATTACCAGGGAAAGGTCTGACCAGGTCAAGGAATCATATAGCTACTCTTGTGTGTGGTCAGGATTAAAGTGTAGGCTTTAAATTTAGAATCATATGTAAAGTTTATGGTTAGGCCACTGTAATAGACTACAATAAAGATGCCAAAAGTCTAAACCACAGCAATGGCAGTAGGAGTGGGAAAAGAAGATTAGAAAAATACTGAGGAAGGGAGAACATTGGGCTTGGTATCTGATAAGATATAGGGGGTGACTGTAGAGTTAAGGGTGACTAGTGGGTTTCTAGCATAACTAACCAGACAGGGAACACAGCAGTGGAACAAGGAGTGAGAGGAGTGAGATAAGTTCCATTTCATAACGTTGATTTTGAGGTGTCTGTGGGTAATAGCCAGGTGGAGATCTCCCGGTTGATTTATAAAGTTCGTTGAAGAGGTATATGTAAAAACACAAGGCTTTTTTTTGGTTTGTTTTTATTTATTTATTCATTTATTTATTTATTTTTATTTATTTTTTTTTTGCGGTACGCGGGCCTCTCACTGTTGTGGCCTCTCCCGTTGCAGAGCACAGGCTCCGGATGCGCAGGCTCAGTGGCCATGGCTCACGGGCCCAGCTGCTCCGCGGCATATGGGATCCTCCCGGACCGGGGCACGAACCTGTATCCCCTGCATCGGCAGGCGGACTCTCAACCACTGCGCCGCCAGGGAGGCCCCTGTTTTTATTTTTTATTGTTTTAAAATTTATTTTTGGCTGTGTTGGGTCTTCATTGCTGCGTGCAGGCTTCCTCTAGTTTTGGCAAGCAGGGGCTCTCTTCGTTGTGGTGCATGGGCTTCTCATTGCAGTGGCTTCTCTTGTTGTGGAGCACAGGCTCTAGGCACGTGGGCTTCAGCAGCTGTGGCTCGTGGGCTCTAGAGCCCAGGCTCAGTAGTTGTGGTGCACAGGCTTAGTTGCTCCGCGGCATGTGGGATCTTCCCGGACCAGGGCTTGAACCCGTATCCCCTGCATTGGCGGGCGGATTCTTTTTTTTTTTTTTTTTTTTGCGGTACGCGGGCCCCTCACTGTTGTGGCCTCTCCCGTTGCGGAGCACAGGCTCCGGACGCGCAGGCTCAGTGGCCATGGCTCACGGGCCCAGCCGCTCCGCGGCATGTGGGATCTTCCTGGACCGGGGCACGGACCCGTGTCCCCTGCATCGGCAGGCGGACTCTCAACCATTGCGCCACCAGGGAAGCCCCGCAGGCGGATTCTTAACGACTGCGCCACCAGGGAAGCCCCACAAGGCTTTTTAGTATGAATTTTTTGAACTAGAAACCCTGGAGGTCAGTTAACTGTATTATTTTGTAAGGAGATAGACCCAGACAGATACATCTATTCTCAGAAAGCTACTCAGAGAACTGAGATTCAATTTAGGAGAATCTCATTCAGGGCTGTTTCAGCCCACCATGCTGCATTTCATTTGTCTGTCTTGTTGGTTTTACAATCAATAAAAAAATACATAGTTTTCTCAGAATCCCACAATTATACACAGAACCCAGATAAAAGGCACAAATCCCACTTGCCTTCTTCTGTCACTGCATGACTAACTTCTTAATCAAAGAGATTCTGCCATGCCAGAGATAGAGAAAATAAAGAGAAAGTGGTCAATTACTAGAAGTGACTTTTGATCTAAGTGAGCAACTCTAAATATTACATTGTTACTGTAATCTGGCTGCACATATTTCTATACTCAGTTGTTAAAGAATCAGTCATTCGATTGTCATCCTGAAAGCAAATAAAAACTATGTTCATCACAGACCACCCATGATACAAGGTATATGGGTTGTGACAGTTACATTTAGCCGTGACAACAACAGTTTATAGGCAAAAGTGCTGAAGTTAGTTAAAACCTGACATGATAAATACTGTTATAAAGAATTCTTGAGACATAAAAGCTTCTTTTAAGTAAGTTTCTGGTGTTAAAAACAAAGCATTCAAGTAGTGTAAAATTAGGACCTAAATTCTGAGGGAGGTATGAAGATCATGTGGAGAATAGGTTTCCATCTTCTCTGCAGTGTAAGGAAGGAGAATGGGCAAAGAAATAGAATGAATACTTATTGATTAGTATCTACCATGTGCCAAACATTTCATCATAAATACATTATATCATTTCATCCCTCACATCAATTCTATGAAGTAGACATTATAAGCACCTCACAAATGAGGACACTGAGGCACAAAGACACTGAGGCACAAAGAGATGAGGCAGTAGTGTCAATGAATTACTAATTGCAAGGCTTTCATGTCGGATAAAAAACCCTGGCTTTATATCTGAGTTCAACTCTTAATATTAAGCCTTAATTGATAAGAAGTAACACCCTCTCTTATGACTGTAGTCCTCATCTGTAAATGATGATATTAATAGTATTTGCCTGGTAAGAGTCATTGGGAGAATTATATATGCCATGGAAAAAGCACTCAGTGTTATGCCTGGCACACGTAAGCACTCAATAAATCAGCTACTTACCATTGTCTTAGGCCACACAGCAAGTAAGTTCAGACAGGACCGTACACTTTTCTGATTCTAAACTGAACTGCACTATACCTGGCTACCTCTTCAGGCTCCTGTGATTCCTGGGGGGTGGAGAGTAGAGCTCGGGGCGGGGTGGGAGGTGGGAACAGATAACATTGAGAGGGCAGTAAGGCAGGGAGCTGATATGCCTGACCCTACTTTGAGGACAGAATTCAGAACTGTTAGGGCAAAAGAACAAACTATAATTTTAAACCCAATCTTGGTTTAAGGGAAAGGATATAAATAATTAGCTGACTAAGGACATTTACCAATGTGGAAGGAAAAGGTCACCAGTAGAACCACTTACTTTATCCAATACATAGCACAGATATTTCACACTTGATATTTGAATTTTAAAAAATATTTTGGTTTTCTTGTCTTTTTAGATATCCTGAAGTGAATTCCTCTGTCTCCTGTATTATTTATAAATCATGTGGAAAAGTTTCTCACAGCTAGCAAAATATCACTAATATCAATCTCCTTGCTAATAAAAAATTATATTGTTTTTTCTCCTTATAAAAATACCTCTATAAACTCCAATCACTTCTAATCCCCAAATGAAAGTAACTGCATACGGCTCCCTCTAGTGTCAAGACAGCAAAATATAAGGGCCATTTAATTTTCTTGTAAGATTTACAGTTTTTCATTCAATACATTTACATATTAAGCCCTTACTTGGTGCCAGATACTGTGTTTATTCTCTTACTAGACATCATAGTCCTAATTATATGATATTTTGTGATGTGAGCATATAAAATGTATTTTAGATCCCTATTAAGAGA
Organism: Mesoplodon bidens; assembly: GCF_964165515.1. NCBI lineage: Eukaryota > Metazoa > Chordata > Mammalia > Artiodactyla > Ziphiidae > Mesoplodon > Mesoplodon bidens. Next base: position 50,117,296 of record NC_138164.1, on the reverse strand, counting down.
GCAGTGTAAACAGCTTTTCTAAACAGTGCTGCTGTCTCACTCAGTTTACATTTAGCAAGTGTACAAAGCTAATAAAATGCTAATGAAACAACTGTTTTAACTTTTTCTCTTTGTTCTCCTTATTTATGAATTTAAGAAAATGGCAATGTGAGCCAATCTGATCCTAACAAAAATGGCCAGAATGTTAAGCAGGGAATTTTCTGAGAGTATAAACAGAGATATAGTCTAGGACATACAGAGGCATACATCCTTGAGATTTAAAATGCAGTAATGGTTGATTGTGAATACAAAACCAAAATGTTTAAGGTGCTAAGCTGCTTTTCCTGCCTTACGTATTGTCAACAGGTGTTCTATGGAAAAAGAATTCCCCGGTCATGTAAGATTAAGATATGCTGGGTTAAACCAAACTAATCTGCTCTCTTTACTGAAGTGCCTCTCAAAATTTTTACTATGCTAATGTGCATGGTGAATCTCCAGTACAGGACAGTATAAAGCTTTTCCCAAACTTACTTAACTGTGGAATCCCTTTTCTCTCATAATATCTAATGACATCAAGGAAGCTATGCTCAGTGGAACAGAACTTGGGAAATGATCTAATCCCGAGTTGCATCAGTTCCTCTGCTCTCATCACAAATCTCCAACCCTTGACTTTGCATCAGACTGATCCCCTTCCAGCATTCCTAGTATCTTTCCCATTTGGTAGCCACTGACTTTCCTTTCAGATCTCAGTGCTCTGGAATCTCAAATGCCCTATAGTCCTCTGGTTCTCTCTGATTAAAAAAGCAAGTGGCTTCAAAGTTTCTGACATCATACAAGGTATCAATCTCCTTCACACGCCAAACAAATCATTCCATTCTCACTTAAGTGCTGAAATAGGAGATGCTGCTTTCACTCCTTCACAGACCTTATCTGTGGACTCATCCTGAATGCAGCCTGAATCCTAGCTGGAAGACAAAGTATAATAGTTTCGTGTTCAGACTTAGCTAAAAGAGCAGACTACCTCAGTCATCCCCAAGGAAAGCAAGGGCCAAAAGAACAGCACAATCTGACCCTAGGGAACTCAGCTCAGAAAGGCATTTGGAATCATATTGGGAGGTGATGGTGCCCAGCCCTAGTGTAAACTGAGGAAAAGGGGAGGAGGGAGTGAGGCATAGAGGCAACATGGCAACAGGACGGCTTTTTGAATCCTCTGGAGTTGAATCCTCCCAGTGCAGCTGAAGTAACTGGTTGGAATCAATTTAATTCCTAACAAACATAAAAGAATACCCAAAGCTAAAGGTGAATGATTAAAAAATCTATTTTGGATTATCTACTTTTCATTATGATTCAGGATAATTAATAGTGTGTTTATTTTAGTCAGAGTTCATAGTACTCTTTTAAAATGAAGATTGACCTGTTTTCTCAAGGTATTTGATACCATCTTCCTGGACCTAAATTTCAGAGAAAAGCCCTTTAGAACATGGTAAGGCATTCTTACAGATACTGATGTTAGAATATTAAATTAGTAAAAATCAGTCAAGTAAATCAAGGCCTATCTCATTTCATATCACTGCATTTGTAAATTCTCTTAATAAAGTTCATATATTCACGACTCAAACAGCAATTTAAATTTATAATAGAAATCTATAACCCAACTAAAAGAAATCCATTTCTCATAACTAAAATTATGTAATTACACATTTATTTATAAAATAACAAAAGATTTAGGAATAGATCTGTTTATTGTACTGTGAAAATGGTCTTGATACATGTGAGAAACATTATATACTTTGAGGACAACATTCAGAACTGTTAAGACAAAAGACAAACTATAATTTTAAAATCAATCTTGATTTAAGGGAAAGGCTATAAATTATTGGCTGGAATGCATTCAGCATGAACTCAGATTCTATATAACATAAAGCACAAAAGAGTACAAAATATGTTGGAGTCCAGTAAGCCCATACCTAAATTTTAACTGTAAAGCTGCAAGGACTTTTTTGTTTACTCTTATATACTAGTTTTCTTCTGAGACAAGTTGATTTTATCTCCAAGACTTAAGGCCATTCCCTGTAAGAAAGAATGAAGATGTTTATAATTATTGAAACTATGTACAATCAGTAGGTTATTCTATCTTAACCAAGCCTCCATGCAATGATACCATATCAACAATAAAACCAAGGATGTACAAAAGAGACTCACCAAAACTTTACTTGGTTAAGTACTTTTAGTGCTAGATTTACAAATAGTCACCAGATTTGTAGCTTGGATTTCAAAAAACTCTGAAGAACCCATTTCACAAACACCCCATGGGAATTAATCTGATTTTAAGCAAACAAACAGAATGAGTGGCCCAAAAGGTGGGCTATTTTAATGTAGTAAAGTCATACTTCTATTCAAGGATACTACTATTATGAATATACATGCATCTAATGCATGAAACACTGGTACGACAGAGGATGCTACATATAGAAATAAAGAGACATAAGTTATTTCTCTTTTTATTTAGTTCAGAGACCATCTCAAAAAAAAACAACTGTTACCTGACTCTTTGCACGAATTCTTATGTGGCCAGTAACAGGGGCCTCTGGTCCCTGTTGAATCGGCTTCTCAATGCTGACATTTGCAAGTGCATCTTCTCCAAATATGGAACGAGCATAGAGGTTAGCTGCCATAAAGCCACAGTAACCAGAAAGTGCCTGGAAGAAATTTGTGATGAATTCAATACTCTACTAGAGAACTACACATAAGCAAGACCAAATAGCATAGGAAAATTACCACTTAAAACAGGACTTATCATGTGGTAGTAGTTACATGACTGTATGAATTTGTTGACACTCATAGAACTATAAATGTAAAGAGTGTGAGCTTTACTGCATCTATATTATACCTCAAAAAAACCTGATTTTAAAGAAATAGCACCTATCCTTATTTGTATTTATATGTTCTTTGTTTAGAGCTGTCTGCCTACCTCCCACACCAGACCCTAAGCTCCATGAAGGAAGAGACTGTTTTTATTTTGTTCTTTATTGTACATCCAGCAGCTCACAGAGTATTGGGCATATAATGTTTGTTGGAGTATTTGTTCAATAGACTAATATATGAATTAAAACCTACTTGTCTGGCAGCATTCTTTTATGATTAAATCAATATTACAAAGTTAGCAGAAATTGTATAAAGAAAAACAAATTCCTGGGAATTCCCTGGCAGTCTTCACTTTTTGGTCTTTCTAGTCTTTTTTCATACATACACAAACATAGCAGAAAATCAAAGTACATTAACAATTCCATACTTGAACAGATATATTATGACCCACAATCAGAGCCAACAGAAGAGATCATGGACTTTTTCTAATCCAGTATCGTGAACTATTATGGAATAAGCCTTTAGCCAAGAGGGAGAAGACTGAAAAGAAAAACCAATGTGACTATTCAGTTGGGTCACTGCACTAGGAACAAGCAGATATTGTTCCTATTCCAGTAGAAAGCAGTCAGCAGATTCATACATTCTATGGGATAACTTCTTTTAGCTAGTCTAGAATGACACTGCTTTTCTCAGGCTAAATAATATCAAAATACACTAGAGGAAATACAAGAAAGCCAAGAATCTACCATCTTACTCTCTATCAGATTTAAGAAGTACACAGGCAAATTGTACCTTCTCCGGAGTGAGGCATTTCATGTTGGTTGACTTTAATATGTGTTGTAAATAGTCATTTAAATCAACTATATTTGTGTTAACCGTCACCTGTACAGAGGGAGAGAAAGAAGTCGAGGTTATAGCTCTTACTTTAAGAAAGTTGTGAATTTCTTATCAGACAATCATTCATATGTCATATTAGAATCTCCTTCCAAGTATTTAGGTGGAAAGGGTGGGCAACAAAAAGTAAATGACATCTACAAAATCCAACAAACTGTAGGTTGGTATCAGAACTTTCAGATACAGATAACTTCACAGACAATCAACATGCTGTATATAAAATATTTCTAATAAAAATCAAGGCTTACAGGAACAAAGTTCCCTAGCAGGCACTGACTTTGCAAAGCTTCTACTGGACACTGGATTCAATGGCAAGTTACTATTCATACATACAAGAGATGGAACATTATTTATAATGTCTTGAACAATCAGATTAATTATAGAACTGTTACTCTCAAACCGTAACTTAACCAAACCACTTGCATGCTTTCCAGTTAAAGCTAATTTGTAAGCACAGATATTGAAAGACTTTGCTTTTCACATCTGACACTTATTAGAGGGATTAATTTTATCAGAGAATCCCTCAACACTAGCCAAAAAGAAACATAAGGAGTTCAAGGAAATCTCACTAACTTTGTTCTCCCATTCAAATTCGGCCCACATCTGACGGAACTCAGCATCAGTGCAAGTTGCAGGCTGGATATAGTCCATGATGTCAATGTGAATATCACTGAGGACCACACAATTTCTGTCACTTGCTGCTCCAGAGACATCGTAAACTGCAATATACACATATAAAAAGACCCCCAATCACCAAAGGCAAATTTTAATTAAAAATTTTAATATTTCCAAATAACAACTATGACATTAGCAAATAGTTTTGCTTATTATATAGTGGGCTCTATGTTTTACAAGTTATTACCTATTTAATATGACCATCAATCCTATGTTATAGTATTATTATTTTCCATCTTATAGACAAGTAAAAACAAAGAGAACTTAATTAAGTGGCTCAAGGTCACAGAACTGGTTAAGTGGTGGAGGCCAGGATTCAAACTCAGTGAGTGCTTACATAGCAGTTGCAGTGTTAGACACTGTAGAAGGATACACAGGTAGTAGTGTTCTCATGCAGATGCTTAACTAATATTTCTGGATGAATACTGCTGAGCCATAGTATGTAATGATACAAGACCTTTCCGTCTGTAACTGTTTCTTCCATGGTAGAAAGTCATAATCTGACTGGAGCCTACCTTTTTTTAGCCTGTTTTCTTGACATTCCCCCACCCTACTTTTGGAGAAAACTAAGGTTACCAAGAATAAGTTCCTTTAATTTTCAGCCCCACCTCTAAAAATAAATGTATCTTTCTCTGAATCAACTTTCACCTACTTACCTTTCCTATCAGACAAGTATGGCCTCTGCTCTTCAAGGATCATACTTGCTGCCATCTGTGATGCCTGCTTTGGTTCAGGACCTCACTCTATCAATCATTACCTCTTTTGTCTTTACCTTCATATTCTTTACTGACTTTCTTCCCTTATAGTTTATAAACATAGTCAAGGTCCTCTCATCGTCAAAAAAAAATTTTCCCTCATCCTTTCTTTCTCTTCTGGCTACTGCTCTCTCTCATTCTTATCAAAACCAAGGCCGCACACTCAGAGTGGCCTGCACTCACTATCTTTATTTCTCCACGTCCTATGCAGTCTTCAACCCACCACCACTGCCCAAGACAGGTCATAAGAAACGTTTTAGTATCACTGATTGTCAAATCCAAAGGGCCCTTCTCTTAGGGATCTTCTGCAGCTGCCGATACTTCTTCAGAATTTTTCCTTGCTTCTCTAACTGCACCTCCTTTGTAGGCTTCTCCTTCTCTGACCAGCTTTAATACTACCCTGAATAAAAACTCCAAACAGCTCTTAATATTGCTGTTCTCTCGGATTCGGTTTTCAAATCTCCCCTCTTCTCACTCTTTATGCCCTCTCTGGGTGATTTCTTCCATTTCTATGGTTTTAAAACAAATATTCATCTCTACTTTACACCTCTCGTTCAAGTTCCAGACTCATCTCAAACTGCCCTTCAATAACTTAAGACACTTCATTACTTAACCTCAAGTTTAACTTATCATCTCTCTCAAATTTGTCCTTCTCTCCTCTGTTCTGTTTTGGTGATTAACATAAACACCAACCCAACATACCCAAGCAGGAAATCTGAGCGTTGCTCTAGCCACTTCCTCTTCAATCAGTAACCATCCTATCTCCTTAATATCTATTATATTCAGCCCTTCTCTCCATCCCAGCCACTACTGTGTTGGTTCAAACTCTCCATCATCTCTCACCTGTGCTACTGCAAGTCTACTAGTTAATCTTCTTGCCTCTTCCAATCAGTCTTCCTTAGTGCTGCCACAGAAATATTTAATCATGTAACTCACTCACTAATAATTCCTCAGTGGCTGCCCTCTATATCCAGGATAAAGTCCGAAATTCTTAGCATGACAAGTATAATATAGCTGCCACTAACATTCCCAACCTCCTTCTCTTCTACCACCACCCTCTAGCGCACTCTAAACTCCAGGTATATCAAACGACTTGCATTTGTTCTAACTGAATCTCTGTCTATCTGTAGACCATTTACTGATCTTTTAAAACCCCACTTGAGCTTCAGCTCCTCCACAAAGCCTTTTCTTTACCTTTCCTCCCAACCCCCCACCACTCTGAGAGAACTGACCCAATCTCTTCATAGACTTCCACTTCACCCAGCACAGCCTTCTTTCATAGCACTTACCGTTATGTACTGCACATATCTACTTCACATATCTGTTTTCCCTTACTCAACTAGAAGCTATCTGATGACAGAGATTTTTTTGTTCCTACCACAGAAATTGTTTTAAAAAAGAAAGCTTATTGACTGAATACCTCTGTACAAGCTAATCCCTAGGTGGCCCGGCAACAAATGCCTATACACAGTTTGAGGCTCAGTTCAAATGTTATCCTTTGATAACATACCTTCCTCCTTTATAAAGCCTTCTATACTGTTAGCATTTTTCCTCTATGATCCCAAAGCACATAGTATATAAACTAGCCGTTATCACATTGTATTGTAATCTATTATTTATCTATCTCCTCCTTTTGCTTGACAGTTTGAGGACAGTGACTCTATCTGGTTCATTTCTGTATATCCAGAACACAGTACAACACTGAATAGCATAGAAGATGCCCCATAAATGAATGAATGAATGAATGGATTCAAGCCCTGTCCTCAAGAAATGGCACACAGCTACTCATTAGAGAAATTCTTTAGTAAAATATCCAAACATCACATGCTATAAAACAATTCCTTACCTATATTGCCAAAAATTATTCCATTTTCTGTTGATGCTACTTTGACATTAGCTTTAATATTTGCAAAGTCATGTGGAGCAAGAGTCAAAGGAGATGGCTTTTCCACAAGTTTCAGGTCCCCTGAAAAAAAATTTAGACATGGCTAAAAAGACATACATATTAACCTCTCCAGTCATAAAACCTTAAAATGTATATAACTCAATAGTTTCTAGCAAAACAAGGAACAAGAGAAGGGTTATGATTCAAATATAAGGACAAAATAAAGAAATCATTTAACACTATTATTCACATCAAAATGCACATTTTCTTTTAAAAGGTAATAGGCTTCTCAGAATAACTCTATATTTAATTCATGTGTGTGTGTGTGTATGGGGTTACTCTGGGCATACTGCTTTATTTCAGTGAATGGATACAGATGTCTCAAAAGCTTAAGTCTTAAACTATACACTCCATTACAAAGATAAAACAATCTGAAAAAAGGACTGCAAATTCTTAGAAACACAGTTCTTTATATAGGCCCAAGCTATGCTGAGGAAGACAGGGCAGAACTGTTCTCCCTTGATTTCTTAAAGTCCCTTAACTCTTGCTTAAGCCATATGGAATTTCCTAGGGGCAGTGCACTGTTCCTGTATACAATTTATATTTTCCAACTTCAAAGCCATATGTATAAATGACCAGAGAAAGTCTGATTCATGTGTCTATATTAAGAAGAAGAAAAAAAAATCTCACATTGCTAAATGTGATAATGATGTATTACTTTGGCCACACATGGTATGTATTAGTTACGGGCTCAGAAAATACCTCGTTCTGTACTAAGGCAATTAAAACTTTAAACTACTTGGTAAATCTGTAACTTAAACAGCTCTTATTTAATCTAGAAAAACTGACATATGCTGGATCAAGCTCACTGAATACCAAGAGCATAAGCATAAGAAAGTCAATATCACAGAGGTTCAGAAAATTGGAGTAGAAGGAGACTAAATATAAAATGTAAAACTAAGAGTTGATTCAAAATGTCACAAAGGGCTCAAGAGAATTCTTATACTAAAACTTGTGCACTTCTCTTAACAATCTGTCATAAAGATTTACTATGTAACGATATCTTTCTGTTATGGTAAATTTCCTCACCCAGAGTAGCTAACTCTAATGTGCAGTTCTGCAAGGTATCACTGGTTTGGTTCACAACAAGTACGTCCAGGACGATATCATACTGGTTGACGTGAACATAAGCTTCTGCATATACAGGGTCTGAGAAACCTGTCAGTTGGGTGACCTGTCAAACAAAAATAAAGATAATCAAATGACTGAGACAATTTAACCAAACATATCCTAGCCAAATGACTAAGTCTGTTAGGTAATTAACAGATGTGCTTAGATTAGACCAGTCATTTGAAATGTATAATAAAATTGTTTTGTAATGTAAACATGGTAACTGAAACATAGACATTAAAAATAACAGGTCTTGGGGCTTCCCTGGTGGCGCAGTGGTTGAGAGTCCGCCTGCCGATGCAGGGGACACGGGTTCATGCCCCAGTCCGGGAAGATCCCACATGCCGCGGAGCAGCTGGGCCCGTAAGCCATGGCCGCTGAGCCTGCGCGTCCGGAGCCTGTACTCCGCAACGGGAGAGGCCGCAACAGTGAGAGGCCCGCATACCGCAAATAAATAAATAAATAAATAACAGGTGCTACACTTTACAGCTCAGTAGTAGAAAGATGTTAAATATGTTCAGCAAATACATTAAACATTATCCCAACTTAGGAACTGAATAGATTTGCATACATTTTCAGTTAAATCCCTAAGCACCTAAACTCACTAGCTGTTACCCAAACTCAGGAAAAATAATTACAAGCAAGAAACACTTGTAATTCCACAAAGATAAATTTTTAGATGTTCCCCCACCAAAAAAATATTTTTAAAAAAACATCCAGAGTATATATAACATTTTAAAAATGTAATATTGTCACCAAAGACATAAGCAACAAAAGAAAAAAAATGGGTAAATTGGACTACATCAAAGTTACAAACTTTTGTACTTCAAAGGACACTATTAGCAGAGTGAAAAGACAACCCACAGAATGGGAGAAAATATCTGCAAATCATATATCTGATAAGGGACTTGTGTTCTGAATATATAAAGAAATCTTACAACTCAACACAAAGAAAACAACCAGCCAGATTAAAAAATATGCAAAGGACTTGAATAGACGTTTCTCCAAAGAAGATATATAAATGACCAATAAGCACACAAAAAGATGCCTAACATCACTAATCATTAGGGAAATGCAAATCAAAACTACAATAAGATATCACTTCACATCCACTAGGATGGTTACTACAAAAGAAATAAAAAGGAAGTGTTGGCAAGGATATGGAGAAATCAGAATCCTTCTGCATTGAAGGTTGGAATGTAAAACAGTGCAGCTGCTATGTAGAACAGTATAGTGGTCCTCAAAAAATTAAAGCAGAATCACTATGATCCACCAATTCCACTTCTGGGTTTAACCCAAAAGAAATGAAAGCAGAACCTCGAAGAGATATATGAACGTCCACATTCAAGGCAGAATTATTCACAACAGCCAAAGGTGGAAGCAACCGAAATGTCCATCAACAGATGAATGGATAAACAAAACGTGGTATATATTCACAGTTAAGTATTACCCAGCCTTAAAAGGGAAAGAAATTCTGACACATGCTACAAAATGGATGAACCTTGAAGACATTAGGCTAAGTGAACTAAACCAGTCACAAAAGGATAATACTGTATGATTCCACATAAGGTACCTAGAATAGTCAGATTCATTGGGATAAAAAGTAGAATGTGGTTGCCAAGGGCTGAGGGAAGAAGGGAATGGGGATTTATTGTTTAATGGGTATAGAGTTTCAGCTCTGTAAGATGAAAAAAGTTCAGGGGATATAGACGGTGGTGATGGTTGCACAATAATGTGAATATACTTAATGCCACTGAACTGTACACTTAAATATAGTTAAGAGGGTAAATCTGATGTTATGTAAACTTTAGAACAATTTAAAGAAATAAATTGAAAAATTTTATAACTGTAATATCGTCAATATCAATTCCCAATTCTAAGGGAGAAAACTGTTTCAGTAGTTCCTATTCTGCCACTGATCTTATCTTGGGCAACAAAACCAATTTGAGACTGTTACTCATCTAATGGAGGAAGGATTAAACCAGATTTGTAAATTTAATATCTGACTAGAGAGAGATTAGAACAATTTTCCTAATGAAATCCTATTCGGAACTCAATACATTAAGACTATAAAAGTGTAATTGTCCTGCTTAAAGTAGCAGGGGACAGGAGAAACTTGAGGGCAGGGTGTGGGGGAAGAGGCTAGTGCCCTACCTTTTAAAAGTTTTAGTCAACCACTAAGGATCCCTCAGCGCTATGTTTCACTTTATGGTAATTTGACACACAAATGGAACAAGTTAAAAATCATCTCTGGGACTTAACAGTGCCATCATATAGTAAAGTATCAGGCTCCACCGAGTTTCAATTCATGTTTAATGAACCTGTCAATCAGAGTAACTTGACAAAAACTGATGCTGTTCTAGTTATTTTTCCTTTAAAAAACAGCAAGACCAACAACTTCCTGATTACTACTTTCTTAAGTAGCCAATTTAAATAACTTGCCAGTGTATCTGACATTTTGTTACCTTGTTAAGTTTAGATGCTAGGGGATCTGCTGCCTCTTTCCTCTGTGTGTTACCCATTGCTGCCAGCAAACTCAGCTGAAACTGATCTTCCTTGCAGTTCATTTCATTCTTAGCAGTTAGTTGCATGAAGGAAATGGGGTCATCAGGCTGTACTGTCACATTCCTCTTTTCAGATTCTTTCTGTGTTGAAAATACAATATACCATCTCTCTTTAATATGGAAAAAAAGATAGCTTTTTGTAGGCCTTCAACAGGGACAAGCCCTCACACATGAGGACTGAAAAATCAACAGCAACAATAAAACCAAAAAGCACTATTATGGCTTTATCATATATACCTTACCTTTTGGGATAATTTCTCTTCTTCAAGTTTAGCAGATAACATGTGAGAAAGGGACTGTCTGCATTCCTTATTGAAAATGTCATTCATTAAAGGTGAACATTCAGATAAGACCTTGAGGCACAGGGAAATTCGATCTACATCATCATCTGTAATTGGCTTCTTAGGAAGAGAGGATTTTCCCAAATGCAGGATAGTGGCCATGAGCAACATTGCCTCAGCAACAAAAGACTAGATAAGGAGAGAAATGGCTTATTTATTGTCAGGCTTCTCCAAATGCAATAATGTCACTTTATTATAACTCACAATCCAAGAAATAAACCTAATTTTCACTTCACCTGAATAAGACTGCAAATATTTTAGATTTTATCTCCCTGTTTTTTTGCACCCTTTTCCCTCCTTTCTATTCTAACTGCCACCCTCTAAAATCTTCATTAACCCTTAAGTGATAGACAGAAGTGGTTTTCAAACTATTTTCTCTTACTCTAACCCCTCACAGGCCAATGCTATCTTTTATCTTTCCAACTACGGAAAGTTAAAAGAATGATACACTTCACGGATTGTTAATATTCTGCTGTAATTGCTTTCTTACTCTACCTATATAGGTACACTTATTTTTTTGGCTTAACATATGAAAGTAAGAATCTTTACCTCATAAATGCTTTAGCATACATCTCTTAAGAATCAGGACAGTTTCCTTTATAATCACAATGTCATCATCTCACTTAAGAAATGTAACAGTTCCAAAATATATCTACTACACTCCAAATTGAACTAATTCTTCCTAATTGTCACAAAGATTTTTTTTTTAATCCAGGACCAGTTTCATGCATTTTATTTGACTATTATTCTCCTTAGCCCCTTTTAACCTAGACCAGTCCCCTGGTTTTCTGTTCTTTTCCATCACAATGATTTCTTTTAAAGAGCCCAGGCTAGCTGTTCTACAGAATGTTCTCCACTTTTAGTTACAGTACAAGATAGGTGATGTTTTGCATATCTTCTTGTATTGCATTAGGAGGCACATAATGTCAGGTTGTCCTGTTACTAGTGATGCTAAGTGTGATTACCTACTATCTTAATCTTTATTGGGCATCAATCATTTCACTCCACATGCAAATACCTTCAATGATTTCCTACAGCCTTCATGTTGAAGTCCGTATCACTCAGCCTGCTATTCAAGGTCTTCCACCAGTGAATTCGACTTACATTTTTAGTCTCATGTAGCATTATCCTGACACATGCTTTATGTCTTTGTCAAAATGTCTTTGGCTAAGTACTGATCAGCATACATACGTGAAAAAACTACCAGAAGCCTGGGAAAGAACCTCAGAAGAGTAAGTGTAATAATCCTTTGAGCCTAGATATTGTCTCCAGAAGGAGGGGAAAGAGGAGGGGGACAGAAAAAAGTAGCTAAAAAAATAACGGCCAAAAAATTCCTGAATTTGATGAAAACTACAAAACCACATATCCAAGAAGCTCAATGAACCAAAAGCAAACAAGAAAACCACACCAAAGCATATCCTAATCAAATTACTGAAACTTGAAATTATAGTGATAAGGAGAAAATCCAAAACATGCCAGAAGAAAACGGGACACATTCCACACAGAGACACAGGAGCTACATCTTGATAGTACCGAAAGCCGGAAGACAATGAAGCAACATCTTTATAGTACTAAAAGAAAAAAACTGTCAACCTAGAATGCTGTATCTGCAAAGATATCTTTCAAAAATGAAGGAGGACTTTTTCAGACAAACAAAAACCAAAAGAATTAACTGCCAACAGACCTGCACTACAAGAAAAGTTAAAGCAAATTCTTTAAGCAAAAGGTATATGATACCAGAGAGAAAGTCAGATCTACATGAAAAAATGAAGTGTCGGAAAAGGCATAAATGAAGGAGAGCCAGTATGGTGATAAACAACCAAACTTCCTTCTGCCTCGTACCAAAGGTCACAAACTTGCTGAACCAGGTATGTTAGCAGAAACCCGGTTCTCTTAAGCAGGTATCAGCAAATGGTCTCCCAACTTGCAGAACTGAGACATAAAATGCTGGAGATTTTTAAAAAGCATAATTTAAAGAACAGACAAGACCTGAATAAATAAATAATGGCCCACAGAGAGTTACAAAGTAAATTACTGCCCATAAATAAAATTAGTCAATAAAAAAGAGATAATACACCTTGTAATTTTACCCGACCCTCTAAATCTCATTTATGGATTTATAAGGAAATCTATATGATGGAAATTTTTAAAAAAATCCTTTGAAAGTCCCTAATCTAAAAAGAAAATGTCTAATTATATGGAGGTTTGAGTAAATGAAAGAATCTAGTGGACTACTATTATGCAGCTATTAAATATTATTATGATTAGGAAGGGTTTAGAATAACATGGGAAAATGTTATAAAGTTAAGTGAAACTGCAGTATTGTAAAACACAAAACGATCACTACTAGGGGAAAACGTAATCATTATTAAAAGCCATAATAAACTCTTTCTGAGGAAGGATTTTTGTTACTATATCTGGTAATGTAATTCCATCTTTTGATGTTTCTATCTATCTCCACCACAATATTAACAAGATTTGTACTTCAGTGCTTTAACCATGAGTGATTTTTTTTCTCATTAGTTTTTATTACATCACTCATTATTTCAGCAATGTGAAAAAAGATATGAACAAAAATAAAATAAAAATGTTCACAATTCTACCACAGAGATTTTTTTTTTAAATGAAAGTAAAGATTTTTTTCAGGCAAATGTGAGCTGAGAGAATTCATCAGCAGGAGACCTGCATTATAAAAATAGTCAAGTTCTTTAGGCAGAAAGAAAATATCCGATAGAAATCTGCATTTATACAAAGGAATGAAAAGCACCATAAGTGGTAAATATGTGGGCAAATATAACTTTTTTCTCATTAAAAAAAATACTTGGAAGAAAATTGACCATTTATAATGGATGAATGGATATACAGAAACAGCAGAATATTATACAGCCTTAAAAAGGAAAGAAATTCTGACAATGCTTCCATACAAATGAACCTTGAAGACATGCTAAATGAAATAAGCCTGTCACAGAAGGACAAATATTCTATGATTCCATTTATATTAGGCATGTAGAATAGGCAAATTTATAGAGGGAGAGGAGTAGAATGGTGGGTGCCAGGGGCTAGGGGAGGCAGTATGGGGAGTTACTGTTTGCTGGATAGTTTCAGTTTGGGATGATGAAAAAGTTCTGGAGAGGGATAATGATAATGGCTGCACAACAATTTGAATGTACTTAATGACATTGAACTGTACATTTAAAAACAGTTAAACTGGTCAATTTTATGTTATGTACATTTTACCATGAAGAAAAATATGAAAAAACAAAAACAAAAACCCACCCAGGAAGGTACGTGAACTTTGTCCTGTTCTCAGCTCTCAACTTCTTACAACTTGCTTAGTATGTTCCCCTTCCCTACCTGAGTCTGGACACTAGATAAATAAGAAATCGGAAAGAAATGGTGCATATATACTAAAAAGATAACTGACTATTTAAAGCAAAAATAATAACAATACATCATAGAGTGGATAATATGACATGTAGAAATAAAATATAGGACAATAACACAAAGGATGGTAGTAGGGGTTGGGTGGAATCAAAGTACATTATTATAAATTGGCATACAGTCAGAATGGTCAGACGCTACGATGAAGGTATGAACTGTAGAAATGGGAATATATTTAAGAGGCACTTCTAGGATAAAACAGACAGTAACTGACAGGATGAAGATGCTGGAGGGAGAGACATTTCCTTCACTGAGCCCTGACTAATCCCAGCAAGCAGAAATAACCTCATAAACCCTTGTATCACTTCCACTGGACTAATCACGCGCTATTGTTATTACATTACTTTGTCAATTTTACAATCATTAGGTTGTATATATGTTATGCTATATCACTTTGTCCATTTCCCCAACTAGAGCATAAGCTCTCAAGATTCATTTGTTGGGTAAATGTAGGATAAATGAACTTACATTTTGCTTTTTCTTCTCCTGAACCAAAGCTACATAGCGCAAGGCAACCTTGGTCAGAGTTGTGGCAAGAGAGGCAGCCACAAAGAAATCTCCATCCAGAAGGAATCCTCTCAGGGGAGGTCTGCAAAGCAATCAGGGAAAGTGAAAGCCACCAACTTCTCAGCCGCAGGCAGCTTGTGTATAAAGGACTCAAGGAAGCCTACTGAATACTCTCAGTGCCACCCTTCAGTGATAGGGACCTCAATTATGGTTCCCTCTTTAGCTCTCAGAATAAAAAAGGAAAAAGAAAAAATCACATGGCTTTAACACTTATCTTCAAATGATAAAAGAGCTAAATGAATAGGGAAAGAGAAAATGGTTAAAGGTGCATATATTGAAACCAATGAGCTACATTCAAACCCCAGCTTATCTATTTATTTATTGTGTCCCTCTGGGTAACTTGCAAACCTCTCCAGGCCTCAAATTCCTCTGTAAAATGTGGTTAATCAACAGGATACTGTCAAAGACTATATGAGTCAAACTCTTTATTTAGCCCAATGCCTAGTACATAGTAACCATTAAAATTTTAGGCAAATTTTCATCAACTTCACTATAATATTGAGAACAAAATAAGGAGGAAAACATCAAAATTTTATTCCATCAATTAGAAGTGGAAAATCTTCAAAATATGTTTTCCAAATGCAAAAAGGCAACAAAACTCAAATATCACCAGTTACCTCCACTTAGCATTTTCTACATGAGTAAAATAATTTTAGTTTAAACAGAACACAGTTATTTCAATGAGAACAGTTATAAGGAGCAGAGGATTAACACTATTAACACAATTTCTGGGAGAAAGAACTTAAAACATCATTCTCCTTTCAAGTATCTTATATGGCAAAAATTTCCATTTGGGTCAAAAGAGCAAACTATCAATAATAAGAAAAAGAAATCCTTTGACTGTTTTAGACACAGGAGTAATCATAGAGGTGTAGCTGGCAGGGCACAGGTGCCACAAATTACCTTTCTTCCTCTTTCTTGGTGGGTCTGGTACTGCTAAGGGCACTCTGTGTTGCATAGGTGCCCATTTCAGTTACCAACTTCTGAACTGGCCCCACAGTTATTTCTTCTTCAGGTTTTAATTCACCAGCTTCTTTTTTAATTTCTGACTCTACAATTGGGATCTAAAAATCAATTGGAAACATCAATTTAGTAATAATATCAGTAGCAAGCAAAACATATTTAAATATTCAATCATTTCTATAGTTCTCTACAGAACTATTCCCACAAAGGGGATTTTTGGAACTTGGGACTCTGCTTTCAATTTTCATTCCTTCCTAGGATAATGTAGTGAGAACAGGGGCTTTGGAGTTGGATGCCACTTTTAGTTGTATGGTTCTGGGCAAATTAATTAAACCACTTTGAGCCTTAGTTTCCTAATCTGTTAAATGGAAATCTTAATTCTTTCCACACAAGTTACTTAATAGGAAAATGCTTAGGATACTGACTATAAGACAAAGGAGATACTAAGCCTTATTCTTCTTCTCCATCCCTTCCCTTGAAATACTAACCAAAACCAGCACCCATCCTTCCATAAAATGAAATAAATCTAACTTATTTGTACATAATAACTTCATCAACTTCCTCTTTTAAACCAAATGAATACTTTGTATTTATTTCTCAACACCAGTCTATCATCTAACTTAAGAGCTCTAAGAGTCTTCAATCATTATCTATCCACTCCTTTATTATATAGATGAAAAACCTGATGTCCAGTCAGGTTTAGGAACTTACATCCAAAGACCCAGAGCTAATTACTGGCAGAAGAAAGACTAGAATCCAGGCTCCTAACAAGCACTGTTCTTTCTATTCTACCATATGGTTGTTTGGATGAGGAAATACTGCCAGTTTTAGTACATAAATACATATTCTAAAGTCAGCCTTGTTCTTAAATATATGCATTCTTTTTTCATAACGCAGAGGATTAAGCAGAGTTTTACTAGTCTTTTTCTTTTTTTAAAACACAGAACCTTTTGTTCAAATAAAATCTTACCCAGAAGGGTAAATAATACAGACACAAGAACAGGTGTTACGGCTCAATGCAGGGGAGGGCAACTCTCCTAATTTCCCATTGCCCAAAGGCTTAATTATCTGTGTAATTAAAATTTTTTCAGTGTTCTTTAGCCCAAGAACTACTAAATAAAAACACAAAAGCAAATCACCACATAAAAGTCAGTTTACTAAAGTAAAAAATCACCATATAAAGTAGAATTTACTAAAAGTAAAACATACCTCCCCCAGGGACCTGCGGACCTCAGTCATCACACTCTGAATGTCTTCCTTGGTACTACAGTATTCTCCCAGGATCCATAATGCTCCTCGGTAAATCCTATAGCAAGAATACAAGTTCTGAAACACTGATTCTGCCAACAAATCTTGAAGCAGTGATCTTTCTTTGTGAATTTAAGCATAAGCAAGAAAACAATATTCTGCAGTTGTGAGGGACTATGGATGAAATATTAAGGAAGAATATAACAAAGACACTAAGTTTCTTTGATTCTCTCTTGAAATCACAAGGATTAAAAGGAAAGTAAGTGTCTTATCCATCATTTTTAGGAACATTCTACAACTGGTAAACCCAGTAGTAAAAATAAAATACCAAGATGTTTCCCAGAAAGGTGTTATCTTCCATTTAGGACCAAATTTAAGGTAAATTTGATTTTATAACTTACCACTACAAAAAATGTATTATTTTAATATAAAAAGTAATTCACTGAAGAGGCAGGATGCTGAAAAGAACAATGAAAAAGGAAGGAATGCAGAGGATCATAACAAGAAGACCAAAAACATAAAGAAAGCAACATTTTCTAGTTAAAAAATGTTAAACTGAATAAAGTCTTCAGTCATCTTTTCCCTAAGATTTTCATTAAATTTATTCAAAAAAATTCTAGAAACTGAAGCTCTAAGAGATTATGGCTGCCAAAAGCTAAACTTTGATATGTTTTTTTTCCCCCAGAAAGGAAGCAATCTTTCTCACTTCCATAAATATCAATACATTTTCATATCATAAAACCAATTTTGTAGTCCCTTCTTTTCTATACAGGCAGATATAATGCAAGTCTACTACAGTCTATCAGATGATTTACATGAAGCAAAACTTGGATGCAACGTCCTTTCTCATTAGTAAAGGCTATCTGAAAGGAAACAACTCAGATTTAGGTTGTATTTTCAATCCTTCACTTCAGTAAATGCTCAAGGGGGGATATAAATAATAATGGTATCCCCAAAATGATACCTTTTAAGAATACGTTCCTTAGTCACTTCAGGATTTACAATGTTTTAGAGGAAATGAGAATAGAGAAACCTACCTACATCACATGTACCAAAAATTTTATTTTGTGCATAGATTATGGGTTAACTAAGGGTGAGAGTAGCGGTGACATGTTTCTGACATTTGTCTTATTTTGTCTTGAATGTGTTGAGACACCTCTCTTCCCCTATACTGTCTATCAACTGACCCTTAAAAACAGAAATTGGGGGCTTCCCTGGTGGCGCAGTGGTTGAGAGTCCACCTGCCGATGCAGGGGACACGGGTTCGTGCCCCAGTCCGGGAAGATCCCACATGCCGCGGAGCGGCTGGGCCCGTGAGCTGGGCCTGCGCATCTGGAGCCTGTGCTCCGCAAGGGGAGAGGCCACAACAGTGAGAGGCCCGCGTACCGCAAAACAAAACAAAACAAAACAAAACAGAAATTGGTAAAATGCTTATTTGACTTTACATTTAAACAGATTTTAAACCTACTTGACAGATTTGATAGCATGAAAGACTTCAAGCATCTTCTCAACAATAAGCATTCTCAGGTTATCAAAGCGCTGAATGGCTTCACGAACAAACTCCAAGACATCAGCAGCTGCTGCTTCATTACTGTCACTGAGAAATTCCATTAACTAAAAGAAAAAAATGGATAACGATTACATATTTCCAGAAGGAAAATTATCTAAGGCTTAATAAATAAGTAAATAAACAAATTTACAGAGAATATAAATAACACTTTCCAAATACACAACAAAACGTAAGTTGAGAGACAAGCATCATTATGTAAACAAAGTCATGAGGGCTTTTCAGTTTATTACAAAACACATGATAAAACAGAAGCTGGAAATCCACAAGTCAAAATAAATTAACTGGACACATCTAAGTTGTAACTAAAAGTAAAATCATTTTAGAGAAAATTCAGAGCTCAAAGTCAAAATTTCAAATTACAGTAACATACCTCATTTATCTGACAATGACAGAAAACAAAATATTCTGGGCACGTTAAATTTTCCTCTAATTAAATCCTTCAACTTTAAGAGGTAAAATGCCACTGAATAATCTATACACACAGAATAATTTTACTTTAGGAACTGTAACAAACATTAATTGCAGTAATATGTGGAAATATTTTTGTCACTATTTTTTTTGTTGTTTATTTTTTTGGTGAAGATGTAAGAGAAAGAAGTCAGTCCTTATCCTTTTGAGCTTAATAGTAAACATAAAGATCCCTTCTGACCATGAGATTTAGTGAGTACAGACAGTTGAGATTTCCAGAGTTTAACTGTTAAATAACTAGAATTTCTTAATTTTTATTTTTAGAGAATTTCAAAGTTAGGATCATTGGAATTACATACCACAGGAATAACATTTGCAGCCATATCTGGAAATCGGACAGAACAGGAATGCAATGTTCGCACAAGGAGTTGTCTGTATTTGTCAGTATCTTCATGCTCTGACACATTATTTGTTTTAATCACTTCCTTCTTAAGGACAATAACCAGCTATAGAACAAAGTAAAAATAAGTGAGAATGACATCATGTTTGGCTTGACAGCTTACAAAGTGCTGTCAAAGTTTTGTTTTACCTCTTCGACATTCCTAGAGGAGACAAGATCCAGTGCTAACTGCAGAGTTTTCTTGCGTACTTCTAAGTCTGGTGTGCTCAGTACTCTTAGGATGTCCATAACCAGATCCTGAAAAAGAATAAAAAAATCCAGAGTTAACACCAGTATTTCTAGTCACAAGAAGAAAATCCTAACTGTAGAATAAAGGATTCTGTCCCTCATAACCTTAATTCTTTGATCTATAATAAAATCACTACTGGTGGAAAAACCAGATAATTTGAGTCGCCTGATATAAGGCAATATGAAGTATATAATATCACATATGATGCATTCACATTGAAAATATTTACTCGTGACTCTATCAAGCTTTAGTTCAAACTACAGTTTACAGAAAATACAAAAGTCAGAGGAACAAGCTAAATGACACAAAGAAAGTAACCAGACACATCCAGAAGGAGACCAGACATTTGGTCTGGTCTCTTGAACAAGTCAGTATCATGCAAAAATGATACTGCTCAAATTAAGAGACTTAAGGAACCATACATCACAACCACATACATCACAACCAGATGTGATGTTTGGTCATGAACTGGAAAAACAAAACTAAAGGGTGTTTTAGGGACATCTGGGAAAACTGGATAATATTAAGAAATTATTAACAATTTTGTTAAATGTGATAATGTTATTTTGGCTCTGCAGGAAACTGTAATATTTTAAAGAAGCATACTTAAAAATCTATAGCAGGGCTTCCCTGGTGGCGCAGTGGTTGAGAGTCCACCTGTCGATGCAGGGGACGCGGGTTCGTGCCCCGGTCCGGGAAGATCCCACATGCCACGGAGCGGCTGGGCCCGTGAGCCATGGCCGCTGAGCCTGCGCATCCGGAGCCTGTGCTCCGCAACGGGAGAGGCCACAACAGTGAGAGGCCCGTGTACCACAAAAAAAAAAAAAAAAAAAAAAAAAAAATCTATAGCAAGTAAGTATTTTTAAATATAGCAAAACAAAATATTTTACTTCTTTAAAATTTTCTATTTTTAAAAATTTCTGGGCTTCCCTGGTGGCGCAGTGGTTGAGAGTCCGCCTGCCGATGCAGGGGACACGGGTTCGTGCCCCGGTCTGGGAAGATCCCACATGCCGCGGAGCGGCTGGGCCCGTGAGCCATGGCCGCTGAGCCTGCGCGTCCGGAGCCTGTGCTCCGCAACGGGAGGGGCCACAACAGTGAGAGGCCCGCATACCTCAAAAAAAAAAAAAAAAAAAAAAAATTTCTCTGATAAAAATGTTCTATAAATTTTAAGAATGAATGAACTGTATAACCTTCACTTACATCTGCCAGTTGTTAATATCTTGTTACATTTGCTTTGTCATACTCTCTCTACTCCTAAATGTTTTAGTGTATACTCAAGAAAAATTTCTTACATAACCACTGTAAAATTCTCAAATTCAGAGAACTTAACATTGATAACAATACTATTAAATAATAGAGTCTATATTCACATTTCTCCAACTGTCCCAATAATGTCCTTTATAGAAAATTTTTTGTTGTTACTCTGATCCAGGATCAGCATTGAATTTAGCTCTATTTGTACCATGGGGCTTTATTTTATAACAATCATTCTCACAGATTAAATAGGTATGCTGATAATTTTCTAGAATCTAATCATCTTTATTCTCAGTTGGTATAATTATTTTACAAGAAATGTAAATTATATTAAAATTAAAACAAATATATCTCTACTGCTAAGAACACCAAGTGCAGTACAAATAGAAAAGATAAAAGGTAACATATTAATTCATGTTAGAAATGTTTTTTTATAACAAGGACAATATCTCAAAAGGCTATGGTGCTTCAAGAGTTACACCTTAGTTGACCAAAATTTAAACTGCCCAATCTCCAAGCATTTAAGCTAACCAAGACAGTAAGTCTTAGGAATTATCTCAATTTGAAAAAAGATTTTATTGATGATTTCTCTCTTTTAGAAAACACTTACCTGTAGTACTCGTTCATGAGCAGGATGTTCTTTCAATTCTATCAATCGATCCAGAACTATGAGCTTTACATTGTTGTCACTCTCCTTAATAATTAAATCAATGTAACACTGAGCAGCAGCCTATATGAAAAAAGAAATATATTTTAAGAACACATTCACCTACCTTAAACACAGAATCTGAAAATAAGAAACAAAGCCTCCAAGGAACCAAAATACATTTACCACTACTGCACTAAAAGTTTATGCATTTTTCCCAGAGGAATGTGTCCCTCTATTTCCTAAGTTCTAACAAATTTCATTATTTTTTTCAAGGTTACAAAAAATCAGAAGCATCACAAATTAAAAGGATGAAAAGGGGCTGTTACAGGCAGAAACACTTGTTAACAGGCAAAAATTAAGGGCTGGGCTTCCCTGGTGGAGCAGTGGTTGGGAACCCGCCTGCCGATGCAGGGGACGTGGGTTCGTGCCCCGGTCCGGGAGGATCCCGCATGCCACAGAGCGGCTGAGCCCGTGGGCCATGGCCGTTGAGCCTGCGCGTCCGGAGCCTGTGCTCCGCAATGGGAGAAGCCACGGCAGTGAGAAGCCCCCCAAAAATTAAGGACTGAACCTAAGGAACAAGGGAGAAAAAAGCTGACAGAGAATCCCAAATAGTTTAGCTATTGAGCATCTTTTAGTTTAGGTGCAAACTCTAACACACCTGCATTACGGTACCGAAAAATCAAGTATATAAAGATGGCCCTGAGTCATTAAAAGCAAAGGACAAAGGAGCAAACCTGAAAGAGCTCCCAATGACCAAAGCTAGAACAATTTGATCAATAAAATAAATAATAATATTGGATTATAATCCACAGAATAAAATATCCATATTGATATAAAGAAAGAAAGAAGGAAAGGAGAGAGGGAGGGAGGGAAAAAAGGATGAAGGAGAAGGGACAGCTCCTCCTTGCAGAAGAACTCCAAATAATACATGGAGAATAAGGGTAATAGAAAATCACCATTCGAATATCATAGTAGTAACTGTTGTAGAAAAGATTCACTGATAGGTGCTAAAATTAGTTGGTGTAAGTCGGAGGAGACATAGGATATTCGTACAGTTTCAAAGTATCTTCTCAAGATATTGATTGATTACAAAAGGAAAAATCATAACAGTGGAAAAATCTGGCAGACGCCACCTTAACCAAATGATCAAGGTTAACATCACCAGTAAGACGATGTATCAGCATCATATATTCCTAGATATGATACACTGAGAATGGTGCATCACTTCTGTGGTATTTCCCCCTCGCCCAAATGCATAACCTTAATCTGATTAGGAAAAAAAAACAGACAAACCAAAATTAAGGGATATTTTACAAACAAACTGACCCAGTACTCTTCAAAAGTGTCAATGTCATGAAAAACAGGGAAGGGCTGAGGAACTGTCACAGAGTGGAGGACGCTAACACATGATAACTAGATGCTACATGGGATCCTAAACTGGATCCTGGGACAGAAAATGATCTTTAGTGGAGAAACTGGTGAAATCTGAACAAAGTCTATAGTTCAGCTAACAATATTGTTCCAATGGTAATTTCTTAGTTTTGACAACTATACAATTGTTATGCAAGACATGAACATTAAGGGAAGCTGGGTGAAGGGTAATGGGAACTTTGTCCTAGGTTTGCAACTTTTCTCTAAGTCTAAAATTATTTCAGAATAAAAAGTGAAAAGAATTTTTAAAGTATTGGTGGCAAAATCAGTAAATTCTCCTATTTATACAATCTGGCTTTCTAGAACAGTTCATTCTATGAATATAGTAGGGGTTCTTCACATAGTCTTGATAGAGTAAACTAAAAAAGAGAAATATTTCATTATTGAAAATATTCACTGGAACTTTCTTAGGGTCCATCCTTTAGGATCCAGTATCCATTTTCCTAGATCTAGTTTTTAATGTAACTAAAGTATGGGTGGAGATCTTAAAATACCAGTGTCATTCTCCAGAAACTAGAACTACTGCTATTCTCTCTCTGTCTCTCTTGCTCTCTCCCTATATACATATGAAAGCAAAAAGAAAGAAAAGAAGGAAGGTCAGACTACATAAGAAATCAAATAATTTTCTAATATTTGTAGTTACTTCTATGCCATGTAATGCCATATAACAACACAGTAAACTGCAATGTCACTAAATCATAAGTGATAAGTCAGCATATCTATCATCTAATTGGCACCCCCCCACCGAAAAAAAGCAGTACCTTGATTGCAGTAGGTGCACTAGAGAGTGTCACTAATGTTCCAGCGGCTTCATATTTTACAGCAGGGCTAGATGACTGTAGTAAGTTATAGATGCAGCGAATGAAACGAGCCCTTTCTGATGGATTAGCATGACAGACCTGGAGAAGAAAACATTTAGGTTTCAATTGACTGCAGGAACACTTGCTTTCAAACAGATTTTTAAAATGGATATCAGCCTACGGGATGCTAGTTTTAGTAATCTGAAAGCTAAGAATAGTCTTATAAGTACACCTGAAGATGTCGGCCAATGTCGGATGAGATGCTGTGACACAACACTGGTAATTTCAGAAAGAAATAGGTTTTACTTCAAATAATTGTTACAGCTACTCAATCCATTTATTCATTCAATAATACTTTATATTTCCACTCTTTCTATAAAGATTTTTAGATGGCTCATAATTAAAGATATGCGTACTATACACAAGTGAAATAGAAAGAGAAAATGTAAAGTAACAAAGAAAGGACAACACATTAAGTACACTAATATGGGTACTGTAATAGGTATTAAATTTGGTCCTACATTTTTATTCTGGATGTCACATCAAAAAGGGAAACATGATGGATTATATAAATCTCAACAGCTGATAAAAGAAAAATACCAATTCTTAAATAAAGCAAGAAAGATAACCTCTTTTTCAAGTACTGCTACTTATTATTTGGGGCCATATTCAATGTTGGGAAGACAACTATAATTTTCTATCCCGTTCTAAATGCATCTCAGTACCTTTACCTGTGAAGCAAATATTCCTTACTTTTTCTCTTTTGAAGTCAGTATTTATGTTAGATTTTCCTAAAATATATAGTCAAATCTCCATTACTCCAACATGACTCAAAACTTCTTCCCTCTTACTATAACCTGGACCCTACCAAAGAAGTCACTGGATAGCAGAGGATTTCTATTTTTGAGACCCTCAGTGGCATCCCTAAACCATACACGTGAATTATATTTACATATATTACACATATTATATTTATATATTTATACTTCTGGTTTCATCTTAAATGCCAGTTCCAAATGACTGGGTACCCTGTGTTGAAAGGGGCCTCTTTCCTGCAGAAGCAAAGAGGCTGTAATGAGTGAGAGTGTCTGCTAGGGGTATTCTGTCCACGCCACCCTATTCAATAAAAGTCATTCCTAACAAATATTTTTGTTGGCCTCCAATGGTATCAATAGCAAAACTGGATGTTATTGCATCTTTTATTTTCTCAGAACGTTAAGATGCAATCAATTCTTTCGAAGGATATATCAAATTAAAATGTTGCCAATAAAGTAATTCATTTTAAAATCCAAATCTCTAATCTAGTTTTAAACTTTCTGTGAGTCAATGACTTACAATATCATATTAACATATTTAAAAAAGTCTTTCTATTCTCTTTTACAAACAGGAACAAAAAAATACTTAAGACTTTTTTTTGGTTTGTTTTTAGATTTCCAAAGTAGTCTTGTGTGGGGACTGCCCTGGTGGTCCAGTGGGTAAGACTCCACGTTCTCAGTTCAGGGGGTCTGGGTTCGATCCCTGGTCGGGGAACTAGATCCCACATGCATGCTGCAACTAAGAGTTCACATGCCACAACTAAGAGTCCGCATGCAGCAACTAAGAAGTCCCCATGCCACAACTAAGAGTCCACATGCTGCAACTAAGAGAGTCCACATGCTGCAACTAAGAAGTCCGTGTGCCGCAACTAAAGATCCCACATGCTGCAACTAAGATCTGGTGCAGCCAAAAAAAAAAAAGTAGTCTGGTGTGTATTCAAGAAAAGATCTTGACTTTTATTTCAAAGCCTAATTCATTTCAAAGCCTATTCAGTGACTTAGCAGTACACAACAATTTCTTCACAGCTGTATTGGGTCAAACCATGAGTTTTCATAGAATTCTTTATGGAGGTTTAGAAAGAATGGAAGTATTTGGAAAATATGATAAAACAAAGGGGGTGGGGAAGACTTTAATAGGCCATGATATAAAATATTTCTACTGTTAAAACATATTATCCTAGCAATTAAGCAGCATCCCAGAGACTACTTAACCTCATCTCAAACTCTTAATTTTGCCCATTATAAATTAGTCTTACCTTATAAATTAGTTCAACAATAACCAACTGAAGAATGTCTCCAAATGTCTGAACTTGATCAATACAAGTACTTAGGTAATCCAAAGCTCGATCCTGAAAAAATAACAATATATTTATCAAACTCAACCTCATTCAATAAAAGGACTTAATGAACTTTAAAAAATATATACAACTAAATCTAAAACAAATGAGGAAATGAGGGCAAAGGAAAATTAATTGAAGGAAAAAAATGAAGGTTAACACATAATAATAACACATAATGTAAAAGTAATGTACACATTACTTTTAATAACACATAATGTAAAAGTAATAATAACACATAATGTAAAAGTCAAACATATTTTCTAGAAATGGGCCACAAATCTAGGGTCTGAATTTTCTAGCAGCTAAACCAAGTAGAAAGACATTATGTGTTACATGATTCAGGGTATCCACACAATCAAAACAAACCAACTGCTTATGAGCACAGTTACTCCTATTTCTGAGACCCAAAAGAAAAATCTCATTGATTCTCACACACTGAACACTGTGATATAGAGAACTATGGCCTCAACAACAGCTCTACAGTAAAAGTATCAACAAATTTTATTGAACTATTTCTGATTATGTCCCTTCATGCAGGTAAACAGCATAAAAGCAATAACACAGGTCAATAAAACCAACTCTAGAGAACGACAAACACTGTGGCCCAAATAAGCAGCTTTCTTATAATCTTGTTTACAAAGATAAAATGATAGCATCTAGATTTCAGAGGAATGGAGAGATTCCATACTTCCTAGTCTTCATGCCTATTTTGATAATAAATACTGGATGGTAAAAATTCTGAGATTAGATGCCACCAAGGTATGCAGAGTCACTGCTAACCACAGAAGAATAAACTTTAATCACCAGCGGAGCTGGATGTACAGCTGACATTTACTTATGAAGTTTGAAAAGCCTAATAAAGACATATCTACATTGACGTCCACCCTCTTTTGAAGCTATGGCTCAGGATAGACCCTATAAAAAGCTACTATTTTTCTCCGTTAAACAATTTTAGATCTATACTAAAAGAAGGAAAAATAAAGCCCCAAAGCAGAGTGCCACAGCACATGGCCATAATAATTTCAGTCTGGAAGAACTGTAAAGTGGCTGTTATTAAATGCTTCTCTGATGCTTACTTTAAAAGAAAGAGTATATACTTAAGCAATATTCCACAGAAGGAATTTTTTTAATTCTATTTTTATATATATTAAGTTAAAAAATCTAAAAAAGTCAAAATATACAAATCACATGTACTATAAACAAAATTATTGACTAAAAACTTGATTAGGCCTCTGAAATATCTTTAATTCCCATTTAAATACAGTCATAAAAGTATTTTTTAAAAAGTACTTCACCTGATCTGCATGAATAAGCATCATAAATGCATTTCTTTTGCAACTTGCATCCTTCTCATTCACCAGAAAATCATGTATCAGTTCAGGAGCATCAGGTATAAGATGTTCAAAATTTCTTGAAATAAAACAGGTAATATCCATATTTAATAAAAATCTACTTTGTTATTTTAGTAACTCTCTGGACACTACCAAAATTAACCTTTATCAAATCTTATAACACTATCAATTTTTTTGCTTTTCAAAACTTTAAATCAATTAGAAAATTTTGAGTATGAATCAGAAGCTTACATCTTCATCTATTAAGTTATCAAATTATATGTTTTCTAAGTCAATACAGAAAGACCTGATTTATCCAACATGCTACCTATCAACTGAATAGCTCTAACAATTCTCTTTCATATACTTTAGGGATATAATGCTGATGCTCATAATGACAACCTCAAGGTACTGAAAGATCCTTCATTAAGAATTATTAGAGAAAAAAGTCCCTTGAATTTTATTAATTATGCACTGTATTTATTTACTTACTCCTTATTTTGAAAATTTAAACTGTTTGCAGTATACAAAACAATGAACACCAGCTTAATAAAAACGGTCACCTAGCTTTAACAATGATTAATTCATAGTCATTTTTGTTTCACCTACATCTCTACTTACTTCCTCTCTTCCCATATTATTCTTAAGCAAATCCCACACCACGTTAACACTCCTTCTGTAAACATATCAGTATGCTTCTCTAAAATTAAGGACTCTTTCTTTTTTAAATTAATATTAATATCATTATCATATCTTAAAAACTGTAACAATTCCTTACTATCATCATATAGAAAGTGTTCAAATTTCCAACTGACTTATGTCATAATTTTTGTGTGTATATTGTAGTTTAAATTCTGAAATTTGTGTAGTCTGTATGGTAACTTTCAAAGAATTCTACATTATTAACCAGAATACCACTTTTCCTAACAGACAACAAAATCTAATGTAACAGTAAAAGAACTGTGAAATTACTTAACAATCAACTATTAAAGTACAAAGATATTTATATAAATTACATTCTAATTCTAAATAAATTGACACCAGTGACTGTAAAAACCAAGCATTCCAGCCTCATCTAACTCATTCTTTTAAAGTCCAAACTTTAAAACTGCCTTTTTAGAATGGCTTTTAAAGTCCAAAATCTTCAGCTTTCTAAGGACAGGAATCAGCTGAGAATTGCAACCCTTCCTATTAAAAAAAGTTCCCTCCTTAAGGCTTCTAAGTGTAAAAAGACCCACATTCCACAAAAAGAGAATTCTAAAATAAGGTCAAAATCTCAAAGCTATGGGCTAAGCAAGTTAATAAATTAATTAATTGGGCTGGAGTACTAAAATTGAGAATGACAGGTAGTGTCATAAACTGGAAAGTGTACAACCTGTTTAAAGGGGGCCATATTCACTTCCAGCAGATTGTCATTATGCAGAAACCAGGACCCAGTGTTGCCAGATCTTTCAACTTTTCAACGTTAACAACTTAATGATAATAAAGAAAAAATGTTCAGGCTAATCAAAACATATTTGCAAGCTACATACAATCTGCAAGGAAACACTTTGGAACTTCCAGTCTGAAAGACTGAACAGTCCTCACAGAACTAAGCCAAAAGAAGACCTTTATTTACCTATAGATAGTATAGATGGCCAAAACAGCATTTCTTCTAACATAGCTGTGTCGATGCTCCAAGCAAGCACGGATAGCTGGCATTAAAGGTTCCAGCAATTCTGCCTCTTTCAATTTGCAAAGAAAACGAAGAGTAGATCCTCGAATAAATTCATTAGGATGTTGAAGGTCCTGATATAAAATTTTAAATATGAAATGTTGAGTCCCAACATTTTACAAAAAACCCACAATTTTTAAGTACAAAATTTTCCAATAAAAAAGTCAGAAAGTAGGCTTGAGGAAAAAGACCTAGATTATTACACAATTTCCATCACATTCCTGTTGATTAAAGCAAGTTTTACTTATCACATCAATGTCTTATATTCTATGTGTCACTGTTTTTTATTAATAACATATAAAATGCATGGAAAGTGTCTAAAAAAAGTAACAATAAAACTTTTCACAGTAACTTTTTACAACTTCAGTTCCAAATATCTACAACCTACATCTTACCCAAGATTTAATTTTAAAAATTAAAACAAAGCCCATTCCACCAAGTTTACAATTATTTAAAAATCAAAGCAGTATTTGGAAATAATCATGGTTTGGTTTACCTTTCTATATGCATCACATACAAGGATCATTTCGTGCAAAAGTCTCCCATCTGGAGTTGTTTTAGGAACAATTTCCCAAAATACCAGAAGTAATTTTTTGATGGTGTGATCCTGAAGAGGTAGCACAAAGCGAATGATAGTCATCAGAAGTCCAGGAAGCTTTTCACCATTTAGAATCATAATGATTACTTTCTTCAAAGCTTCAGTCTTTGACTTCACATCTCCTTTTTCTGATTCAAAAATTCCAAAAAAAAAAAAATCACAGTTATTTCAAAAGAAAATTTCTCAGATAATTTTAAAAGAAATTAACAAAATAAAACATTTTCTCACATTATCAGTGGCAATGGTAACAAAGGTACTAACCCAAGTGACAAGGGTTTTCCACCTGGCTTTGACAAAGACAAGCTGTACGACTTTATACAAGTCATTCATCTCTGAACCTCATGATTCTTTACACATAATATAAAGGCACTGGATTAGATCTTTGGTCCCAAACCAATAGAGTTAACGCAGAAGCCGTGAATCTACAGGTGCACCAAATAATGTATATCTCAAACACACATGTAGCTATTTTTGAAAATTTAAACAGATGCTATTATGTGCTTCTTGAATTCAAAGTAGCTTTTAGTCAGTATGTATTTTCTAAACCACAGTTACAACCACTATTACAAGGGTGGGGGTGGGGATCAGTGACATGTTTTCAAAATTAGGAAGAACCTCAAACTCAAAAAGGCTGGGAATTAATAGACTAGATTAATTCCAAAATCCAATCGTATTTCTACAGGCTATAGAACTTTAGAATCTTTCTTAAGAAATTACCTAAAAAATTGGAGGAAAATTTAAATATACTGGATTAGTAACCTTCATTTACAATAAAGGATGATGCATTTAAGATAAAATGCTAGTTTACTGTTACTTAACCTAAAAATATTTGCTATATGTTATGCAAAACAATCTATAATTTCACGTTATTACTGCATACTGAAGAATTTATGGTAAAAATCTTTTGGATCCAAAATTCGAAGACAGAAATATGAGACAAGCACACTCTACTACAATTGTTTAGATCATAAAAATAAACAAACATCTGGGAGAGGGAAGGATGAAGAGGGGTGATAAAAGTCTTTAATAATCAAGAGGAAAAGAAGAGAACTAGAAGTAAATTTTCAACAGTTAGAACATATGTGGCTATTAGAATAGTTCCTGTTGTTGCCAAAGGGACAGAGACTGTGAATGACTAACTGGTAGAGTTATAGGAAGGATTTAAGGTTCAGGAGAATCGTACTAGGTAAATCAAAAGTTCTTTCTAGCCCCCAAAAGCTATATATCTATTACCAACTTGGTATGATATCTTAACATGTTGAATAGAGAATATCCTCAGGTATTTGGACTGAGGACACAGTGGGGATTACTGCCAAATTTATCCCATAAGGGTCAGTATTTTTGTTTAAAACAGACTAACTTCTCATGCATCTTTCCATGCTTCAGAGTATTACATCTCCTGCCACACATGAAAAAAAAATTGTGTGCCATATCAAATCAAGAAATGAACTAATGTAAAAGGATGAATAAGTGTCAATCTGGGCAAACCTTCAGTTTTTAAGTCATCAGGATGACAAAAACAAAGCATCAGGAGAGAGGATAGTACTACAAAACTACAAAATAAGACAGATTAGGCAAAGTTCTAAGTGGCTAAAGCTGTATTCACTAAGTCTAAACAGGTTTTCCTCTCTTTGTCCCAAAGCTTCCTTTGTGAATATTAAAAAAAAAATTTCTTTTTTTACCTAATCTGTTTGATCATGTAAAGGACACAAAGTCCACAAGACAATACCCTATCACTATAATGCTGATGGCTTCTTATGTTCCAGTTTTGGGCTACTTTTCATGAATTAGGAAATCCAAAAAGTTTAGCAGGATAAAAATCCACTTGTAACTAAAGGTTAAAAAGTCTTAAAAGTAAGTTTATTAAGCAAACTTGTAAAAAATCAACACCATTTATTTCAAGTTCTCCTAACCCCAATTTCTTCTAACAATTCAAATTGAGGTGAAGAATGCTTCTTTCCATGTATTCAAAATTTTCAGAACTTCTTTTCTTGTGTGAACACTATCAAAAACATAGAAAATTTCAAATATCAATTCAATTCACCAAAATATACTCCAGGGAATGTATAGACATCAGGGCTCACATCCAGTGATTAAAGGTAAAGGGTAGTTAAAGCAACTCACTATTTCACCAAACGAAAGTATTTGTTACTCAAATTGGGAACTACTCCTAAACTTTTTCTCATCTCAACTCTTTTGCAATAAAGTAAAAAATATACAAAAAATTCAAGACTACTTATTTATTTATTTGGTAGGTGGCAGGTAGTTAAGAGTATTTTTACAGTTAAGGACAAGTTTTGTTCCAGCAACAAACAGCAATAAAGTTTATTGCACCAGAAGTAAACTTAAGTATTCTAGGGGTTTAAAAATTAAAACTTTTAAATTATGAGGAAAAAAATAGTACTGAAAGTTTATTCATTAATTTGCATTCCATTCTACTATCTAACATGAACATGAAAAAAAAAGGAAATACAGTACAGGTGGCTTTTGTAAACTAAGGATATCAGTTTAAATGCCATAAAAAAACATTTCTTTTTCCTTCTCTAAAAACAGACCTCAATAGAAACCTAGTTTTTTTTTTTTTTTTTTTTTTTTTTTGCGGTACGCGGGCCTCTCACTGCTGTGGCCTCTCCCGCTGCGGAGCACAGGCTCCAGACACGCAGGCTCAGCGGCCATGGCCCGCAGGCCCAGCCGCTCCACGTGGGATCTTCCCGGACTGGGGCACGAACCCATGTCCCCTGCATCGGCAGACGGACTCTCAACCACTGTGCCACCAGGGAAGCCCAGAAACCTAGTTTTGAGTAACCTAAATCAGGAGGTATTCCATTAGTGCTGATTAAGAGGTGGGAATATGCAAGTAAAACACCATCTCCTTTCAAACTGCAAACTATCCTTTAAAAGATACTCTCAAGGTTTGAAGCATAATTTTCCCTCTAATCTGTTTTAAACAGTAGTTATTAGTTTAAGTTAAACTTAGTTTTAGTAGTTCAGTCAAACAAGAATCATTATCTTGGAATATGCATTACTTAAAAAATTTTTGACAAAATCACTCACAAAAAGGAGATACAGTATACTCTTTTAAAATTCAGAAATATAGTTTTTGTTTTCTTCTTTGCATAAATGCTTTAAAAATGAGAAGCTTAAATCTTTCTGAAAAATATACATATATCCCAGTGTTGACTTACTTGTTCAACAGGTAGTGAACCCAAAGAACAAAGTTCTTTTGGTTTTACAAGCTAAGTAATATGAAGTTAAGTGCACAAAGGAATTAAAACATTCAAATACACATTCTCAACCTGTTATCTACAGAGAATTGTCAGCTACATTTAAACAAGACATTACATTATCTTGAGGAACAGTTAAAAACGAAACCTTTACATTTCTTTAGCCCCACCCCACCATGTTATAAGCTAAACTGAGATGTTTTATTTGTAAAAACCAATATTGCAGGAGTAAAGGTAACACATTTTCTTTTTTTTTTTTTTTTTTTTTTTTTTGCGTTACATGGGCCTCTCACTGTTGTGGCCTCTCCCGTTGCGGAGCACAGGCTCCGGACGCACAGGCTCAACAGCCATGGCTCACGGGCCCAGCCGCTGCGCGGCATGTGGGATCTTCCCAGACCGGGGCACGAACCCGTGTCCCCTGCATCGGCAGGCGGACTCTCAACCACTGCGCCACCAGGGAAGCCCTCATTTTCATTTTTAATAAGACAAAGTTCTATTGAAGAGATCCTAAGAAAAAATTAAGACAAAAATTAAGCATTTCTAATTATAAAGGAACTTGAAAAGCAAATGAGCTTTTTATTTTCATTTCATTTTCAAAGTATTATCAAAGTTTACCTAGATCATTTTTTAAGCTAATTTCAGAAGGTGGTTCTGAATCCATTGGCACGTTAATTAACGTATAGCATACGTTCTCAGCAGCCGTCATGGTTTCCAGTTATAGCCAACTCTCGATACAAGATTTAAAGATAACGGATGCCAAAAAAAACCCTAGAAAAATACAAGGATATCATCACAAGCGAAAAGACAAAACAAAAACAAAAATAGAACCAGTAACTATCGTGATCTTTCTTGTCTTTAGTTCATTCAGTTTGGCTTATGAATTTTAAAGTATTAGAAGGGGAGGATCAATCTACGTTATAAAAATAAATCCTGATATATTAAAAAACACACACTTGTCAGCCTTGGCCTAAGGTATATTATCTCCCACCGCACGATCCCGCCCGGGGTTCAGAATGCTGTACTGCAGAACTAAAGCCCACAATACAGTGACAGTCTCCCAGCCCCCCAGCCCATCGCGATATAAAACATCATACACAATCTGAACTTCTAAAGTTAAAGAGCCCGTGCACGAATACTCTGCTGAAACCTTAAAGAGCTTTAATGCGTTCATCCGTGGGACACTTCCCCGTCCCTTCCCTCCTGCAAAGCAAGCCCCGGCCCGAAATGGCGAGCCCCAGGGTCCTGGGTCGGAGAAGACCCCCGGCCAGTACGCAGGCCGAGATGGGGCGTCCCGCCCAGAGCCTTCCAGTACCGCGTTCCACTTCGCCAGGCCCGGACGCTAGCGGCCTAGTCGCTCCCCTTCCGAAGCTTCCCGCTAGAGCGCGTTCCTCCGCCTCTGCCAAGCCCAGAACGACTCTCCGAGATTAGGGGCTTGCGGCCCGCTACCTGACTCCAAGGAGCAGCGGCGGGGGAAACCGCGGGACCGTGTCCTCCGGCTCCAACTCGCAGCAGCGACGGCGGACCAGCAAAGTCCTAGGCTGACGTGGAAGGGGGTGGGGAACCGACCCAGGCCACAGCCGCCTTAGCCCCTACGGCAACTCAGAGAGGACACGCGTCTCCGTCCTGCGTCTGCGCGCTGCGAGTACGTCGTAAGCATTTCTAATTCTAAAAGAACTTCAAGTCTCCTCTTCTCAAGCCCTCGGCCGCTTTAGGCCAAAGAGGGAACTGGGAACACATACTTAAGTTTTCCCTGCAAGCTTGGGTTAAGCGTCGAGGTTATTTAAGCGCTACTTAGAAATTGTATTTTCTTCCAGAAACGGAAACAACCAAGGAGAAGAAGTGCTTGGACAGAAAGGAAAAGCATTTTACAGGGCTCTGTGGCCCACTGGCAAAGAACGCTAGACTGGGAGCTGGAATCCCTTTTCTAGCTTACCCACTAAGAAACTGGGAAAGTAGCTAAATACAATTTGAGAAAGTAATTTCAGTTCTTCTAATAAAAGACACTGGATTATATGAAGATCCATTTCAGTTCTTAACGCTGTAGTCTGAATCTCTGCCTCTGCAGTTAGGCTGGAGTTGCTTGAACATCACAGCCGCACTGGTATGATTTCTGGTCCTTATTTAGTAACGGTCCCTTTCATGATCCTTTACAAGCATCTAGATTAAATTTTTTTAATCCTTAAAGGGACACTGACAGTCACTGTTTTAAAAGGATTTTACCTGTCTCCAAAGACCTAATTGTTACAGCTACAATCAGTCATAGTACCTGCGGTTTTGTCCATTTAAGGTTCCACGTACCCCCCTCCCCCAAAGAGGGTTTTCTGGCAAATTATTAACAAAGTTTTTTTAGAAACCTTAAGCAAAATACTGTGAATACAAAGAGGTCTGACAGAACCTGACCTTATTAACAGGCTCATCTCAATTAGGGAGATAGAACACAAATATTGCTTCATCTATCTAGAATCCAGTTATTTTGAGATTTCTTCTTTCTGGAACCATCAAGCAAAAAATAAATTCTTTGAGAACCCAAAATATATCGCAAAGGCCATGTGCTCCTCAAATCCTGTACATTCATTTTATTAAAACTATTTTTCGTGAGATAATTGTAAAAATGACGTTAATACAGATATCCCATCTTCACCTAGTTTCTTCCAATGGTAAAAAAATCTTCCATAATTATAGTACAATATCAAATCCAAGAAACTGACATTGATACAATTCACTCCTCCTCATTCAGATTTTACCAGTTTCACATGCAATTTTACCATGTTTAGATTTGTATGATCACCACTGGTCAAGATATAGAATAATTCCATTACAAAGCTCCCTCCTGCTCTTTTTAAAATTTTTATTGGAGTATAGTTGCTTTACAATGTTGTGTTAGTTTCTTGCTGTACAGCAAAGTGAATCAGTCATACACATATCTACTTTTTTTTAGATTTCCTTCCCTGCTATCCTTTTATAGTCAGTCACTTCCCTCTTTAACCCCTGGCTACTACTACGCTGTTCCCCATCATTATAATTTTGTCCCTTCAAGGATGTAATATAAATGAATTATAGAATATAACCCTTTTGAGTTTGGCTTTTTTTTTTTCCACTCAGTGTAATTCCCTTGAGATCAACCCAAGGTATGTGTACAAGAAGTTGTTCCATTTCTATCTTCATTTTTAATATGGAATTTTCAGAAATGCAGTTATCTGGTTCCCAAGCCCACTTATCAAGAAGTGACAATCTATCAGCATGAAAAGAGGACCCAAAAGGCATAAAAACTAGACTTAGCGATAAGAAAGCTCGGCAGTTTGGGTCTGCGCTGAAAATTGTCACTGGCAGTGTATATATATTATTGTATATTCTGAAATACAGAGCTTGTTGAACAGGTATCAGGCTCTTATACAGCCTAATTCTTCCTCACTTGTTATAACATGAACTTTGTTTTGGGACTTTTTACTCTAGCATGTAATTATATCATTTTGAACACTTTATTTTTATTTTTTTTATTGGGGTACAGTTTTACAATGTTGTGTTTGAACACTTTTTAAATTATAAATTGAGAGCAAGGACCTGTCATATACTAAGAATTGAAAATTTTAGATGTCTAGGAAATCAAGGCCTAGAGGAAAGGGACTTGCCCCCAAGATCACAAAATGGTTAAACACTGAAAAAACTGGGATCAGAACCTGAATCCTGTCACCTACTTTACTGTCTCTTATTTTTCATTATACCAGTTCTTAAAAGATGTACATATAGATGCCTAATAATTCCAAGTGAATTACATGTTATCTTTATATTAAAGTGATAGGTTTTATGAGGGCATTATTAGGAATTTTACTGTTTATTTAATACAGATTAAATAGAATGCCTGAGTATAACACACTAGATAAAACATGAAAAGACATCAAAATGAACTCTCTACAGATAATGGAATTGAATCTTATAGGGGTGGGGAGGATTTTAAGTTCTAAAGTCAGTGTGTCAGACTAAAATTACATATTGAAAAAATAATTACTAAAATTGCCCCCAAAGTACAATACAGATCAGTTTTTTTTTTTCAGCTGAGTGCCAGCAAAGTAATTGGTTTACATTTGGGAACAGGCACAAAAATCTCTCTCTCTCACACACACACACATTTAAAAAACAGAATTACTCAACAAAGACAGAGGCTCACACAGTGAAAGGCACATGGGAAGGGAGACCTGCTTGAGGAAAGGGCAGATTATGAAATTTCTCACTTATGCTCCCTTGCCCAGACTGTAGGCCGAGTCTGAAGGAAGGTAGGAGGACTCCCTCTTTCACTGTTTTGTGTTAGTGAGTAACATATCCTTTTTTTTTTTTTTTTTTGCTGTATGCAGGCCTCTCGCTGTTGTGGCCTCTCCCGTTGCGGAGCACAGGCTCTGGACGCGCAGGCTCAGCGGCCATGGCTCACGGGCCCAGCCGCTCCGCGGCATGTGGGATCCTCCCGGACTGGGGAACGAACCCACGTCCCCTGCATCAGCAGGCAGACTGTCAACCACTGCGCCACCAGGGAAGCCCTGAGTAACATATCCTTGATGCGACTGCATTGTAGGTCAAATGGTACTGGTGGCCTCATGGCAAGTTCAAATGGCAGACTCTTGAGGCTGATTCCAGAGTGGAGACCAACATCTCCACATTCCTGTATTTAGTCAGAGGTCATTCCTTCAACAAGGTTGCCAGTTTCTCTTACCACTCTCCCTTCAAGAAGTCACAAAGAGATTTAAACCTACTAAGTTTCACATAAATTTTCCCACCTAACCTTCACAATAATTCTCCAAAGGATTTCCCTAAGGGAAGGCTAAGTAAATTGCTCAAAGCCAATAGCAGCGAATTAGTAGAATTAGGTCAAAAATCCAAGTTCCCTATCTATAAACAAACTGCTCCTCTCTAGGAAGATATGAATCTCAGAAAATAAAATAATTCTTCTAGGCTTCTTAGCAGCAAAATTCTGGATTACTGGCTTTGTTTTTTAAAACAGATTTCCTCTAATTTCATTTTGCATGATCTAAGATAAAAATTGTACTGCAATATTTAAATACACAGTTCATAGGAATAATGGAAGGCAGCCTAAAGATTATGCTGAAGTAGGGCTGGGCAGGGTAGGAGGAAATGATGGTTTGGGATTAAATTTCCCTTTTGCTATTTTTGCAAAAATTCCCTACACTGAGACCAGACCAGAGATATCACTACTGCCACCTGCTGGTTGGAAAGAAAAATCGTTCCTATGTTAACAATCTTCCTACTACTATTGTTAGAAAGTGGTAGTTTCTTAGGTTTTAATCAGAATCTCCAGGGTTGAACCCTAAAATTTGTATTCTGGACCAAATCTCCATGGATTCTCATGCAGCCAGTCCATACACTGGGGAATTAGTATAAGGCTGTTATAGATAAGAGGTAATATTTTTCCTGTCACTAAAAATAAGGCAATTTAATTTGGCAAACATGGTGACCACACATGATGATGACACAGCTGTAATCTCAGACTACTATTTAGAGTTGAAGCTGCTTAAAAAGCAAAACACCAATACATCAGCAGGTGAAACAATTTTATTTCACAGTTGTCTTTAAAACCACAAAGACAATATGTTCTTCATATAAAAACGTTAGTTCAGATAACTATACTTTCTAGAAAATGATTATAGAGACGCTCTTAAAGAAAATGCACCCCATTATATGGTTTTGGTGAAGTTGCTTGGAAAAAACTCACATCTGGATTGATTCCTAAAACATACCATTCCACCATTCTGCATCTTTTGGTTCAAAGTATAGGTTACTGTCATCAATACGTGTTCCTGCATTCTTACATGTATGATAATACATATATAGACTGGTTTATCATTTAATGTTCCATTGGTTCATCAGCCTTTTCTGCAGGTTCATCAGCAGGTTGAGTAGGCTTAAGAGAGGAAGAAAAAAGAAAATATGTAAAAAGAACACTTGACCAATATATACTTCTAATCATAAACATTACGTTATAAAAAAATTTATGAGAAAAGGAGTTAGGAGACATTTTGGATACTCAATTTTGGTTCATTGTCCTATTAAAATTTCTGAACAAAGGGTTTAAAAAAATAGATACAATTTTACAGTTCTGAAAACCTAAGCATCACTGAACAATTCCAGCGTTTCATTGTACTTTGTCTTGATCAAGAATAAAGGCTTTCCTTTTATTATCACTAGTAGCCTTAAAATACTGGCACATTTTAGACATTCTTTTCCTCTTTAGCACTAATGAACACAGCAAAAATATTTTCAAACAAAGCAGTTGTGTGGTACTCCACTGCATTCTTCCCAACAGTGCTGGTTCTTACCAACAGCAGTTAAATAATGCAAATCTTGCTCCTCCAAATACCAACAAGTTAAAAAAAAATTCATGCTGTAGAAGAAATTCATGACAGTTTTTTTTTTCAATTACACTGCTACCAAATAAGCATCTACAAAAGCAAATGTGTACGCTAAACATTCAACAAAAAAAGGCTAGTATTTAACCTGAGATTCACCAATACTTCTTGATCCTTTTCTCAATATTTGTGAAGAGCCAACTTAGTTTCCCAAGCTGGTCCCCAATGAATTTTCTCTCAGTCCCCACTCTGGTAGGATCTTGGCTGGCCCTATGACTTGTTTTAACCAACAGAATGTACAGAAGTGATGCTGTGCCAGTCCTGGGCCTCAGCCTTAAGAATGCCTGGCAGCTTGCACTTCTGAGTTTTTGAACTTTTGCAACCTCTGAGCTGCTACCCTGCTAGAGATACTCTGGTGAAGGAGAGGCCTTGAGACTACGTGGACAGAGGCCCAGCGATCCTAGCAGAGGTCCCAGCCTTCTAGCTGTCCCTCTAAGATACCTAGCAAGTATGAGTAAAGAAGACACGTGAGTAAAGCCATCTTGGATGTTCCAGCCCCACTCCCTCAACTGACTGGAACATTTGAGAGACCCCAAATGAGATGAGCAAAAGAACCACCTAGCTGAGCCCATCAACCCACAGAAGTGAGAAACTGCAATAGGTAACCAAATCACCCTTTTTGTGTTTTATGGAGATCATTGACCCCTCAGTATTTTACTTTAGTCAGTTCTTAGTTTTCCCACTGCCACATGAATTATGAGCCTATCTCAATAATTAAAGACAAAAGTGGTAGATTTACACAGTCATGGTAGAACAACAGAACTAAAGTCTCTTGCTTCTAATTAGTTATATACCTGTGTCTTTCTCTGTGGTCTTTCTTCAAGACCTTCCAGGAATGGAGACACATCATCATCATCATAAATCGTAAACTCCAAGTCTTTACCAACAATTCCAATGGAAACATTCTGAGGGGGAAAAAAAAAGGTAAAAATTAAAACTCAAGAGAATTTAGGTTGGAAAAATGCTTATGATAAAATGTTGGATGGAAAAAAGCAGAGTAAAAATTTATATAGCACTTGAATGAGACTTTAAAAATACTTAGGGAAAAAAGGAAGAAGAAAACTAGTAAACTTTTGTAATTTGCAGATTTAATATTCACTTTCAAAATATATATATTTATTTATTTGGCTGCGCCAGGTCTCAGTTGCGGCATGTGGGATTTAGTTCCCTGACCAGGGATCGAACCCAGGCCCCCTGCATCGGGAGCACGGAGTCTTAACTGCTGAACCACCAGGGAAGTCCCTAATATTCACTTTTGATAATCATGAATAATTCCAAAGGTCTATGTCACCTAGAAATTTGCAGCTTTGTTCATAATGGGAATGCAAAGACCAGTGTGAGGGAACAAACCACTTTGCTAGGAAGTAACCCTAACTTCTAAGAAATAATCAAATTTGTTTCGTGTGTAAGTTAAGACATGATAGTTCTTAGGGAAATAAATTTTGGGTTCTAAAGTGTTGAATTTAGGGGATTGGAACTATGTTCTACATGGAAAAATTAAAAAGCAATTCTTAAAGTGTTCAGTGAATGCTAACCAGTGCAAAAGAGCTCCCGTAAGATTAAAATTTCAGCAAAAACTTGAGGCATTAAGGATATATATGGTATTCTCTATGATTCAGTAAAAATGTGCAATCAGGAAGCCAGATACCTGAGCAACCTTTTCCAAGTTGTAAATGTCAACAGTCAACTGTATACCCAAATTTTAAGACAGTCATCTTGGAGTGATGGCATTATAGGCATTTTAAACAAATTTAAAAAATTTAATGTACTTTCCTAATTTTTTTGAAAGAATATTATTTTCATAATAGAAAGAAGTGTTTAAAAAGATTATGCAGGCTATAAAGTCTTCATATACATATTAAATATTAATTATCCGTTCATTATAACAAAATGGATTTTATAATATGCTGACTGATCTCACTTTAGTTAATGATCATTAACCTCAAGGAGGCCTTTAGTGGTTGTTGTATTATACGGGTCCCTAGATCATTCAATCTCCCCTTGCTGGACAACTCTTTCTAATATCCTCCATTCTCCTTCCAGCTTAAAACCTTGTTCCTATTTCACTGAGAAAATAGAAGCAATCAGAAGAGAATGTTCACAAGCTCCCACAGTATCCACTCTTTCCTGTACCTATGTCCCTAGATTCTCTCCCTTCCTGTTACTGGGAATGAACAGCCCAATTTCCTCTCTAAGGCCTACCTTTCCACCTGTGTGATGTTCAAGGTAATTGGTCTAGCAGTTTTTCTCATTTTTATCTTATATAAATGTTTTTCTTGATACTGGATTATTCTTATACCCATGCAGCAAACCTGCTGTAATCTCTCCCATCTTAAAAAACCAAAACAACAAAAAACCCTTTTTTCACTACATTCTCTTCCAGCCACCACCCCATTTCTCTGGACCCACAACAGAAAATCTCTTCCAAAGAGCTGTCTCCAATTTCTCTCCTCTCATTTTCTCCTGACTCCTTTCCTATCAGGCTTTTACCCCACTGTTCCATTAAGATGGTCTAGTAAGTCGCAGAGACATCACTGCTAATCTAATGGTTAATTCTCAGTCCACATCTTCCATGGTCTATTGGCAATTTTTCATTCTCTTCTCTTTGAAAGACAGTCAGCCCCTCTATCTGTGGGTTCTGCATCCTCAGATTCAACCAACCATGGATCAAAAAAAAATTCCAGAAAGTTCCGAAAAGCAAAACTTGAATTTGCTGTGCACTGGCAACTGTTTACATAGCATTTACATTGCAATTACAACTAGTTACATGCATTTACATTGTATTAGGTATTATAAGTAATCTAGAGATGATTTCAAGTATACAGGAGGATGTGCGTAGGTTAAGATGCAAATACTATGCCGTTTTATATAAGGGATTTGAGCAACTGCAGATTTTGTATCCAAGAGGGGGGCGCCTGGAACAAATCCCTCCCCAGATTCCAAGGGACGACTGCAGTTTCTTCATTTGCTTTTAAGGATGCCTCATTTTCCAAGTTTTCCTCCCACCTCCCTCGTCACCTTTCTCGGTCCTTTTTGCTGATTCCTACTCACCTCCCAACCTCTAAAGGGTAGTGCCCTTAACCAAGTCTTCAAACCTCTTGTCTAACTATTCAATTCTTTTAGAAATCTAATCCAGGTCAGTCTCTAAATGCCATTTCTACACAAAGACTCCAACATTTGTAACTCTAGGATAGACCATTCTCCACCAAACTCTAGGGGGTGAACATCTGATACCTGTTTATTCTATACCACCAAATGGACAAAGAAGAGGCATTTCAAATCCTGTTAAGTCCTAAACTAACTGCCTGATCTTCCTCCACAACCCACCCCAAAACCTGTTCTGTCTTATCCATCTCAGTAAATCATAAATCTCTCCTTCCTCTCAACGGGCCAAAAATCTGATTTATTATTTTTTTTAAGCTCACACCCCATAACCAATTTGTTAGCAAACCTTTTTGGTTCTAATTTCAAAACATAAGCAAAACTGAACTACTTCTCATCATCTCCAACTCTTATGACTCTGCTCTAATCCACCACAATCTCTCACCTGAATTACTATAACAACCTTGAAAATATTTCCACCCATGTCCCCACTACAATCTGTTCTCAGAACGGCAACCAGAGTGACTCTTTTAAAACCTAAATCAAGCCATGGTATTCCTCTGTTCGAATTCTAACAGCCCACTCGGAGTAAAATCCAAAGCATCTAGAATGGTTTTTAGGACGTATGCAATCTGGCCTCCATTACCTCTCTGACTTCATTCCTTCTCTTCCTCTTGATCACGGACTCTGACACTACCGGCCTCCTTGCTTTGAACACTAAGGACATCCTGGACTCAAGGTCTTTGTAATTATACTCCCTGGAAGAATACTGATCTAGACATCTGCATAGCTCACTCACCCACCTCCTTTAGATCTTTCCCTCAAATTTCACTTCCTCAGTGAGGCCATCCCTGACCACTCTATTTTAAATTATACCCACCACACCTTCCTACACCCTATTGGTCACTGTTACTCCTCTTAACCTGCTTTATTTATTTTTTTTTTTTTTTGCGGTAGGCGGGCCTCTCACTGTTGTGGCCTCTCCCCTTGCAGAGCACAGGCTCCGGACGCGCAGGCTCAGCAGCCATGGCTCACGGGCCTAGCCGCTCTGCGGCATGTGGGATCTTCCCAGACCGGGGCACGAACCCGTGTCCCCTGCATCGGCAGGCGGACTCTCAACCACTGCGCCACCAGGGAAGCCCCCCTGCTTTATTTTTTCTATAGCATTTATCACCTTCTAATATCCTATATAATTTACTTGTGGGTATATTGTCTCTCTTCCCCCACTTGGATGGATGTCCCAAAAATGCCAAGATGTTTGTTATGCTTACTATATATTCTCAACACCTATTGCCTACATGTGGTAAGTGCTCAATGTACATATTTGCTAACTGAATTAAAAATATGATGATATTCCTACCTCTTGAAGAAATGAAGAATATTCTACCTCAGACATACTGCTTTTATTGCTTTATACCAAAAAGAAATGTTTAAAAATCATTGCAAAATCAGTCCCTTTTAGTGAACATCTTAAAGAGAGAGAATGAGCCAAGGCAACCAACTCGCAAATTGAAGAACTGTAAGTACACAAACCTCTATTACTTACATTTATGTGATAAATGATTAAACCATAATGTTAGTATCTACAATTGGGAAATGTGATATTTACCTTTGTAGTTAGGTCCTGTTCTGCAGGAAGTGTCTCCCGTAAGGCACGCAGACCATGCTTAACCAGTTCATTCAAATTGCCTAAAATATAATAGAGTAACTATTATTTCTTAATTCCATTTTCATGCTAGGCTTCTTTTATTTGTCAGCCCTATAGTCTGAAACCATGGTTTTAGTCACTTACTAAATACATCATAATACAGAAACCCCAAAGTCTAAAGTTTGG
The DNA here is from genome assembly GCF_964165515.1 of Mesoplodon bidens. Classification (NCBI taxonomy): domain Eukaryota; kingdom Metazoa; phylum Chordata; class Mammalia; order Artiodactyla; family Ziphiidae; genus Mesoplodon; species Mesoplodon bidens. Next base: position 50,072,777 of record NC_138164.1, on the reverse strand, counting down.
CCATATAATCTTTTAATAATCTATTATTAGATTGCTTTTTTTTTTTTTTTTTGCGGTACGTGGGCCTCTCACTGTTGTGGTCTCTCCCGTTGCGGAGCACAGGCTCCGGACGCACAGGCTCAGCGGCCATGGCTCATGGGCCCAGCTGCTCCGCAGCATGTGGGATCCTCCCGGACCAGGGCACAAACCCGTGTCCCCTGCATCAGCAGGTGGACTCCCAACCACTGTGCCACCAGGGAAGCCCATAGATTGCTATTATTTTATTTAATGAGAGGATACATGATTTTTTTTTTTTTTTTTTTTGCGGTACGTGGGCCTCTCACTGCTGCGGCCTCTCCCCTTGTGGAGCACAGGCTCCGGACGCGCAGGCCCAGTGGCCATGGCTCACTGGCCCAGCTGCTCCGTGGTATGTGGGGTCTTCCCAGACCGGGGAACGAACCCAGTGTCCCCTGCATCGGCAGGCGGACTCTCAACCACTGCGCCACCACGGAAGCCCTGAATTTACCCTTTTCTTATGCTAAGTTAAATCAAAGTCCTGATTCACAAATGATACAGCTCAAAGTTTCACATAATGTATTCTGTGGAATGCTCACCACTGTATTTGCTCTTTATAAAAGGAGACTCCAACTCCTTGTATGTGGCCAGTACAACTATCCTTGTGTAGTTTTGGCCCTGATGCCACAACTACACAAGGATACCACAAGAAAGTAAAACTACAGATTAATATCCCTTAAGAACATATACACAAAAAACCTCAACAAAATACCAGCAAACTGAATCCAGCAACATTTATATTTATATAAACATTATATATATATATATAATTTATATTATACACCATGACCAAGAGGGATTTAACCCAGGAATGCAAAGCTGGTTTAATGTTCAAAAGCAACGCAATACACCACAATAGAATACAGGGGGGGAAATACCCATATGATTACCCCAATAGATGCATAAAAAGCATGAGTTAAAATCCAAGAGCCTTGCATAAGCAAACTACTCAAAAACCTGCCCTATCATAACACCTTACATCTTTTAACTTTCTTTCCCACAGCCACACTGACTTATTTATGGACTACTTAATGCAGAATGTCTGTGTGGCTAAAAATAAGAATCTCAGAAAACTAAAAGTTGTAAACAGAACTTACAACTGGTAGCTAGTACAGTAGCTCTCAACTCTGGCTGAGGCACACTTACTTCAGACCAACTGAATCAAGAATCTTCAAGGTCAGGGACACATATTTATATTTTGAAAAAGTTCTACTGATGATTCAAATTACTGTGGTAGCCAGAGAAAGTAAAAGCTAGTATGTGTGACAGAAATAATATACACTTCATGGGCTTAATCTTTTTAAAAATTCTTTCTGTAAAGCAGATATTTTTCTTCATTTAGAATACTGTATTTATTCACTACATACAGACTGGAGGGGATAAGAAAAATAAAATCACTTACACTCCATAAATTCTGACATATGTCTCTCCAAGTAAGTACGAGCTGACTGAGAACGGGCTCCAATGGACATAGCTCTGCAGTCAAAATAGTTAGCCGATGGACAAGTTTGGAAAATGTGAGGGCCCATATCCTACAAAGAGAAGAAAAATACACTACATAATTCTTGACTTTGATTGAGCTAAAAATTAGAAAACTTCTAGTCAGTTTTTAAAAAATCATTAAAATATAACAATACTCTACGAACTTACGTCATAACCAGCAATAAGCAGCCCAACACCATATGGTCTCCGGCCATATCGTTGTGTTGGTATCTGAGTTTCTTAAACTAGTTAAAGAGCCTGTTCTAACAAGGTATAAAGTACTATCTTTATTTTCAAATTAAACATTATTAACAAAGAACTCTGGTTTCTTAATTGCTGCATAATCCACCACAAGAAGAAAATAAAAGAGAAATATTTATTTGGCTTAGTATTAAAAAATGTTTGGCTATCCACCAAATCCAAAGTGAGTGCTACCAAAATGACTTTCTCTGATGTAAAGAATCTCATTCATTTTGGATATAAGGGGCAAGGATTTTTGGGGAACATCTAGAAACACCAATAAAAATTTTTAAATCTCCTCTAAAAATGATGCTTAGTTTTTCTGAAATTTGGCTTATCTGTATCTGGAAAATATTAATTGCTTATCTATAAGGGCTGATAAAAGAGCAGCCCAATTTCTTATTTAGACCCATTCTTCCATGGTAAAACTTCCTACAACTCTCCTTCTAAAAATTTTAAACATTCCGCTATTGAAAAGTGACTAACCTTAAAGTTTTCACAATCTTACCCATGATATATATTATCATATTCCTAATAAGTAACATAAGGATAAAGTATCAAAACCCTTTAAAGTCCACATCCATAAATACTAAAATAAATGCATAAATAAAAAGGATACTGCTTCCAATTAGAGATACAAGACGAGACACAGGAAGAGGTCTGTCAAATACAAATCTGGAATCCAAACACTCCTGGCGCATAAAATTACTAAAAAAGAAACAAGAAAAATTAGTAATTTCAAATCACAGAGAGTTATTCTAATCTAAATAATTTCATTTCTTTTTGCTTTCTTGCAGACATTTACATGAATTACATCCATACAAGGGAACCATAAAGACATGGCCACAAGGATGCATTTTTATACCAACTCTTCCTTCTAAATTTTAAATGACTAACCTTAAAGTTTTCACAATCTTATTATGTTTATGACTAAAATGTTCCTTAGTTCTAGAAAACCTCTGTCTCAGAGAATAGAGAAGAAAAGGCTGAGCAAGAGAAAAAGAGCAATGTCTCTTCTCTTACCCTTCCCACTGTCAACAAGACAGTGCTTTTTTTCTTGAAAGCTGATGAAAATTTCTCCAAAAGAACAAATACAAGAAATAGAATCCATAGTACGGCACTGTTAACATGTCCTGCCAACGTTACTTCTATCCATAAGCAGTACTCTAGAGGAGATACCAGACACTAGACTGTTGAGTCTCACTCAAGCAAGTATAACACAGGGGAAAAGGAAATGCATGCCTAACTATTAAAGCCAAGAGAACAAACAAGAAATGGATATGTACTTTTCTTTCATGCTGCTTTGTCTAGTTTATGTGTATGTCACATCTGATGATCAAATGTTGGCTGCAGGAACCAAGCTACTTGTTCTCTATTTTCATTTAAGTCCATTTCCCAGGGCTCTCTAAAACTGCATTGCCCAATATGGCAGGTACTAATCACATGTGACTAGTGAGCACTGAAAAAGTGGCTAGTCTGAATTGAGATGTACCATAAGTACAAAATATACATGAAATTTCAAAGACTTAGTACAAAAAAACAATGTAAAACATCTCATTAATAAAGTTTTTATACTGATTACATGTGACAGGACAATATTTTGGACAGATTGGGTTAAATAAAATGTTTGACGGCACAACATATATTACATTTTCAACAGCTAAAAGAAACCATCACTAATAATGCCGTCACTATACTGCTGACCTATGAGAGCAGGGTGGCTCGCCAGATAACTTAAAAATTTTAAACATTAGCATTATTATTTGCCCTTAGTGTTTATATTCCTTCTTTCCTAATTAAATCACAGACTTAAGAGATTACTTTTGGCTAACTACCTTCCACCTCCCAACACACACACCAAAAGTCACTGTGTTAAGTGTTCTACATGTTAGGCTATTTATCAGTAACCTTAGAAAAAAACACTAAAAAAATTGAGAGTTTAAGTAACTAGATCAATATCAGACTAAGTGCTAAAAGTGGGGACTAAAGACTGTGTGATTCCAAAGCCCCAGCTCTTCATTTACACAATGCCCCTCAACTAGAAATAATCTTTATCTCCTCTGGTCTCTCACAGAAATATACCTGTTACTCTCCACTTTCTACCTTGTATTATAGATATTCTACTAGATTTTAAGTTCCTAGAAGATGAGATCTATGTCTGATTCACTTTTGTATACCTTCCAGTACCCAGTATCGAGCTTTGCAAAAAATAAATGTCAAATGAATACTGATGTGTTAAAGAAAGCAAGGGTAGTTCAGCTGATCCTTAGAAACCTGACAAAAGTGTCAAGCTCTTCTCAGACCTGATATCAAACAATATATACTGAGTTATCAAGTAACACATTATTCAATGACTTCTCAAACGTGTTAATATTAATATGATTAATTCTACTAATTAATACTGCAGTGATCAAGAAATGGAATACTTAGTAACTGACTCCAAATCCATTAAGGTATTCATGATCTTAACTTATAAGCACTCTGGCAGACAACTTCTTAAAATATCTGGATCGTTTCTAGAAATGTAATCAATTAGGAATCAAAGGGATGTTTCTTTTGTTTTCCATGATCATACTCACCATAACAATCTAGCATCAGCAGTAAGTCCCGCAATTGAGATACCAATATGGTTATCAACATGGAGAATTTTTTTCTGATGAGCTGCAAGTTCTGACTGTGCTCTCTAAATAGAGACATTATTTAAGACAGAAAAACAAGTTTACAATTTTATTATCTATATAGTGAAACTTACATTTGACAGTTGTTTTCTAAAGGAAGAAGATATATTTACTGCTTTACTTACCTTCAACGCAACCAACACTGCATGGGTTTTCGATTTAAGACCAACTGTGGCTGAACCTTGTTTGACAGCTTCCATTGCATATTCAATTTGATGAATCCTGCCCTAAAACAAAAAGAAAACCCCAACATACCTTAGAGTCATCTTACAAGACCCTCTTGTATATTTAAAATTAGAGATCCCAAAAATCAGGTGAACATAGTTAAACTGGGAAACTTCCCTGATGGTCCAGTGGGTAAAACTCCAATGCAGGGGGCCCGGGTTCGATCCCTGGTCGGGGAACTAGATCCTTCATGCGTGCTGCAACTAAGAGTCCGCATGCCGTGACTAGGACCCAGCTCAGCCAAAATAAATAAATAAATAAACAAACAAACAAAAAACTAGGAAACTTACTTTAATGATACATTTAGGTTTCAGAAAAGTCTAAAGTGATTATATTCCATTTTCTCACTGCCCACAATCCCGTAAGTTTCTAAACACTTTGCAGCCACCAAAAACCACTTCATAGAAATAGTATAAAACATTTTACCTGAGGGCTCCAAACAGTGACATCATTGTCATATTGGTTGCGAAACTGAAAGTAAATGAAAAAAGACTTATTAATACGAGAACATTACAAATCCCAAATCTTAACAAGCTCTACCATTAAAAAATGTTCTTCCATCTGTTTTCATCTAACATTAACAAAAGACTGTTATTGCAACCTCATTGGAAGATTACTACTGTACTCAGCTGCAAACCAGTTTTACACTTACAAGGAGCTAGTTGGGTAGGGGAGAAAAAATCTAGATGGTTCTTATCCTCCCAACCTATCTTCCAATTCTAACACTGTCTATAGCACCCGCTTTAGGTTCAGTCAATTACTAAAGTTCCTATGTGTCCACTTTCCTTTCTATCTTTGCTTATGCTCTTCCCTTATACCAGACCTTAATAAATGGTCAAAAGCATTACTTTTCCCTAAACTAGCTCAAATGTCTACCTCCTAAAGTCTTCTCCATCTTTTCTCCCCAAATCCCAAAACATACTCCCACCAGTTCTTTATCTACACGTCCCTTTCTACTTTATATTACGATTAGGGACATGTCTGATTTATCTTTGAACCTTCACTGTGCTTAAAACAGTGCCTTTGAAACATTCACACTGAATGAATGAACACAAGAATGTCCCCAGGAAGTTAGAAGTGGACACAAATAGCCACAGCGACAGACCCATTACTGCTTTAAGGACGGTATTAAAACAAGTCCACCAGCACAGTACTTGGGAAACTAATCATGGGGGTGAGCAGGCTGAAGGCTGGAATGGCAGACATAGGTCTGCAAGCCCTGAGCCCTATATTGTAACCCTGGTTCCATCACTTCTATCAGCTTCGGTTCACTCATTTGTAAAACTAGGTGACTGGACAAAGTGATTGAAAAGGGCCTTTTCTGATCGAGCTCTGAGGGAGAGATTACAGGGGGACCCACCTGGAAAATGAACGCGGTCCAGGAACCCAAACCCTGGGGTCAAGTCCGCACTTGGCAGTAAAGGGAGATCTCAAGTCCCCATTTTCCCTTTCTCCCACACAGAGCACTAGGGGCCTCTCTGGACCGCTCGGAACCTACTCGACTGAAGGAAACTGAGGGGCGAACTTGGCTAGTAGTCCGAGGAGGTACTGTTCAAGGCCCGGTGGAAAGCGAAACAAACCCCGGGGAAAGGCCGCACCGACTACCGACCTCCCCTCTCCCGGCCAGGCCGGAGATGCTGAATCACTGCCTGAACCCTTCCCTCGGCTAAGGTTCCCATGTCCCGTGGCCTCGGGCCGCTCTGAGGATGACAGGCGAGGCTGCTCGCCAACCCCCAGCCCGCGGACCTCTGCCCAAACCCAGCCTGAGCTCAGAATCCAACTCACCATGGTTCCGGCGCGAGGCTGGCTTCGGCCTCCTGAAAACCCGCGGAACGAGCAGCGCTGCCTAAACTTCCGCTAGGCGATCTACAGAGAAGTCTGCGGGACTTTGAAGGCGGTGGCGCAGGGTAGAGCAGTCTATTCCAGAGATATCGATAGGCTTCCCTCGCTCCCCCGCCCTCAAAGCTCTCAGCCAGCTCGGGAGTGGGCGGGGCCTGGGAAGCAGGAGGAACTGAGATTGGCGGGAAATCCCGGGACAGGTGTCCCCGCGGGAGCTAAGAGCTGCAAGGCGGCCCCTACCAAGTCGCCATTCTTGGGTCCTCAGTGAAGTTACCTGGTGTTGCAGATTCCCGCCAGTTTCTCACCGACCAGGCCAGATGCACCTGACACTACGGGTGAGCGAGTGTGCGGCTCAACCTCTCCTTCAGCGTCAAGATGTGGGGTGTTGTGTAGTGTGAGAAGAACAAGACTGGAAGAAAGGCCACAAATAATGAATGGTTCGTTTCACTGTGTGAACCATACTCTTCCTCGAGTATCTTGTTTGTAGACATGTTTTTCTTTCTACTTTGGAATCCTTTTCCCTACTGCTTGGAGAACTCATCTTTCAAGGCTTTGTTGTTATTTATCACTCTTTAACATCATTATTGGTTCCCTCCGCCCAAGAGACCTTGAACTCTTCGAGGGCACTAATGTCTTTCTGTGCCCTCAAAATCAAGCACGATGCCTGAAAGATTAGGCTACTAAGGAAAAAAGTGGACATTTTCTTACAAGACACGTATTTTCTCTTTTGTGAGCAATCTTTTAGTAAATCCCCAAATGAAATAGTTTAGGACAGCTCTGCAATAAGCTGCCAACCTAACATTTACCGACTGCCAATGATGACTTATTGTCTTTATAAAGAAGAAAGGATGAGTACCTAGACTCAGGAAAGGTAAGAGTTGAGAGGGTCCTTAAGTATCTAAGCTTTGCAGATGAAGTAAGAGACTCAGATCATTTAAGTGATTTGCTCAAGTTCCGAGCAGTTTAGTACCACACTCTCCTTTTTAAACCTTGTCACTTGTATATTTTGGACATTTTTTCCTGTTAAATATTTTCTAGGTTAAACGTGACTCCCTAGTATTCTGCATTGTGAACATATGATACTTTATTTACCCAAATCCCCATTGTTTAATATTTAGGTTACCCCTCTCCCAAGCAACTCATTTATGAGCTGCTTGACATATTTTTTGTGTGTACATCTATACTCCTTTAGAATAAATTCCTGAAAATGGAATTGTAGGGTCAAATGAAATGGATATTTCTAAGTCTTTCATAAAAAGTGCTAAATTGCTCTCCAGAAATGTTTTACCAAAATATATTCTCAACAGTAGTATATGAGAGTGCTCCCCTTCTTAAACTCACCAGTACTGCTTGTTGTCATTTTTCAAAATCACTATTAGTTTAGCAGATTGAATTAACAGATTGTTTTCTTTTGTTTTCACAGCACCTAGCATAATGCCTAGCACATATTAAGAGCTTAATAAATAGTGTTAAATGAATGATTAAATAAATGATCATTTAAAATTATTATATAGCACATAAACATTTTGATAGTTCTTTTCTACATATCTCTATATATTCATGTGCCTCACACATATATATAATAAATATATCTTTTTTAAAAGTAAAATCATATTAAACTGTTTTATACTAGACATAAAAAGTTGTGGCCATCTTTACATGTCCATAAGTAATAATCTATATTCTTTAAAATAGTTGTGTAGTATTCAGTTGTGTGGAAATACAATAATTTACTTAACTATTGGGGTGCAATTAGATTATTTCTAAGTTATTGCTATTATAAAAATACTATAGGGCTTCGCTGGTGGCGCCGTGGTTGAGAGTCTGCCTTCCGATGCAGGGGACACGGGTTCTTGCCCTGGTCCGGGAGGATCCCACATGCTGTGGAGCGGCTAGGCCCGTGAGCCATGGCCGCTGAGCCTGTGCGTCCAGAGCCTGTGCTCTGCAACGGGAGAGGCCACAGCAGTGAGAGGCCCGCGTACCGCAAAAAATAATAATAATAATAATAATAATACTATAATGAATATTCTTGTACATGCACACATTTTGTGTACTTTCCTGATTACCTCCTTATGATGAATTCATGGAAATAGAATTGCAGGTCCAAAGGGAACCCACATTTTCAATCATGATAAATATGGCTAAATAGCAAAAAAAAGAAAGAGAAAAGCTATATCAGTATATTTTCTAGAGTGCCTGAGAGTCCACTTTCTTTATACCTTCACCAATACTGGATAGTGTACGAACTTTTTACCTTCCTCAAGTTGATAGGCAGAAAAAAAAAAAAAAACTCTTGCTTTAATTTTAGTTATATTTTTTGATTACTAGTAAAAAAAATCTTTTTGTATATTTCTTGGCTGTTTATGTTACTTTTGTGAATTGCCATTTCATTCCTTTTCTCAATTTATTATTTTATTGGGTTTTTTTTTTGGCGGTAAGCGGGCCTCCCACTGCTGTGGCCTCCCCCATTGCGGAGCACAGGCTCCGGACACACAGGCCCAGCAGCCATGGCTCACGGGCCCAGCCGCTCCACGGCACGTGGGATCCTCCTGCACTGGGGCACGAACCCGTGTCCTCTGCATCGACAGGCTGACTCTCAACCACTGCACCACCAGGGAAGCCCTCAATTTATTATTTTGTTAATCATTTTCTCATTGATTTGTAGGAGCTCCCTGCCAAATGAGATGTGTAGGGTGCAATTGCACAAAACTTTCCCACCACATGTTAAAACACATCTTGTGGAGTTATTTCTTCCCTGCTCTGTGAATGAAATATGCCACAAATATCCTGACTCTTCTGACATTCAAGTAAAAAAAAAGCTAACTAGGCAATTCAATAGCCTCAGATCAGTAGTTAATAAGTCCAGCATAATAATAACTGGCAGATAATAGCAAAGCCCCTTCCCTCCTCTACCAGCTTGAGCCTGGCTTGGTGAAAGGAGAATGGTTGACTTCTTCTCTATGTCCCAGCCTAAAATCTCTCTTCATGCCCCCTCCTACCACCACCACCAACTCGGTGGCCTTACTTCTCCCCAGATGAAATAGAGGAAAGGGCAAGAGAGTTCTTAATGTGGCTAGTACAGTTCTGTTGATGCTCTCTGAGATTAGCAGGTGTTTACACTTGACTCGTTACTTTATGTATTCTTTGGAAACACTTCCATCCCCAGTGAGCAAATGCTCACAGTCCCTCACTTGCACTTGGGTAAATATATGTCATCTCATCTAAAGTTCAGTGTCAGTTACTAGCACCTGTTGTATACACCTCCAGCTTCTTTCTGTGGAGGTCTCCTCACATTTCCACTTGAACCTCTCCAGTAGCCCATATCTGACCGAAAGAAACACCCACGGAATGGCTTTGCCTCAAATCTATGGGAGTATAGACTTTGACAAAATTGAAAACTCATCTTCACAGTTAGCCAACCAAAATTTCTTGTTGCCTAGATTCCACTAGAATGTTAGCTCTATGAAGGCAGAGGATTTTCGTCTATTTAGTTCACCTCTGTAGTCACCTGTGCCTAGAATAGTGCCTATACTTAATAAGTGCTCTATAAGTATTGAATGAATGAGTTCCTCAGATATAAGCCAGACACTAATCCACCACCGTGATGCCCAGCTTAGGGGTCCTATATCTAATTTCCATTAAAGCCTCTCTCCCTAGGCATGAAGTGAGGAAATGGGTAGACAGGTAAAAGTGGCAAAAACAGTCCCCCTCTGTTTTTTAATTTCTAATTTTGGTGGTCTTCCACTTTACTGTGGAATGTGGGAATAGTTGGCACTTTACTCTCCTTAGAGCCTCAGCCAAAACTGAGACAGAAAGTCCCATTTTAACATCCTGCTACACACATATAACAATAGTACTTATTTATTTACAGTTTGTCTCCATCTAGTAATCAAGCCCCTGGAGGACAGGGACTGTGCTATATTTTTGTTTGTATAATATATATATATCTAATGTATCATACAAGCTAGGTACTCAATAAAGTTTAGAATTCGTGGATGAGTAAGAGTACTTCAGCAGTAGTAATAATTCCAAATATATTGCAGATATTCCAATTCAAAGATTAAAGCACAAAACTCTGTTTATAGTACTCTTCTAGTAGAAATCTTTAAATTTGGAAATATTTGTAGCAAAATGACAGATTTACTTGTACTTTAATATCACTGTGCCAGATATTCTCTGCTGCCTCTATAGATCTGCATCACCCTTTAGAGGTTACATCAGCAAATTCCCTTCCCCTCTGGCTTCTGGTTGAGCTCAGCTGATGGAGAGCGCTAGCAGGAGATCAGAAGGCAGTAGGAGACAGAGATTAGTGTATCTATTACCCTCTCTCCTCCACGTTGGCCAGGTTGGCCAACGTGGAGGGAGAGAGGGTAATAAATACACTGCATCATCTCTTGCTGTTTCCCTCCTCACATTCTGATTATATTCTCTTCAGTTGCCCCTTTTGAGTGTGCCATCTGTTTCTTGCTGGGACCCTGACAGATACAATAATATTTTCAGTTTTTACAGGGTGCAGGAGGTATATACCAGTTTTTTTAATGTGAGAAAAATCTGTTATCTTTTCTTGAAGTTTAGTTTATATTATACTTCTAGGCACATTAATATTGGTGGCTCTGAAATAGCTGGAAAATAGAACCTAAAATGATATATGCCCTTTCCTGTTTTCTACCTGTTCAAATATATAGGAAAGAAGTCAGCTTACAGTTGGTTTTATATTTTTCCAATTATAAGAGGAATATACATTTAATTTTTTTCAAATGCAGACAGTATGAAAAATAATCCCATATAATCCACTAGGTAGAGAAAATTACTATTAGAAATTTAGTCATTTTCCCCCTACAATAATATCTATCAAAGAAGGGAGGAAAATTATCCTGATAATACATTTTCCAATATTTATAATATGTAGTACATTGTCTTTGTGTGCATATGCATATTGTGGGGTGTGACTCATTCCATAGAAAGAAATATTGCATTTCTTTAGATCAACATGAATCTAACCCTGAGTTCCCATCCTGCCATGTTGGTGGGAAAGTCAATCTCAGTTATTATTGAGCATTTCCTGTCCATCCAGGATTGTACAATGTTTCTAGGGCCCTAATCATTGTGGAAATACCTGGAATTACCTCAAATTATTTGGTCGTCTCTCCACATTGATTTACTGCTGAGATTCCCTTTTGTGCCATCTTCCCTTCAGGTCTGAGGACTCCAATATTTCTTACCACCCTGAGAACTCAAGAATCCGGAATCAAGTGAGTGAATTCGGCACCCCCTGCACCCAGGTGCAGCCTTCCTCTCTGAGGTTTTGTCACAGAGCAAGACAGGAATTCTTAGATGTTCACTCAACTTATGGGCTTCCATCTCCTAAATCGTGAGGAATCTCTCTTCCACGTCATCCTCAAAGGCATTCCTTTCTTTATTTCCCCTTCTCATTTCAAAATATAGGGAGAGCCTATATTTGTCTCCATGCAGCTTTTGCTTTTTGCCTTAGAGGAATCTGAGGTCTGGATACCTGCTTGAATGGGGTCAAGAAGCAGGGGGATAGGAGAAAACATAGAATTAGTATCTCAACAAAATAAACTGCCACAAAAATTTGTATCCAATTATATATGCTTGTTTTTAACCTGCTTTTTAATTTAAACATTATACCACAAACATTTCTTCATGTCACATGCTTTTAAATGTCTGTATAACCGTAAGGTATTCCGTCATAGGAATGTATCATAATTTATTTAACCAACATTTGATAGCCTTTAGATAGCTCACTCTAAAGGTAGCCTTATCTGTATCCACTACAACCTTTTTTTTTTTTAAATAGATACTCAGAAGCTAAGATTCTCTTTGGGTAAGAGCTAAAGCTTGGGATAGAGCAAATTGAAATTAATAGACATAATTTGGAAGATTAACACTTTAGAATTCTATCTAAAGTGTATAATTTTCCTCCTCAGTGTGTGTGACCAAAAGACAGGCCTGTACAAAAGCCATTGGCATACTTGAGTTGTTGAGAAATGCTTTTTTTTCCAGAAATTAAGAAATTATTACAGAATGTCATCTAGATAGTTGAGTAACAATAAATGTTACATGTGCATAGGAAAGTTTCAACTTGGCTCTTATTCGAATTTATTTTTATTTAATTCTAAAAAATCCTGAAGTGACTAACAATGGTCTTTACACAGAGTAGTGCCACTTTTCTGGCCTATTCTTTCTGCAAAATACCCTTACTGATCAATTTTGCAACTGCTGGTTAAGAATCAGGAGGTACCCTGAGCCAAATCTTTAAATCATGCTTAAAGGAGCCTAAAGCCATTAAAACCCCAAGAGATCAAAATGTATCCATCTACAAGTGGGGCTCTGATACAAGAGCCACTGTGAATAATCCAGCCAATCACCTTCAACTCACAAAGCCACCAATATATTCATAGAAGGGAATGATGAAAGGGAAAGGTTTTAGAGTCAGATATTTCTCTTTAATTCAACAGATATTTGTTGATTACCTTACTATATGCCAAGCATTATTACTAAGATGCTGAGAATACCTCAGTAAACAAAACAGACAAAAATTCCTGAGGAAGAGTGGTATGGGATGAAATCAGAGAGGAAGTGGTTTGGGGGCTGCAGATAATATAGGGCCTTTAGGCCACAATAAGGACTTTGACTCTGAGTGAGATAGAAAGCTACTAGAGGGTTTTGAACAGAGACATTTCAGGACTGACTTTATAAAAGATTATCCTGACACTGTTGAGAACAAACTATAGGGGGCCAAGGAGGTTAGCGAGATCAAGCCTACAGTAATCTAAGTGAGAGATGACAATGGCTTGGACCAGAGTTGTAATGGAACTCTGTAGGAAGTAGGAAGTAGTTGTAGGAAGTAGTTGGATTCTGGGTATATTTTGAAGACAGAGCCAACAGTACTTTGCTAATGGATTGGATGTGACATGTAAGAGAAAGAGAAGTTTCAAAATGGCTAACGTTTTTGGCCTGAGCAAATGGAAGAAAAAAGTTGCAATGAAATGTGACAAAGGAGAGATGGGAGGAGTAGGTTTGGCGGGAAAGATGATGGATATGGTTTTGTATATTTCAAGTTTGGGCTGTCTCTTAGACATTCTAATGGAGATACGGAGTAGTAAGTTGGCATATGAGTTGGAGTTTAGTGGAGAGGTCCAGGATGGAGATCCAAAATTGGGGGTCATCGTCGTAGAAGATTTATTCAGAGCCATGAGATTGGAGTGAGAGTAGATAGGAAAGAATTCCAAGAACTGAAAGCTGGGGCATTCCACTTTATTCCACATAAACACTTTAAGACAGAACTGGGTTTGTATTTAAGCCTAGCTACTTACAAGCTCTGAGACTTTTGATGACTTATTTCACCTCTCTGAACCTTTGTTTTTTTGTTGTTGTTGTTGTTGTTGTTGCTTAAACCTGTAAAATCGAGATCATATTGACCAGTATCTTTTATGATTATTGTGATAAGTGAGTTTCTCATTTAAAGTGCTTAGCACATTGCGTGGCACATGGTAAATAGTCAGTAAATATTACCTACTATTATTATTACTTTTAAAACCAACATTTGTCTTCCAAAATGTTGCTGACTGCCTTAGTGATAATATGCTCATATAATCAATATAGTGGCAATGCCTGTTATTTATTTGGATAAAAAGTGACAAATTGGACATATACAGTGAACCACTCCCTCCCCCCATATCTAACACCTTAAGTAAGATACACTTTTAGCCAAGAGTAAAGCCGAGAGGTTTTTCAACTTGTTAGCTTTTGAAGTCCTCTTAACTGTTTAATTTTGCATTAATCTCTTTTGAAAATTTTTAGGTATTTTTATTTAGCTGCCAAGATCTATGAAACACAATTATAGAGACTCTCGTTTAAAGCTTTGGCATTCAGTATGGCTGACTGCTACAAAAATAAAAACATGGTTGGTGAAGTTTGAAATAAGGACGCCCTTCTTTAACACATTTGAATAATCATTTGATCTGAAAATTATTTCATCCTTTATAAAAAAAAGTCTTTTAATTTTCAAAATAGATGGCATCTTATTGCCCTAGCAAAATAAAATATATTCTGATCTCATTTTCATAGAAATAACTCTGAGATTGTTTGGAAAATGACTTTCTATATTAAAAACAGGCATTTCTTCCTTTAATGGGCCAAAGCCAGCCTTTTTTTGGTGTCAGAGTGGCTTCAGAATTTCTTTTCCTTTGGCCTGTTGCTGAGGTGGCAAGGGTAACCATTGAGAAACAAAAGAATAGAGACATTTTAGGATGGAAAGAGCATTCTTATAAATAAGGCAAAATTTTTCACTTGTTATAGTTCTTTTTCTTTCCTCACTACAAGAGAGAAAAAAAGTCAATCCCTAGTCTACCAGTAGGCTAGTAATTCCTTAGATCATAATAAAAGTAATGTGCCCTTTAACATCAATATTTTCTAGAGTTGAAGTCCAAAGTTATGTGCGCAATTCCCTCCTCTGCTGCTAGGTGGCAATTAATGCCTTGGAGAGAAAAAATCCCCACCCACCCCTTCCCCCCTTCACCTTCCCCACCCAGAAAGATACGTGCATTTTCTTTTCCTTAAGGTAAGAATTCTCTTAAGGATCATATTCTCTTTCCTGCTTTGTTTTGTCCAAGTGAATTTACATTCACCTTTTCCTTTCATTGTTAAGAATAACACATACAAATCCAACACAGACTGCTATAGCTAGGGAAGAATAGATCATATCTCTTAAAGAGGGTGGTTTCCAAACAGAGTGTATGTTCATGAGTGATATAGAGTAGGAAGTTGCTATAATTTCCCTGCAGAGTTTTGTTTTTCTCAATTTTAGTAAGGAAAAATTTCCTGTGAAAGGAATTACAATTGGCCCACATTAACATTATGCCAAATGTTATATAATTAAATAGAAAATTAAAATGAAGAAAGAAAATAATTTTAAAGACCTAAAAGCAATTTCAATGTGGTGAAACTGCTTTTCCAAGTGAACTATAGGAAAAACAATGAAAGAATTCTTCATAAGAGTCACAGAGCGGTACTATATAAAAAATAGAATTTTTTTTTCTCAGATAACCTACACAGATTTATCTATTCCTAGCAAAGTATTTAAAGACTACACATAGCTTCTATGTATTTATAAGTCTAGTGAATCTGGTCTACATCCTTTTTAAAATATGTTTAATCGAGGACGTTGCTTTTCATGATCTTCTTTGCTGAAAGAGTATATGTAGTGGGTGTTTGTTTTATATAAAATTCAAAATATCAAATCCCTGTTCAAAGAAGACTCTCAGTTTGAGTCTTAAACCAAAGAGACTCTCCCCAGGCTGAACTTAATGAAGCCGAACACCAAAAAAGAAAAGCTGCTTCTGGCATTCTAGGCCTTCCCTGCATCCAGATGGCCTGTCTGTAGCCTAGCCAGAGCGAAACCCTTCCTGCTGCTGGCCTTGGATGACAGCCCCAGGCTACACCAGCTTCCATACCCTTTTAACTCTTCAGTGTCCAAGATTTTTAAGAAAAGATGGGACCTCCAATGTGAATTGGGCTGAAAGGGTAAATCAAGTTTTCAGCTTGAAGTTTAGTTTATAAAATTTTTATCCACATCCCCTCCTCCCTCCCCTCCCATAGGCTCCCTCCCACAGTAGCTCAGTCAGCCAACTGGCATCAGAGGAGCACCGTTTGGAAGACAGTGTGTGTGTGGGCAGCCTGCAGGTGAGGACAGGGCTGCCAAGGCAGACCATGCGGTTTGTCCTGTGCCTACACCCAATACCTGACTTGTGCCTTTCCAGAGCATTAGTATACACACAGCAGTCCTGCTGTTTAGGGTGGGGGTAATTTCAAAAAGTATTTTTTAAAATAACTCATTCACTAGACTTAAGTTCAGCAAACAAGCGTGCATAAATGGGAGATATAAAATGACCATGCATGGATTTAAGTGAGAACTTCTCTGAAGTCGTTGTACCAGAAAAACAAACCTACTCTGTTTTAAAAGTATCCTTGGAAGTCTTTCTAGTGGCAGCCATTGTTTTCATCTTGGGTTTTCAAAGGTTTGGGAATTTCACCAGAAGGTAATACACAAAGCAAACTTTACACTTGAAGGTAGAATTTCCCCATGGTTTCGCTTTTCTCTACATAGAGAGATGTAATTAACTGATTTGTAAGGGTGCTTCTCTGTTGGCCAGAATAGATATTTTCAGATGAAAGCCTACATCACTTTCCTTCTTATTTTTGAATCTCATTTCTTAGTTCTGTGCTTACTGTTATTTTTAATTATTATTATTATGCCTATTGCCAAGCTATTCCACTTTCCACAGAGTTGATTAGAGACCTGAGAAATCCAGGCAAACATAAAGTCCTGGTTTCCAGATCAGACTACACGAACAAAGAAAAACAAAAGCAAAAACAGCAAAAGTGCTAGTATTTACAACACTCTTAAAGAAAACAAAATTAAAAAGTCCGAAAAGGAGCCTAGAGCTGTAGAGAATGGAGTTTAAAAACAGCAACCCACAAACCGGTTTGCAGGGCAGAAATAGACACAGATGTAGAGAACAAACGTATGGACACCAAGGGGGGGAAGTGGCAGGAGGCAGGTGGGGGGTGTGTGTGATGAACTGGGAGATTGGGATTGACATATATACACTGATGTGTATAAAATTGATGACTAATAAGAACCAGCTGTATAAAAAAATAAATAAAATTGTAAAATTAAAAAAAAAAACAAAACAAAACAGGAACCCGCAGACGGAAGAATGAAAGGATAAAAAAAACATGGAGTACTGAGATGAAAATAAAGTATATAAAAGAGAATAAAAATAGATCTGATATATCTGTTGCTTTGCAGCATTTAACCTAGAGTGCTGGGTGGTTCCTCCGAGCAGCAGAACCGCTCTCAACAGCTGACATAAAAGGGCACTCTGGCACCTGCTTCCGGTTTGTGGCTTCAGTACCAAAACCCTTCCCTTGACCCTCTCCATCCGCCTAGCTCTGTTCAGAGCTTCACTTCCCTGGTTTCAGCTTTACTACTTGCTTCTCTGCATTTGCCTGGCTCTCAAATGCAGAAGGTTGTCTTCTGTGCCATGACCTTGTCTCTCTGCAACTAAGATGATGAAAATTGGGACTCGCCATCCAGCTATGTTGTCTCAGGCCATCTTGGGCAATATTCCTCCCCGTTGGACCCAGTCCTCAGGATTCTCCCTTCTGTGAAAAACACAGTGAGCTAGACAGGCATTGAGGAAAGATTTGTCCTCAGGGGGGATAGGATATCACTCTGGTTCAATGCACATTTCCAGAAAATAAGCTGAGATCATCTAAATGCAGAAAGAGTAAAAAGGTCCATCAGTTCTGAACATAAATGTCTAATAACTGATAATAATAACTGATGGATTGCAATTGGATTTTCACAGAACAATAAAATACTACTCCCACCAGAAAGTAAATGTGAGAAAAAAATTTACAAAGGAAAAAAAGAAACTAACACATGGAGTTAGATGTCAACTTTTCCTCTTAGAAAATCTGAAGAAAAGTCCAATTAAAGGGGAACATCGTTTAGAATAAGTCATCTAATGTTAGTTTAATGCTCTTTTTTTTAAAATGTGCATTTTATTTCTGAGAAAAGAATTTTACTTCCCTTTTCAATTTGAGGAGGGGGACAAAAACTTGGCAGCATCATTCTTGCGTTCTAGTGTCAAAAGAAAATTGTTGGCGTGAGAAATGTTATGAATTTATGAAAAACAATAGTTTTCTCCCCTAATTAGAATGTTTTTCATTGTTTTTCCCCATCACCGAGAGAGTATATGTATAAAAACTCAGCATCCTTGCATACAACCCTTTGACTAGATTTCACAACTCTAGTTCTATGCTAATAAGAAGTCTTTATTTAGTTTCAGTCTTTCCAAATAAGCCTGTAAGTTTCTGAAGCAGCACATGCCAGTTTGGTCCTCTCTGTCCTCTCTCCCTTGACCCCCGGCTGAAACCTGGCCTGTTCACCTAAAAAGGTGACGCTAGACCCTGTTCTACAGAGCATTTTTGTCTTTATGGGGCCCCATAAAACCGTGGGGACTCGACTCCAGCCCAACGAGGAGATAGAGACTGGCCGCTATCTAGCTCAGCTGGCTCAAGAGAAGTCAGCTTCCTCGTCCTCTCACAGACAGTCCCTTCCGTGCTGACCTTTGACTAACTGGCAGGGCTCTTGAGCTCTGACCCTGCTTCGTCTCTGCCCACACTCTTTTTCCCTGCATTGTCAGTCGGTCCTTCTTGGAAGGGGGAAAAGCCTGAGGAAAAGGTGCTGGGAAGAGGAAAATTGGAAGTCCTGACATTCAAGCCCCTAAGGATTATTTTTCCCTCCTTGATTAAGGTTTACTGTTCATTTAAATGGATATCAACACAAGACTTGCAAAATTTGGAAGGAAATCCAGAAAAGAGGGGATATATGTATACATATAGCTGATTCACTTAGCTGTACAGCAAAAACTAACACAACATTGTAAAACAACTATACCCCAATAAAAAATTAATTAAAAAAAAGACTTGCAAAATTTGCAGAAACAGAGAATTTACTGTGTTCTATGCATCAGGGTAGATAGCTTACATATTTCAGGAGACTATGTTAGCCCTTCTGCAAATATCCCATAGTATTTTATTTATTTTTTTCAACACATGGATTTCTTTAAACTGAAGTATAGTTGATTTACAGTGTTGTGTTAGTTTCAAGTATACAGCAAAGCAACACATGGACTTTGTTGGGACACAATTCAGTCCATAATATTACTTAACACAGTGGCAAAGATACAATTCCACATGCTTTCTGGTCATAAGCTAGGTGGTTTCACTCTGTTATGTAATTACAAACTCACCAACAGGCAAATTTTGATCTTTTTTTTTAAATAGACACTTTATTATATACACAGGTGATAAAATCCCAGACTTACTATTAGGCACATAAATATACACCCTGCTAAATATTTAATATTATCAAACTTGTACAGCTTGAGCATCCTGTAGTCTTTTAAAAATGCCATATTTAATGCAACTTTTTGCAAACATTTTGCTTTCCTTTTATAATTATTATGATTTGTAGTTCCACTGTGTAGAAATTGATTCTAGGAAAAATTACAATGCATATAGACAATGATCAAATAGCTTAAAGAATTTGGGGCTTCCCTGGTGGCGAAGTAGTTAAGAATCCGCCTGCCAGTTCAGGGGACACGGGTTCAAGCCTTGGTCTGGGAAGATCCCACATGCCACAGAGCAACTAAGCCCATGTGCCACAACTACTGAGACTGCACTCTAGAGCCCACCAGCCACAGCTACTGAGCCTGTGTGTCACAACTACTGAAGCCAGTGTGCCTAGAGCCCGTGCTCCGCAACAAGAGAAACCACTGCAATGAGAAGCCCATGCACCGCAATGAAGAGTAGACCACGCTTGTCGCAACTAGAGAAAGCCTGCACGCAGCAACGAAGACCCAATGCAGCCAAAAATAAATAAACTTATTTTTTAAAAAAGAATTTGATGCTAAAGCTTTTAAAAATGCAAATGACTCGGGCTTCCCTGGTGGTGCAGTGGTTGAGAGTCCGCCTGCCGATGCAGGGGACACGGGTTCGTGCCCCGGTCCGGGAAGATCCCACATGCCGCGGAGCGGCTGGGCCTGTGAGCCATGGCCGCTGAGCCTGCGCATCCAGAGCACAGGCTCCGCAACGGGAGAGGCCACAACAGTGAGAGGCCCGCGTACCGCAAAAAAAAAAAAAAAAAAAAAAAAAAAAAAAAAAAAAAAAAAATGCAAATGACTTATCTCATAATCATTTAATTTTGAAAGAGACCCAAACAATAAATACTGAAGACCCTCCGTACCATGTTTAAAAAAATTTTTTAAAGGTAAAGAATATAGAGGAACAATCATAAAATTGTAAAAGTCCCTTTACAATTGTAAAAGCAAAGATCTGATTGTATTTTCCCGATTTTTCTTCCCCTTTGATGACTTCACTAATGGTGCCTCAGCTGCATGTATGGCATCTCTCCTCCTGCTGACTTTGTACAAAAAACTTCCCTCCCTCATTTGGGGCTGTTTGTAACCCTTTCATCTAGCCCACTCTATTTACCTTCCAAAAGCTGGCATTCAGCTGAAACCAGAGGAAAAAAAGTCTTTTCCCAGTTTGTTGGCAACTTGTTGAAGGCAATTGACTGCTTTTCAATAGAAAACATTTCCTTCCCCTATCGTGTCACCTCTACCCCTTAAAACACTTTCCAGAGCTCTGGCTGAGCCCTCCCTGGATTGCCAAACAGTGGCTTCCTTTTAAATAAAGCAGCTGGTGTCATACGTAGGTACTTTCTTAAGAAAAGAATCATTGATTTCCGCCCATAATGTGTACATAGTAAAGAGCACCACAGAACTGGAAGGCGTTTCCCAATTCAATCCAACCCATGAATTTTACAGGGGAGGAAACTGAGACCCAGGGAAGTAAGGGTATAGTCCAATTTCTAGATCAAAGATTCCTCCCTTTTTCTGTAACATGGACCACCTTGTCAAACTGGTGAAGCCTGTGGATTCCCTCTCAGAATAATGTTTTTAAGAACATAAAATAATGTACAGTACATGAAGATGGACCTCTTCCTTATATCATGTACAAAAATTAACTCAAAATGGATCAAAATCCTAAACGTAAGAGCCAAAACAATACAATTCTTAGAAGAAGACATAAAAGTAAACCTTATGACTGTAGATTAGGCAATGGTTTATTTTGTCTTTATTTTATTTTATTTTAAATTTACTTATTTTATTTATATTTATTTTTGGCTGCGTTGGGTCTTCATTGCTGCATGCGGGCTTTCTCTAGTTGCGGTGAGTGGGGGCTACTCTTTGTTGCAGTGTGCGGGCTTCTCATTGTGGTGGCTTCTCTTGTTGCAGAGCACGGGCTTCAGCAGTTGTGGCACGCAGGCTCAGTAGTTGTGGCTTGCGGGCTCTAGAGTGTAGGCTCAGTAGTTGTGGCACACGGGCTTAGTTGCTCCGCAGCATGTGGGATCTTCCCAGACCAGGGCTCAAACCCATGTCCTCTGCATCAGCAGGTGGATTCTTAACCACTGTGCCACCAGGGAAGCCCCTCTTTTGTCTTTTTAAAAACATCTTTATTGGGCTTCCCTGGTGGCGCAGTGGTTGAGAGTCCGCCTGCCGATGCAGGGGACACGGGTTCGTGCCCCGGTCTGGGAAGATCCCACATGCCGTGGAGCGGCTGGGCCCGTGAGCCATGGCTGCTGAGCCTGTGCGTCCGGAGCCTGTGCTCCGCAATGGGAGAGGCTACAACAGTGAGAGGCCCGCGTACCGCAAAAAAAAAAAACCAAAACAAACAACAACAAAAAATCTTTATTGAAATATAATTCATATGCCATAAAATTCATCTATTTAAGGAATGTAAAGTTTTAGTACATTTACAGAGTTGTACAACCATCACCATGATCTAATCTTAGAATCTAACTTTTTTTTTTTTTTAAACAATAAGGAGGATTTATTGGTTCATGTACAGGGATAATCAAACAATGACACCAAGGTCTGGATTTTTCTAAACATGTCTGTTCTTTTCTTCTGCCATTTTTTTTCTGAAGAAAAATTAGATCTGATAAGGGACTTGTATCCAGAATAAAGAACTCTTGCAGCTCAATAATTAAAGACAAATGATCCAATTAAAGAATGGGCAAAAGATTTGAATAGGCATTTCTCCAAAGAAGACGTACCATGACCCATGGCCCATAACCATGTGAAAAAGTGCTCAGCATCATTAACCATTAGGGAAATGCAAAGCAAAACCACAATGAGATACCACTTCATACCCATTAGGATGGCTGTAATCAGAAAGCCATGCAATAACGAGCTGGAGAGGATATTGAGAAATCGGAACCCTCAAACACTGCTGGTGATGATATAAAATGGTGCAACCACTTTGGAAAACAGTCTGGCAATTCTTCAAAAGGTTAAACACAGAGTTACCATATGACCCAGCAATTCCACTCCTAGGTATAAACCCATTAGAAATGAAAACATAGCATATATCTACACAAACATTTGCACATGAATTCTCATAGCATTTCAGCTATTATTCATGATAGCTGAAAAGTGGAAACAACCTAAATGTCCATCAATATGAATAAACAAAATATGGTATAGCCATGCAATGAAATATTATATGGCAATAAAAAGAAATGAAGTCCTGGTACATGATACAACTTGGGTGAACCTTAAAAACATGCTAAGTGAGAGAAACCAGTCACAAAAGACTCATATTGTATGATCCCATCTATATGAAAGGTCCAGAATAGGCAAATTTATAAAGACAGAAAGTACATTAGTGGTTGCCAAGGGCTGAGGGATAGAGAGGAAAAGAGTAGGCAGTGACTGCTATTGAGTACAAGTTTCTTCTTGTAGTGATGAAAATATTCTAAACTTAGATTATAGTGATGGTTGCATAATTCTGTGATTATATTAAAGCCTTTGAATTGTGCACTTTAAATGGGTGAATTTTATGTTATATGCATTATATCTCAATAAAGATGTTTTAAAAATATGTAAGAATCTAAAGGAAACCAATTCCATCAAAATATAGTTATCAGAATATTAAAAAACAAGTATATGATATAGTAATATATGTGCTTCTTTTTTAACATGTTAAATTATAAGACGTAGCAGCAATTCTATTAAGTACCATAATTTTGAAATAGTGATGAATAGATATCATATCTTGAGATATCTGCAACAAATGCGAAAGCAATAAGAAAATGTCTGACTTTTCGTGGTGAAAAATCATAAGTACTGCTAACACTCTGTGGTTTCTTGTCTACATTAATAATCAAAGGACTACATGACCAATTTAAGCCTACAAATGGGAGGAAGCGAAAGATAGGGCAGAATTGGGAGAGCTCTCGAAGGAAATGCTAAATTTCAATTAGACATCGATGAAAATAATGATGTAATTTTTTCCCCTTTTAAATTCACAGACACCCTGAATTCTGTCTGTGGACAGAATGGATCTCCTGGGGATCCATCAAGAGAGTTAGTGAGAAAGCTGGTTTAAAATCCACGCCTCCTGACTTAGCTAAGTTCTCTATCTAATCCTACTCTTTTTTTTTCTCTCTCTTAATAAAGGGGATTAGGTAGAAAAGAATGAATTTTATTTAAACTGCTAGAGTGAGTCAGTTCTAAAACGAGAGAGACCCAAGGGTTGCTTGTGTGGAAGTTTCTGAAGAATAAAAAGGGTTTGAACTCTGACCCTCCCCTTCCTACTCCATTCCTGCCCCCCCCGCACACAACCACCACCACCCATGCAACCCATATACACCACAACTACCAAATGATAATATAATTACTATATTTCAATAGAAAACATCGATTTAGAAAAGTAATTGTTGTTTAGAGCTCTAGCGGAATTTGACGTTTTCTCAGAGGGAATATTTTTAAGAATTTACTTTTGAATGCCTGGTGAGGCAGAAAAGCTGCCAGCAGAGATTGAATCTGTTGGAAATAGAGTCGGGTAACTGAGCTCAAATCACTGATTTTAGATTTTGCAGAAATTTATTCACTTTTCAATTTAGGGAGGAGCTTACCAG
This sequence comes from Mesoplodon bidens, assembly GCF_964165515.1. NCBI lineage: Eukaryota > Metazoa > Chordata > Mammalia > Artiodactyla > Ziphiidae > Mesoplodon > Mesoplodon bidens. The sequence continues at coordinate 50,048,678 of NC_138164.1, read as the reverse complement.
GGCAGATCATCTTAAGAGATAGCTGCTGATACACACGTGGTCACTAAGAAGTGGAATGGAAGAAAACAGACACAATCAAGTTGTTTGTCTTCATTCTATTCAAATGACTGTAAATATCAGATGATTACAATACATACACACAGATGGAGTAAATCATTTTTTAAAATGAGAATAGAATGTGTGACATTCCGGCCATTATTTGAAACCTGGGGCAAGGAGGTTTTTGGGTCCTCCTTTTAACTGTGCCTTCATTCCAAATCACCTCCACCATGTAATATAGTACTGCCTGATAGAGTAATATATAGAACCTGGACCATGGTTTGCAACTGGGCATTAAGACTGGTGGTCACTTGAGTATGGGAACTTACTAAAAGGTTAGATAAACCCTGATTATATTTTCTGAATTAAAAAAATAAAAAGGACATATTTTGCCTATGGGATTTTATAGTTCTTTCTGGCATCAAAAATTCTCTGGGAAATATACTTTATATACCAAAACACTAGTGTCTAAAGGACAAAATATTTAAAATTGACACTATCTGGAAAACCCAGGTTGAATGGCCATCATAGTTATAGATATCCCAGATCAAGTGAATTGTAAGTGCAAAATGGATAGGAATTGGGGACCGTCCAGAACAAGATCATCAGTCAGGATTCCAAACCATAGCAAAGTCATGAGATTAGAACCCAGCAGTCAAGGTCCAGAGATCCAGGTTCTCATTCAGAGCAAGGATCAGGCAAGCCACTGGTCAGAAGCCAATAGAAGAGAGGCAACTGCTGAACTCAAAGACTCTGGGGAATGAAGGTAGGTAGCTAAGTATCCAGGGTAATGCCCCAGTAAGGGGAGCTCTCCAGGCACTGATAGAGAGGGACAAGTAGGTAAGACAGACAACTTGAGACCTGATAACAGAACAGCTCCTGCCTCAGGTCTAAAGATTTGCTGATTCTGACTGGGAAAGAACTTAGTCCCTACAAGGCTAACCTGAACCTGCAAATGGAAGGAGGGGAGAGATGGGGCGGAGGTTGGGGAGTAGAGGAGAGGAAGGTGGAGCATCAGCTGGTTTTGGCGGGCAAGATCTTGGCAAATTGCTATATATACACACAGTTATTTATAGATAATAATGTTAATAGCAACAACAATTATTATAGCTGATATATAGCTCTTAAATGTTACTGTTGTTAGCACTTGACATATGTTCATTTATTTAACCTTTACAACATGTCTATTAAGGGGTACTCTTCCTGGAAGGGGGACCTGTTCCAGGGCCCGAGAGTGGGCTTTTGTCTAACACTTGGAAATGAATTGTCTCAGGAGACACACGTGCTGACAAAGCAAAAGACTTTTTTTTTTTTTTTAAGATGTTGGGGGTAGGAGTTTATTAATTAATTTATTTATTTTTGCTGTGTTGGGTCTTTGTTTCTGTGCGTGGGCTTTCTCCAGTTGTGGCAAGCGGGGGCCACTCTTCATTGTGTTGCGCGGGCCTCTCACTATCGCGGGCTCTCTTGTTGTGGAGCACAGGCTCCAGACGCGCAGGTTCAGTAGTTGTGGCTCACGGGCCCAGTTGCTCCGCGGCATGTGGGATCTTCCCAGACCAGGGCTCGAACCCGTGTCCCCTGCATTAGCGGCAGATTCTCAACCACTGCGCCACCAGGGAAGCCCCAAAGCAAAAGACTTTATTGGGAAGGGGCACCCAGGCAGTCAGAGAGCAGCAAGGTAAGGGAATCCAGGAGAACTGCTCTGCCATGGGGCTCACAGTCTCAGGTTTTATGGTAATGGGGTTAGCTTTCTGGGTTGTCTCAGGCCAATCATCTTGCCCGTGCCCATATTTGCTCCAGTTCAAGGCCCTTCCTCAGTCAAGATGGTTTCCAGTGTGAGTGTTTCAAAAATGTTGGCAGGATATATTGTGGGCAGGCGTCTCCTCCCTCCTTTTGGCCCCTCCCAAATTCTCCTGGTTAGTTTTTGGTGGCAGCACCATGTTCCTTATCCGGACCTCCTGTTGTGAGACAACTCATGCAAGCGGTTATTATCATGCCTGGCCAAGGCGGGTGATTGATTTCAGTCAATGGTTCCCTAACAGTTGTGTTATTATGTTCTTTATACAAAAGAGAAAACAGACACAGAAGAGTTAAGTGATTCCTCCAAGTTCAAATAACTAGTGAGTGGTAGATAGAAGTGGGATTGCACTGGTTTCAGTCTTCCTCACTACTCCGTAGCCCTCTCAGTTGTGTGTGTAGATGTATATGTGTTTGTGTGGTGTATACATACCTATACACACAGGTGTGTGTGTGTGTACACATTATCTATATGTATATTTACATGCATACACACACACACACACACACACGTATAGATACAGTGGTGTGCTGGATCCAAATGTTCACACCTCTTCCAAACTCCACATTCATTATCATCATATTGGTAGCTTGAAATTGGCCAGGGTAGGAGTATGTACAGCAAGGAAATTCACAAAGGCAATAAATCAGGACTTATTTGAAGGGCTGACTTACCACCACACCACAGGTTATACATAACACATAGATACACCCATATCATATTGATAGGCATATATGACATATGTAACCAAAAACATAAATAAATTCCTATTATAAGCCACAAATATGTTAAAAATAGTCAAATGTCAAGCAAAGTATAAAAATACTAAGACTGTGTAATAACTTTACTTTCCCTCACACCCAGCCTATATTGGTTAAAAGATCAAATAAAAAGATTTCTTTAGAAGATACTTGCGGGCTTTCCTGGTGGCGCAGTGGTTGAGAGTCCGCCTGCCGATGCAGGGGACACGGGTTCGTGCCCCGGTCCGGGAAGATCCCACATGCCGCGGAGCGGCTGGGCCCGTGAGCCATGGCCACTGAGCCTGCGCGTCCGGAGCCTGTGCTCCGCAACGGGAGAGGCCACAACAGTGAGAGGCCTGCGTACTGCAAAAAAAAAAAAAAAAAACCAGAAGATACTTGCTATAGGACTGCCCTGGTGGCGCAGTGGTTAAGAATCCACCTGCCAATGCAGGGAACATGGGTTCGATCCCTGGTCCAGGAAGAGCCCGCATGCCGCAGAGCAACTAAGCCTGTGCTCCGCAACTACTGAGCCTGTGCTCTAGAGCCTGCCAGCCACAGCTACTGAAGCCTGTGTGCTGCAACACTGAAGCCCATGTGTCTAGAGCCCATGCTCCTCAACAAGAGAAACCACCGCAATGAGAAGCCCACGCACTGCAACGAAGACCCAACAGAGCCAAAAAATAAATTTAAAAAATGTTTAAAAAAAGAAGATACTTGCTATACAATGTTAAATTTTGGTATAGAAAAATGCTTTGGTACTACTATGTAGACAACATTATGTGATAGGTCCCTGTCAGTCCTAGATCTGCTATGTTGCTAAAAGAAAAATACTGATTTAAAAAAAAAACAACCCTGATGTTCGTGATACTGTTTTTCAATTAGACTCATGACAGAATCAGTAGTGAAAAAGATACATTACAATGTCTATGGCTTTTAATGAAATGTGCCTATGAGTTGCTGTGAATTTTAATATGAAATTCATTGCCTGGGATCTGCACAACTTTTGTTGTTTAACCGAATAAAATCCTTCAGATGGGGATTAACTTCTTTTGCTCAATATTTATTATTGTTTCATCCACAATGAAATGGGAACTGTAAGCATTTTGATAAGTGGACTGAAAGGCTTCTAAATCTCACTCTAGCCTCTTAGAATAAGCCCCATTATGTGCAGTAATCTGATTTTATAATTTCCGGCAGTGAAAACCAAACCAAAAGAGATGTTCTTGCCACCTCATACAACACGTAGGCAACAGGATCCAAGGGCACACTCTCCTGCGCCCTTGGATCCTTCTTGCCAAATGAGTTTCACAGAGTGTGTGCAAGGCTGGAGGTCTGGCCATGAGGACGAGAACAGGTTCTGTCCTGATGCTCCAGTTGCAGTAGGATGGAGTCAGTAGGTGACATGGAACTGGGTCTTTTTTTTTTTTTTTTTGTCTTAGCAAAACAAAACATGTTAATTTTAAGCCTCATGGTCCTCTAATGCCTGGTGTTCTGTCTTTAACAAAAATGTGTCTTGGGTGAAATGGTCATCTGAACAGATTCTGAGCACAGTCTTTACTTGTTATCATGCTGAGAGGCAGTGGACACCATATGACTGCCCTCTGGGGCTATGACTGCATCTCTTCATCTCAAAGGACAGAACTGAACACAACTAGCTTATTATTATTATTATTTCAAGTTTACATAAATACAAAAAGCGTTGTTATGCATGAGCTGGAGGAAAGCAAATCTCAAAGTAAATATATTCATGTATTTCATAAACATTCATGTGCTTCATAGATAGTCAAGGAATCAAATAAAAATAAAATAGCACAACTTGATAGAAACATTATGCTAAATTTTACTCCCAAACCAGTTGACATGAACTTTAAAAACCTTTGTTTTCTCATATACTGCTTTGGGATCCTAAAACTATACTGGAATTACTTCAGAAGTCCTAAGATGCTATAGCATATCCATTTATCTTTTTTTTTTTAAATAAATTTATTTATTTATTTATGGCTGCGTTGGGTCTTCATTGCTGTGCGCGGGCTTTCTCTAGTTGGGGCTAGCGGGGGCTACTCTTCATTGCGGTGTGTGGGCTTCACATTGTGGTGGCTTCTCTTGTTGTGGAGCATGGGCTCTAGGCACCTGGGCTCAGTAGTTGTGGCTCGTGGGCTCCAGAGCGCAGGCTCAGTAGTTGTGGTGCACGGGCTTAGTTGCTCTGCAGCATGTGGGATCTTCCCGGACCAGGGCTCAAACCCGTGTCCCCTGCATTGGCAGGCAGGTTCTTAACCACTGCGCCACCAGGGAAGTCCCTATCCATTTATCTTGATAGAGAAAGCTATTACAAAATCATTCATGAGGCTACTTGGCTAGTGTTTTCTCTGGCTTTACTGGACATAATGAATTAAGAGTGGGAAGATCTTATTAGTAACGATGAGTACCCTGCTTGTGCCATTTTAAGAAAACCAGAGAAGAAAAAAATGATTGAAAAGAGAAGTAAGACAAGCAGAGGATACTGGAGAATACAAAATAACTAAACAGTTTGAGGGAGCAGGCTCTGTCTGAGTTTTATTCTTGCTGCCATGGGTGATGTAACTTGTTAAACTTTTTATAGGAAAAATGACTGTGAAATCTATTATTATTATTAACTATATTTTCTTATTCTTCTATAAAATAAAAAATAGGATAATAATTCTTGATGAACACATAGATATATAGGTGAGGACTTACCAAAAAGATTGCTTTTAAGCACTTTGCAAATTCAGAGTACGATACTTTCACTAAGACATTCATTATTTCTCTGCAAAGAGTGGGAGAAAATGCCGTGGACTTGCCTGTCCTGTACTGGATGATGATATGTCTGAGGATTAGATATCTCAACATAGCACACATACAATAATCCAGAAAGGTATTATTACCCACCCAAACATAAATACTCAGGATCTTTTACAGTGAGTCCACTCCATACTTAACAGTGTACACTCAACCTTAAAAATCTGACTTCAGTGATCCATTATTATTGGATCATTTGCATCCAGCAGATTTCACCCATCATCATTCATGCTGTATGAAACAATTAACTATTCTTCAATGGTTGCAATGATGTAATTTTTTTTTCCCGTGTATTCAAGATCCATTTATTCTCTAGTTCTGCCCACATGGAGACACCCTCCTTGAAAAGGCGTTAAATCCACTTTAACACCTTGTGCTGAAAACACGTGTTCCAAGGTTTCAACTATGAGATCCACGTTCTTAAACCTCATCTAGATTTCTCCCCTTGGATGGGGGGAGATGACCCAAATACAGCGAAGAACAGCTCAGGACTGTGGGCTCTGCTCGCCCAGAAGACCTTGCAGCTCCCCTGACCACCCAGCTGGAGCCAGGATTAGGGAGATGAGGGGCACCTGCTGGGCTGCTGCCACTGCAGATGGGACGCTGCTGCCTTCGGGCGCCTTTCTGCCCCCACCGCCACAGGCCCCCAACTCCTGTCCTCTTCACTGGCTTGCTGTCACCTCTAGTTCCCCTGGAGTTGGGGGATTCCAGACGCTCTCTGCTCACACTTCTGTATCACGCCTGCTGCCTCAGCACTGCTGATCCACACCAAGGGGGAAAAGCACACAGAACTGCTTTTCAACACACCAATGTTCCACATGAAAATTATTTGATAAGCCTGCAGGTTCTTTTTCATCAGAGGACATTCCCAAGGCCATGACTTCCCCTGACTCTCCACTGCCCTTGCAAGCAGACTGGATGTGTGTGGCCGCCATGCTGAGTCGGGCACTGCAATGATGTCATTTTAAATGCATAATTACTTTTACATTATTTAAGATAATACTTTTGTTTACATGCCTCTGATATTTAGAATGCCACATTGAAGATCTTCTAATATAATTAGTTTTATATATACCAGTATCAGGATGTGGTGGGTATAGGAAGGCTAACCCAAGAACAAAGAAATTACACGGCTCTTTGAGAATTCAGTTTGAAGTCCCTATGCAATTGATTGGAACAGATCTATGCAAAATCATCCAGAAGAGACATGTGTCATAGGCCAGAAGGACTGGGCTGTTATTTGATGGAAGAGGTTGTGGAAGCATAGAAAAAGGACAGTCTCTAGGACAAATGTTGGTGGTGTTCATCCAAGTGCTCTCCTGGGAGACAGAGTCCCAGCCAAGTGCCTCTGACTATTGCAACTCCACTGGCAAGAACATTCTCAAAGTGAACATGGATCCAGGGGATTATAGTCAACGAACTTCCAGTGTTTCCAGCTCCCTTAGCATGACTTGAGTATCCCTGTTGTGGGATTGATACATCAGGCTAAGACAAGCTGTCCCCTTTAAATGCTGAATTATTCTAATACCTCTAGTTCTGCTTCCAGGCTCACCAAAAAACAGTCTAATTAGAATCTTGAATGTCTACTTTAAAGAGGGGAGAAATGGCTAGCCACGTGGATGTGACCTGTTGTGATATTCATTGCTCACTGCGAATTAATAAAGTGGCTTTTCTGGTTTGATGTAATTTTAGTAGAATGATTTGTTGAAGTATTAATTTTATTCTGTTCTCCCTATATTTCCCCCCACATTTTGAAGGTAGTAAGCCTTTATAATTCTTTACCATAGGGATTTTGGTAAGACCAAAAGTAGAAGCAGCTTCAAGTTAGTGGGTTTTCCCACCTTCTGGAAAAGCAAAGCTGATTGATCATTTGATGCTGGGTATCTGGGGGACAGGGGGAGAAGGGATCTTAGGGAAGTAAGAGGCTTCTCTAGGAGTTTCCCAGAGGTTGGGGAGGGGGATATATCAGAGCCTGAGAAGATGTAAGACAGAAGACAAAATTGTATGGAGTGCTTGGGAAGCTGGATCCTAGGCCCTAAAGACTTTCTGAATCCCAAGCATCATAAAAAGCTTGCAGTCACTATTCCTAGGAGTACCCTTCAGACTATGAAAGTTGGTATCTGGGCAGTAATCGGACCAGTGATGCCTTTGCAAAGAATTGGTTAGGCTGATATCCCTCCAGGTTGTAGGATGTGGGTTTGGAGTTCAAAGTAAGTTATTTAAAGAACAGAAAGAAACTTGGCCTTTCTTGTGTATCTGCATGTGGCTCAGATGGTCATGTATGGCATATCAGTCTTAGGAGCTCAGTTAATGAGAATCCATGCTCAGTCTGGCAAGAAAATCAGGTTTTTGAACAAAAAAAGCTGAAGGCTAGACACTGGTCTATGAAATAAGTGCCATTCTATAAGGACATTTGGAAATGTGCTACTTGCCTTCAGCACCTCTCTTTCTACACACACACACACACACACACACACACACACACACACACGGCTCCTTGCCTTCACTATTTTTTGAAAGAAGCCCTATACTCAGATGAATTTTTACAATTTCTACCAACTCTTCAGATGTTTAAATTATCATTTTATACAATCTATAAAGAAAGATTTTGCTGAATAAAGGTAACTTTAATCCCCAAATTAGAAAGATTTTGAAGTAGGATTTACCTAATATTTTCATAGTATCTATTTTTTTAAACTTTCTTTTGAAATAATTATAAATTCAGAGGAAATTGCAAACATAGTACAGCGAGGTCTAGTGTACCCTTCACCCAGTTTCCCTCAGTGGTAACACCTTACATAACTATAGTATAATATCAAATCCAGGAAATTGATCTGGGTACAATCAATAGACTTTACTCAGATTCAGAGTTCACCAGTTCTACATGCCCTTGTGTGTGTGTGTGTGTGAGAGAGAGAGAGAGTGTTTGTGTATGTGTGTGTATAGTTCTATGCAATTTCATCATATCTGTAGATTAATGTAACCACAATCACAATGAAGATTTAGAACTATTCTATCACTACAAAGATCCCTCGTCCTACCCCTTTATTGTCACCCTCTACCCTCCTCCCGTCCCCAAACCCAAATCCCTAGAACCACTGATCTGTCCTCCATCTCTGTAATTTTATCATTTTGAGAATGTTATGGAAATGGAATCATACCATATGCAACCTTTTGAGATTGGCTTCTTTTCACTCCGCATAATTCTTTTGAGATCCATCCAAGTTGTTGCATGTATCAATAATTTGTTTCTTTTTACTGCTGAGTAATTTTCCATGATATGGACATATTATAGCTTAACTATTCACCCACTGAAGGATATTTGGGTTGTTTCCAATTTTAGCCTATTACAAATAAAACTACAATAAACATTCCTGTATATGTTTTTGTGTGGACTTAAATTTTCATTTCTCTGGATAAATGCCTAGGAGTGTGATTACTGGGTCAAGTGTTAAGTGTATGTTTAGTTTTTTAAGAAATTGCCAAACTATTTTGCAGAGTAGCTGTACCATTTAATATTGCTACCAGCAATACATAATAGAACCAACTGCTCTCTCAGCATTTGGTTTTGTCACTATTTTTATTTTAGCCATTCTTATAGATGTATAGTGATGTCTAATTGTGGTTTTGATTTACATTTCCATAATGGCTAATAATGTTGAACATATTTCTATTTGCCATCTGTATATCATCTTTACAGAAATGTCTCTTCATGTCTTTTGCCCATTTTCTAATTGGATTGTTTGTTTTTTACTGCTGATTTTTGAGAGTTCATTATGGTCCTTTGCAGATGTTTGGTTTGCAATACTTTTTATAGCACTTTTTGGTTTGCAAACACTTTCTCCCAGTTTGTGTCTTTTTTTTCATTCTCTTACGAGGATGTTTTGCAGGACAGAAGCTTTTAACGTTTGATGAGTCCAATTTATCAAATTTTCTCTTATGGATTATGCTTTGGGTGTCACATCTAAGAGCTCTTCACCTAGTCCTAAATTCCAAAGATCTTCTTTGTTTTCATCTAAAAGTTGTATAGTTTGACATTTTACATTTAAATCTATGATCCATTTTGAGCTATTTTTGTAAAAGGTGTGAGGTTTCAGTTAAAGTTCATTTCTTTGCGTGTGGACGTCCAATTGCCCTAGTACCATTTGTTGAAAAGACTTTCTTTCCTCCACTGAATTATTTTGCAGCTTTGTCGAAGATCAGTTGGCCACGCTTGTGTGGATCTATTTCCCTGTACATCTCCATTGATCTATCTATCTATCTCTTCACCAATACCACACTGCTTTGTTTACTGGGGTCTTAACATATAAGATCCATTAAAAAAAAAAAACCTCTCTGAATAATAGCTATCATTTTTTTTGAGTGCTTATATATGCCAGGCATTGCTTTAAGTACTTCACATGCATACACTTATTTAATCCTCACAAAATCCTAGGAGATGATCATATTTAGGCCCATTTTATAGATGAGAAAACTGAGTGAAGAGTAGTTGAGTAACTATTTTAAGAACAGATTTGGAAGCCAGGACCACACACTAGCCACTATGCTTTATTGTCCCTCTGAAGTGAAGAGATTTTTATCTTCTTGCAGAGTTGCTTTTACTGAACTTTGCATTGGCATTTTGCCATTGAACCATGTTGAGAGATATGATAAGAGAGAGCTCTATAAACTTATTGCATCTGCTTTAGGCAAGTTGATGAGGATGTGGTTCACATGGTGTCCTCTTTAGGAGGACAGATGGGAGAACTGTCTCTCAGATCTCAGTACCAGGAATAGATATATTTCTCCTGACTAAGTAGTTTGTTTTTATCTCTTGGACATTGTGAAACTGTATAAATGATTACATTTCCACTTGGTGTTGGCTGCTAAAAAGCTCAGAACCCAATTTTCAGCCTATCTTTAACAATGGTGTGTACTGGATCTAATATTACTTCTGACTTCATCTTATTTTTTCTACAATAATTTTCTCTTCTCCCTTATTTCCTCCCTAACTCACTTCTTTTTGCTTTAGTCTTTTTAAAAATCAGATATATGAGCACATAGTATAGGAAGTCAAACACAAGGCTTTTACCAAAAGCAACAAAACAAAATGAGAGTCCTTTTGTTCACTCCTCCCCAGGTCTGATTTCCACTCTATGGAGCCAACTATAGTCACATCTTTTAGCTCTTTCTTCTGGTGCTTATTTGTAATTTTTTCCCCTTGACTTTTTCTACCCTCCATAATAGGAAATCAGGAGATAATACTTTTTCAGTTTAGGTATTATCTCCTGCTTCCCTATTATGGAGGGTAGAATTTTGTTTTCTTATAGTACCCTCTACCACACACCCTTCACCTATAACTATCCTCCCATTGTAATTATATCACAATTTTGATTCGACCCATTTTCAGTGTTTACATTATTATGCTTATGGAAATATTGCTCACAGGTGAGCTGCTTGCTGTTCACTTTGTATCTTATATCATCATTTTGTTTTCCCTTAGGTTAATAATTGTCTTTTTTAAACTTCTGTTTCCATAGAGCAATCACTAATTTCTGCCCAAGCCCTCTGACAGAATTATAAATCTCTTACTCTATCAGTTTTGTTTGTTTTCTCACAGACGTCTCTTCTGGATGCCATCCTGGAGCTTTTCATTGTCCAGCTCCAGTCTGGACTGGTTGCTCTCTAGGCCAGCTGCCCAGCCGTCATCTTGCAACTTCCCTTTTTCATCATTTTGGGAATTCCTTCTACATCTCTCTTTTGTTTGGTCTCCTGTTTCCTAGAACTCATATTTTCCTCTTGGTTTGCTCACTTGGTTTGGTGGAACTCATCCTGCAATAGCTTCCTGAGAAAAAGTTCATGAAAGGTAAATTTTTTTTAGGACGGGCATGTTTGAAATGCCTTTATTTTAGCAGCACATTAAATGATAGTCTGGGTATAGAATTCTAGGTTGAAAATAATTTTCCCTCAGAATTTTAAAAACGTTGCTTCTTTGTCTTCTCACTTTCCATATTGCTATTGAGAATTTTGACACTAGGTACCTCCTGTGGGGCTTGAGGGTTTTTTTCCTCCTCTCTGGAGGGTTTTGAGATCTTCCTTTTCTTCCTAACATTCTGAAATTTCCTGATGATGCACCTTAGATTAGGGTCTTTTCCCATCCACTGTGCAAAATGAACCTCAACACCATGGGCCTTTTCAATCTGAAAACACATTTCCTTCAGTTTTGAGAAATTATCATGTATATTTTAATTTTAGTAATTCCCTCCCCTCCATTTTCTCTGCTCACTCTAGGACCCTTGGTTCAGTTGTTGGATCACTTGAACTGATTTAATTTTCTTCTTATCTTTCTTTTTTTTCTGGGAAATTTTCTTTGTCTTCTAACTCTTCTATTGAACTTTTAAATCTGCTATCATATTTTTATTTTCTAAAGCTCTTTCTGGTTCCCTGATTGTCCCTTCCCTCCTGTCCCTGTTTTTGTTTTGCTTAGTTTTTAAATGGCATCCTGTTCTTATTTCATGGATGCAGCATTTTCTCTTACTTCTCTAAGGGCATTCATTTTAGTGCTTGATGTTTTCTTTTATTTCCCGCATCATCATGTCTGTCTGAACTCTTTTTGTTTGTATTTACATTTTTGATTTTTCATAAATGGCTGTCTATTCGTATTTAAGAGTGAGGCACTTAAATGCCCCCTCTGTGGATGGGAGAGCGTACTGGACTGTTGGCCTTCACAGTAGTGTCACATTTGGGGGTGGGACAGTGGGAAGGACCTCCAAATGGCATTATTTGTAGTTACTTTCTTTTAGGCTGACTAGTCAGTTAGTCAAAGAAATCCTTTTGCAGGAGAGTTTATGAACCTGGCTTCTAGCCTTCTGGGAAAGTATCAGGGGAAAAAGGCTGGAGGGTGGGGGTAAGGGGAGCTCACCATTCCTTACAGAGACTTCTATTTAATCCCCCATCTTTCACTACATCTAGTGCACCAAGCCGAGAGCCTTTGACCCAGCCTCTCAAGAGAATAAACCACCTAGCTTCTTCTAGGTAGTCACTTGGCTGTGCTTTTGGGGTGAATCTGGGGATCTAACTGATAGTTATAAAGACTTTCAAGCAATCTTTTCTTTCCACCCACACCCCGTATTCCCATCCAGAGGCACTTGGTGCCTTTAATTTCAGAAATTTCCAGGGTTCTATGGTGCAATTTATCTTCCTTATTTCAGCTTTCTTTGATTTGTCCCAGTATGAGGGAGCCTGAATCCTGAATCATGAGCAAAACAAAAGTGTGAAGTCAAAGTCAAAGAAATGGTGCCAAAGATGAACAAAAAACAAGAAAGATTCTGTAACCAGAGGAGTAAGCATATCAAAAGTCACAATTTTTGGCTACCTTCTATATATTTCTCCACTTGAAAAGATAGTACTTTGAGATAATGTGGTGAAGAGGAGCAGTAGTTCCCTCTGCTGACCCCACGCTCTGTCCTGAGGGAGAGTCAAGGCTACGTATGAAGAATGATTGCAAGGTCAGAAACCTGGAGGTTGTAGAAAAGTTGAGAAGTGTGTCCAGACTTCAGGACTAAGGTCAACAGTAATGTGAGGATGGAGAAGGTCCAATTTTATGTGGCTCTTGATTTAAAAGTATACAAGAGGGCCTCATGTCTTAAAGCAGTCACTTGGAAGGGGGCTGGGTTATATTTCCAGCCTCCCTCTCCAGTTGGCCTTTGAGGACTGGCTGGTTAATAGAAATCTACTGGTTAGGGACATTTCACTTTACTAAACTAAATATAGTGGGCCTTTACAAAACTTGGACATCTTCCTACACAAAGAGAATGCTGTTAATATACTTTCCATCCAAGGTCATGAGCTCTGGGTTTTTGTCCCAGTGGGATGTGCTGCAAGATTCAGACAGACCTGCAATCTACTGCTAAGTTTGGCCCCTAGGGCCATCTCGAGAAGGAATGGTTGTGTCCCTAATATCACATTTATAACCTTAAATAAGGTTAAGTATAGCCTAGCTTCACTTAAGAGATGACTCACAGTTGGTACCCAAGAAACTTACTGAAAGGAGGGAGGGAGGAAGGAAGGAAGGAAGGAAGGAAAAGGCTTAGTTTTCATTTGTAGCTTTGTCATTCAGAACTTTTAAAGTGTAATAATACAATAATAATAATAAAATTGGAAAGTGTAATGTGGAGATTTACTATAAAAAGATGTTGAATCACAGTAGGCAGAGGGACTTGAAGATAACGTGGAGTAAGTAAGTGACTTAACTCTCTGATCAAGAGAGAAAAGCCATGGGGTCAAAGGAAAGAAACAGAGAAACAGGATGATGACTGCCAGCCAGAGGAACTTAAGATCCCCTCCTCCTGGTGACACTGTAGATTCCCACAACTATGTCAGCATCTAGAACTTATGTGACTGTGGGTGGAGGGAGACAAATGCCAGCTAATGGGACCAGTGGCTTCCTGGAAGGATGGGATAGAGAAGCTCAGAGTCTGACACAACTAGAGAGCTGAAGGAGAAAGGAAATGACCTTTAGACAGAAGTGGAACTGAAAGATTTCTTGATTGCTTCTAGTATTCTGCACATGCAATGGAGCCCCAGGAAAACAAAGTCTCCAAAGGCGAGGAAATAGTGTCAGTGTTGCAGGTGAGGTAAATGTACTTTCCAGACATAGATCACCCAGGGATTCTTAATGTCTATATGATAATCACACAAAGCCTTGTGTGTTAGATAGTCTTTTCTGTTAAAAAACAAACAACCAAACAACTAACTGTTGCATACTAAGTCCCCCAGAAACCGACTCTGAGATGGATATTTGCATGCAGGAAGTTTTCTGGAGAGTGCCCAGGGATTCAATACCAGCGAAGAAGTGAAGGAAGTAGGATTGCATAGAAGGATGAGTTGAATCGCACAGTGGTCACAACAAAGGTCTGCCCGCCAATCCTGTGGGGAACTCTGTCCTGCCTTGTATCAAAGAGGACTGGGCCTTCATACTTGGGCAGGGACCAGTCATTAGATGTGGGCTGCCTATGAGCTTGGGCGAGGTGACTCTCTTCAGCTGAGGACAATATCAGAGGAGAGACCTGTCTGAGAGCCATCAGCTGCCAATATTCCTAGCAGCTCCTCAGCTGCCTCAATTCAGAAAGGAGGATCTGGGTGACATACCATAGCATCCATTACAGCCAACCATTTACACTGGATACACTCAGTTTCACTATAATAAGTTCTGGCAACAGCTCCTCCAGGATTCCGCTTGGTCTATTTTCACGGGGAAACCTACAAGAGGAAGGTTAGTGGAACAAACTACAGCCCCTGGTACTATTCCTGCTTTGAAGGTTGCAACTGATACTCATTGTCTCCCTGCTCTACAATCCATTTTTATTTCCCTCACCCTTGGTGCTGTTGTGTATGTGTCTTACCTGGTGGGCCTCTGGTTACCATGCCCTTCTCAGGCTGCTCCATTTACCATCAAAATTGGGCAAAGAATTACCCACTCAATCACCAGGGCCTCTAAACACAGAGTCCAGGGTTGCTGGGACAGGAAGTGTAAATAACCACAATTGGTCACTGTGAGTGATGGTAAGCAGAGCCCAGAGCCTCTCCTATTTCCTTCCCTTGGATTCCAGAACCATGTATGATACCGACTGAGAACACAGTCACATATAATAATTGTTGATTTATGGTATATGCTACATCTTGGAAGATGTCACTCCATCTTTGCAGGGTATTACCTCCAAAGTAGTACCGCAGTTGCACTTTTAAAAGGCTATTTTATCACTCTGTCAAGTTGACAGCTTCTGTGTAGTGTGATATAAAATAGAAAGTTTGGGCCCCTTGATCATGTGTCATGTTGCACCTTCTCTGTTTGAATTGGGTTCCTGGGTCCAATAAAAATATTATAGGATTCCGTGTTGGTGGATCAGACACTCCATATGCCCTCAAATAGTCGTGCTGGCTGAGGCCCTAAGGGCAGGAAAGGCAAACCCATACCCCAAATATATATTTATTCCAGTCAAAATTAATTGCTGCCCCTTCCAGTATAATCAACTTGCCAACAAGTTGCTAGATGGTCTCCTGGAAGAATGGTGCCATATTGAGGGCTCAGTGTTGGTCTCTCTTGGTGGTAGGTTGAACAGAGGGAGGAGTAAACAGTGATGCAGTTGCAACAAAGGCTCCCATCCTTGAGGCTAGGAAGTCTGGACTGTATTATCCTCCCCTCCATCACTGGCCAGTCATTAGGAGTTGCTGCCCCCAAGGAAAGGAGCATGACCTTGGGCAAGGCAGCTTTCTTCAGTTGAGGGAGAGCAATTCTTGGAGAGACATTCATTTGAGAGCTGTCAACCACCTCTCAAAGCAGGTAGGGGAATGAGTGCCTCAGTCCTGGAGGGGAGATCTAGGTAGGCAGTGTACTACAGAATCCACTACAATAACGAAATGGTAGGAATTTCCATTCTAAATTTCAGCTGTTCCTAGGAGTTCTAGAACGGGGATGGGTTGGAGGAGGATAGAGAATTGTGAGATATGTCATCTGCCAAATTTCATAGTTGATTATCTAGGAAAATTCATTGAAAACTGTATATATTGTGGTTTTATGTGTATTTAACCAAACTTAGAGTTGATCCAATTAAAAAGTTTCTAAACAAATCAACAAAGAGCACAAAGAATGCCTTTATCGTAAAATATCCACCATTTACAAGATTCTGCTTGCTTTCTTTTAAAAATCTTTATTATTGTACAGATATAATGTTTACATATTCATATCAAGAAGTTATTTTCATACCATTTAAATTTCTATTTTTTTCATTTCCATTAACACACATTGTTCATAGATTTATTATTTTTATAAGCAATTCAATATTCTACCATATTAATGTATTGATGTTACCAAGATGATTAATCTCTCTATTTGGGGCATTTGACTTATATCTGTTTTTTTCACAATAATAAGTAGTACAGATATAAAAAATAGTTTAAAAAATCTCTTTTTTCTTCCCCAAAGTGAGATTAAAAACTCTATTCCCAGGTTGCTTTTTAGAAAGATTTTCCTAATTTGCAGTACTATAGCAATGTTCAAGTGTCTATTTACCAATTTTTTGGATTTTTCTCACTTCACTTTTGATAGTAGGGAGAATTTTTACCTCATCATTGTTTTTTGGCTTCTTTTTTTTTTTGCCGTACGTGGGCCTCTCACTGTTGTGGCCTCTCCCGTTGCGGAGCACAGGCTCCGGACGCGCAGGCTCAGCGGCCATGGCTCACGGGCCCAGCCACTCCACGGCATGTGGGATCTTCACGGACCGGGGCACGAACCCGTGTCCCCTGCATTGGCAGGCGGACTCTCAATCACTGTACCACCAGGGAAGCCCCCTCATCATTGTTTTAAATTCATTTTTCTTAATTATTAGTGAGGCAAGGAATTTTCCCAAGTATTTATTTACTTTTTGTATTTTTTGTTATTTACATCTTTTGGCTATTTATCTCTCTAGAAAGGGGAACTGATCTTTCATATTTTTATCAGTCCCTTATATATTATAGAGAACAAACTTTGACATTTATTTTCAGTGGTTTCTCATTCCATTGCTTTTTATCTTGAATTCACTTTTTAATTAAATAGTGGCTTTGTGTTTTATAGCATAAAACCCACTGACCTTGAGATTAATGATTTCTTTAAATGCTTCAATATTCCAAAATTGATATGTTGTTTTCTGTTAGGAAAGGTATGTTATTATATTGTATTATATATTTTATGATAAATCTTTGAAAGTTTTATCTTCAAATGACAATAGATTTCTGTTTTTAATACCTCCAAATCTATTGTGGCATATACTATAAAGTATGGTCATATATATTGCTTCTTGGCCTTTTGGCTAGGATCAAGTGTAAAGTATGGTTATATATTTAGATTCTTTTAAATGATATCTAGCTTCTCCGATATTGTTTAACAGAGATTCATTTATTTGTTGCTTATTTCACCAAATTTTTCATGTATTAACTTATTGTGTAGGTTTGAATTTATTTCTGATTTGGTCAATAGGTCTACTTTAAAAAAAAATCTAGTATTATAAGATTCTTCCCTCTTACATCCCCTTAAGAAGTGAAGTAATTTTGGTTTTAAACTATGTGTATATGAACATAGGTATATGCATATGAATGCAGAGGCATAAAAAGAGGTCTGGAAGGTTAACCTTGGATGGTTGAATTACAGATGAACTTTATATTTTTCTTGCCATTTATCTATAAATTTTAATATATGTTATATTACAATGGACACATATCACTTCAATGCTTAAAAAAGGAAAAACTCTGCAGATAGAATGAAGAAGAAATATTAATCATAAAATAAAAGGCAATTATTAAGAAAATATAAAGAAGAAGGGGCAGGTTAGGGAATATGTCACCTTAGGGGCAAACTCAGATAAATGGCGATTGCTCTCAAATCCCTTTATGTGACTATATTTAACACTGTTCAGCCCTCTGTGCAAGCACATTTCTGCATATCTGTCCCTGACATTTCTGAAATGCCCACTTTTGTCCCAGTCTGTCTAAGTCCTGTTCCTGGAATCTACTCCCTGTGACTGCAACTGTACCTGTACCTACCTTTGGCTTTCAACCCCATTGATTTCCCACAGTGACTACCTGTCACTGATTTCTTTCTGGATTTCTGATTTCAGACTTTGCTCTTTGTGTGTTTGGGTAACTCTGCTCAAGTCTCTTTGTAGTCCTTCCTCAATTATCAGTCCTCTCCACCCCCAAACTGCCCACTCACACCCAGGTCCACCAGCTTCTGGGTTGTCCTATTCTCAGCTGCACCAGAAAGTTTGGGGGTGACAGACCATTTGCTGAAAATAGCCATGCCCTGGACATGATTTTTTGGACCAGAGGTGGATACCTGCTCACAAGAGAATCCACTTGTGATTTGCAGACCTGGCACAAAAAAAAGCAAAAAACAAAAAACACCGAACTAAGGTCAGCCTTGGAATTGGCAATGTAGCAATTGGGGTCTAGTCAGGAAAATAGAAACCACTGTGGACATGTTAAACAGAAGGGATTAAATTCAGGGAGTTTGTTAGACAGCTGTTGGAAAGCTGTAAACACAAATAAGGGGAAGCTAGGAAAACCAGAGATTTGTATTTCAGGAAGCAGCTACTACGTGTAAGACTGGGAGAATAAAATTGAAGAGGTGTTTTGAACATCCTCCAGAGCTGCCACTGCTTTGGGGAGATGGGACTGCAGGGCAGACAGGAGGTGGGGTGAGGTGTCACCCAACTACTGCTCAGACCTAGTGAGTACTAGGGGGGCATCAGGGAGGGTTCTTGAGATATGGAGAGAGTTGCCTTGGTTCATAATTTTAGTGCAGTGAGGTCCAACTGTTCTGTTTCCATCCTTAGATGTGGTGAAATTGCTTGTTGCAGCCTTAAAATAAGCCCTCTTTTACTTGAACTACCTTGAAGGAGGTCCCTGTGTCCTAGAAACAAAAAAGCCCTCCCAAGATACCTATTGCCTCTGACTGGTCTTTAGAGCTGGCCTCTTCCCTCACCTCTTCACCATGCTAACTCAGAATAGCCCCTTCAGTTGGGAATCGAACTGCCCAAGAGTTTTGATCATCGCTTCTGTACGATATCACAATGTTTTTAAATCCAGGAAAGTGATGTTCTGCAGCATTATCTTGTCTCCTCCCAGAACACTAACCTTTTTGTGTGCTTCTCTTCAGGTGCATTTTAAAATTATTTTGTCAAGTTCTTTTGTAAAATTCTTTATGCCCCATTAATTAGCATTGCATTAAATCTGTGACTAGGAAGTGTTACTGTATCATTTGTTTAGTCTTTCCAGTCATGAGCAGGGATAGCTCTCCATATAGTCTGATTTCCTTTCAATGTGTTATTAGGTTTTGTAGTTTTCTTTACAGTTCTTGGAAGGTTGACACTAAAGTATTTAATGGGGATTTGGGGTCTTGGTTGCAAATGAGATTGCTTTTTTACACCTTAGTTTCAATCTGGCTATTGATTGTAACAACTCTTTTAAAATCTGTTTATGTTTCCTGCTGACCATTTGAGGAAATGAGGAATTGCCCAGTGTGAGAAGGCGTGCTTAGCAGAGATGGATTTGCATAGCCTGTTTGCTTTCACATGTTTGTATTTCTTGTGGATAATGTTTGAGTAGTGCCTGGCCCTTGTGAACCATGGGGGTGGTGTACATTTACGATTTTCCTCTATGAATAAGCCAAGTTAATTGATCTGTACTGGGACCAAATCCATGTCCTTAAGCCCTCTGAAGGCACAGGATTGCTTTCAATAACTCTCATTTCCAATAATTACAGTTGTCTGGGCTGCTTTGGGAGGTATTGATTTCTATGATGTGAATAGACTGAAATAACTAATCGTTTGAGGATTGGCTGCAGGATTTTGAGCAATGGATTAAGGGTTGATCTAAATAATGTCTTAAAAATATGCTGTGCTTTGAAAATTACACAAGTAATATGTGTCCATTGCAGAAGAATGAGAAAATGCAGATGAGCTAAAAACAAAAAGAGAGAGAATGCCTAAAATCCTACCATTTTAGAGAATACTATTTTGGTATCTTTACTCTCATGTGGTTTCCTATGTCTGATGTTTATAATTATACAAATAAACATGCACACTTAATATATTTCCTAGTTTCTAAGATGTAACTTTTTCCACATTTTAACATTTCTAAAATGAGATGCAGTTTCACAATCGATTAAATTTAATAAAGTATTTCTCTTCTCCCCATACCCCCAAATAGCTATTACTAAATGTAGCCTGTGGTATCTTAAAATAGAAAGGTATTTTTAAATTAAATCTTTTATTTTCAGATAATTATAAATTAGCATGTAGTTGTAAGAAATAATACAGAAAGATCCCTTGTACCTTTTACCCAGTGTGGTGGTTAATTTTATGTATCAACTTGACTGGGCTAAGGGATGCCAGATAGCTGGTAAAATATTATTTCTCGGTGCATCTGTGAGGATGTTTCCAGAAGAGATTAACATTTGAATCAGTTGACTGAGTAAAGAAGATCATCCTCACCAATGCAGGTGGGCATCATCCAATCCATTGAGAGCCTGGGTAGAACAAGAAGGCAGAGGAAGGGTGAATTTGTTTACTTTGCTTGAGCTGGGACATCCATCTTCTCCTGCCCTTGGACCTTGGTGCTCCTGGTTCTCGGGCCTTTGGACTAACACTGAGGCTTAAACCACTGGCCCCCTCATTCTCAGGCTGTTGGACTTGGACTCACCCTACTGACCTTCCTGGTTCTCAGGCCTTAGTACTTGGACTGAATTACACCACTGGGTTTCCTGGTTCTCTAGCTTGCAGGCAGCAGATCATGGGACTTTCAGTTTCCATAACCGTGTGAACCAGTTCCTATAATAAATCTCTTCTTATATATCTATATATCTTTGTCTGTGTCTATGTCTGTGTCTATATCTATATCTGTATCTGTAATCTAATATCTATATATCCTATTGGTTCTGTTTTTCAGGGAACCCTGACTAATACACCCAGTTTCCCCTACTGTAAACATCATGCAAAACTATAGTACAGTATCACAACTAGGATATTGGTATTGATACAGACCATTTTCATCACTACAAGGATGTCTATGTTGCCCTTTTATAACCATATTCACCTTCCTGTTATTCTCCTCACCCCAGCCCAGGCTATTACCTCTGGCAGCCATCAATTTGTTCCCCATTTCTGTAATTTTATCATTTCAAGAATGTTCTACAAATGGAATCCGACGATATGTATTTTTGGCTTTTCTCACTCAGCATAATTCTCTGGAGATTGATCCAGATTTTGCATGTATCAATAATGTGTTCTTTTGTTGTTGAATATTCCATGAATGGATATACCCAGTTTGTTTACCTACTCACCCCTTGAAGTACACCTGGGTTTCCAGCTTTTGGCTATTGCAGGTAAAGAGGCTATAAACAATAATGTACAGATTTTTGTGTGAACATAAAATTTCTCTGGTATTTAACCTCTGGGTTAAATGGTGATTGCATGTTTAGTTTTAAAAGAAACTATCAAACTGTTTTCCAAAGTGGCTGTTCCATTTTGTAGTCCTACCCACATTGTACGAATGGTCTGGTTTCTCTGCATCCTTACTTTTTATTTTACCCCTTCTGATAGGTAAGTAGTGAATTTCATTAATAGTTCTATTTTCTTGAATAGTGCTATTCAAATGATCTATTTCATATTGGGTGAGTTGTGTTAGTTTGTGTTTTTCAAGAAATTGGTCGATTTCATCTACGTTGTCAAATTTATGTATATAGAGCTGTTCATAGTATTCCTTTCAAATTCATTGATTTCTGCTCTTATGTTTGTTATTTCCTTCCTTTTGCTTTGGGTTTATTTTGCTCTTTTTCTAGATTCTTGAATGGGAGCTTAGATTATTGATCACAAATTTTTTCTCTTTTCTAATATGTATACTTATATGTATAAATTTCACTGAAAGAGATATTTTATGTTGCATAGAAAAGCTTTAGTGTACCTACCATGTTTATAGCTCCCTACCAAGGAATTCAGTTCAATTCGGCAAATATTTATGGAGTGCTTGGGCCAGGCACTGTTCTAAATCCTTAATATACATCAGGGGACAAAATAGACAAAGATCTCTGTTTTTGGGGAGCTTACATTCTAGCAGGAGGAGACAGGCAATAAATAATAAGTGTAATTTATATAGTATGTTAGAAAGCGATAAGTGCAGGAACAAAAAGTACAGCAGTGTAAGAGGGAATGGATATGTGGGAAAATGTAGTATGTACTATTGCAGAACTTACTGTAATGTATTTAGTACTTCAGTTGTATCGAACAGATTGGTCAGGCAGAGCTTGTGGAGAAAGTGAGATTTGAGTAAAGATCTAAAGGAGTTAGTTAAGCGAGTAACTGTAGGAAGTGTGTTTCAGACAGATGGCGCAGCTAGAGCAAAGGCCCTATGGTGGGAGCGTGCCTGGATTATTAGAGGAAAAGCAAGAAGGCAGGTGTGGCTGAAGTGGAGTGAGCAAGGGGGAAAGTGGTAGAGATGAGGTCAAAGTATAATGGAGGCTAGGTCTTTAGCTCTTCCTCTGAGTGAAATGGGGAGCCATTGCAGTGTGTGAAGCAAAGGAATGATATGAACTGATTTAGGTATTAAAAAAATCACTCTGTAGCATTGACATTATATACACTACCAAATGTAGAATAGATAGCTAGTGGGAAGCAGCCACATATCACAGGGAGATCAGCTCGGTGCTTTGTGACCACCTACAGTGGTGGGATAGGGAGGGTGGGAGGGAGATGCAAGAGGGAGGAGATATGGGGATATATGTATACATATAGCTGATTCACTTTGTTATACAGCAGAAACTAACACACCATGGTAAAGCAATTATACTCCAATAAAGATGTAAAAAAGAAAAAAAAAAGAATCACTCTGGCTACTATGTTGGGAATGGGTTATGCATAGAAGCAAATGGCTACTGAAGTAATGTGAGTGAGAGGCAGAGTGGTTTGGAGCAAAGTGGTAGTAGTGGGAATGGTGAGAAGTGATTACATTCTAAACATATTTTGAAAGTACAGCTAATAGGATTTCTTCATAGATTGGATTTGGGGTGATAGAAAAAGATAGGCATCTGGATAACCAGCTTGACATAAATTTTTAAACATAGGTGACCACATTTAATACCATATGCTCCCCTCTTACCCCTACAACTCTGCCCAGCTTGTTGGACAATGGCAGGCACTTACCTGGGAGCAGCTGATCAATAGGCTGGACATTAGCCTTTAGAGTATCCTGGCATGAAAGTTTTGCCCGAATAAATGGCAATTAACTCTTCCAATGATTTTTTTTTCTTTCAGGAATCAGAATTGGAGAGAAAAAACCATCATCATCAGTGAGAGCAGAAGCTGAAAGACATGGAGCGTAGGCAGTATCCCGACTTCATGAGTAAGCAGAAACCATGAATAAACAAGAGCTCTGAGCAAACAAAAACCACGAGGCAGCAAAAAGATATACAGAGTAATGATAAAAGTGATAGAAGATACCTAAGAAAGCATCAAATTCTCAGGAGAGAGAGTCAATGGCCAGGCCTGGGTCACAGGCCAGTCCTGGAACTTGATGTACAGTGAGCTCCTCTGTTACCAGAAGTGGGAGGATGGTGCTAGACAGGCAAAGACTACAGGTATGCACCAGCCATGTGGAGTCAGACAGGAATCAGCTCTCTGGAAGCCAGAACCACACATGAGCTAAAATTATGAGGGTGTAAGGAAGCCAGAAAAAGGAGAGGAAACCTGTCTGCTGAGAGAAGCAGGAAAGTACAGCAGACACGGAGAGAGAAGCAGGGATGGCAGATGATGCAACCATGTGAGAGCTGGGACTACATCTAATCTTCCTGTTTCAGTCCCATCCCAGGGTGTCCTGGCTGTGCTGACCCCTGCACATTAGTGCCCTCAGAGAGTGACTTTTGTTCAAAGTACCTCCTTTTCTTTTTGCTTTTTTTAAAAATTGGAATATAGTTGATTTACAACATTATATTAGTGTCAGGTGTACAGCTTAGCAATTCAGTATTTTTATACATTGTACTCCATTTAAAGTTATTGGAAAATAATGGCTATATTTCCCTGTGCTGTACAATATATCCTTATTGCTTACCTATTTCATACATAGTAGTTTGTATCTCTTAATCCCCTACCACCCTGTCCCCACCTGTAACCACTAGTTTGTTTTCTATATCTGTGAGTCTGTTTCTGTTTTGTTATATTCATTCGTTTTATTTTTTTAGATTCCACATATAAGTGACAACATAGAGTATGTGTCTTTATCTGTCTGACTTCTTTCACTAAGCATAATACCCTCTAGGTCCATCTACATCATTGCAAATGGCAGTTTTTCATTCTTTTTAATGACTAATATTCCATTGTATATATATACCACATCTTCTTTATCTTTCATTTGTCTTGTGGTGTTTTTTTCTCTTTAAAAAAATCTTTATTATGAGATCTTCAAATATCCAGAAAAGTAGAGGAACAGTACAATGAACTCCTGTATGCCCATCATCATCTACCTCTTCACAACCCATTTATCCCCTCTAGTCCTCCCCGGCACCCATTCTGGCTTCTGCCTCCACGGCACCATTGAAACTCATCAAGATTCCCAAAGACGTCCTTGAATCACAGTCCAGTGGATGTTTTCCAGCCTTTTCCAATGTCATTCTTCTGATCTATCTGAATCTCCAGACACTCTTGAGAAGATTCTTCTAAGATCATATTAATAGGATAGCTACCATGCTTTGAGAACTTTCTCTGTGCCAGGCACAGTCCTGAGCACTTTTTAAAAAAATTTATTTAATTAATTTATTTATTTTTGGCCGCACTGGGTCTTCATTGCTGCACGTGGACTTTCTCTAGTAGCGGGGAGTGAGGGCTACTGTTTCTTGCGGTACACGGACTCTAGGCGCACGGGCTTCAGTAGTTGTGGCACACGGGCTCAGTTGCTCCTCGGCATGTGGGATCTTCCTGGACCAGGCCTCGAACCCATGTCCCCTGCATTGGCAGGTGGATTGTTAACCACTGCGCCACCAGGGAAGTCATTTCATTTAATCTTCAAAACAATGTTGAGGTGGGTATTTTTATGGTCTCCATTTTCAAAAGGTGGAAACAGACTGGTAAACATTTTGAGGAAACAAAATCAGGCATAAAGAGGCTAAATAGATTTGACTGGATTTATCATTCATTTGTTGATGGGCACTTAGGTTGCTTCCATCAAAATACCTCCTTTTCTACTTGAGCTTGTGTGAGTAGTTTTTGATTTATGCTCCAGGGATAAGGATGGCACATTCGGCAGGAGATCTCTTGGTATCTACTTATCTCTGTGGATTGAGCACGGCTGACAAGGTACAGAAGGTGAAAAATGCAAATATTTTGAATCAAGAAGAACTAACTGGAATCATGTGAAGCATTTTATACACTTTCTCTCATTTAATCTGTAGTGTGAGGGAGGTACCATCACTGAGGTGCACAGAGGGTAAGTACAGTCCATCCTCATTATTTGTGGGTTCTGTATTTGAAAATTTGCCTACTCACTAAAATTTATTTGTAACCCCGAATTTATACTCTTGGCACTTAAGTCATTCACAGACAGCGCAGAGCAGTGAAAAAATTGATTTGTCCAATGTGCTTGTTCCCAGCTGAGGCAAGCAAGGCAACGCTCCCTCTTCTTGTTTCAGCTCTGACGCTGTAAACAAGTTTCCCTTTTGTAGTTTACTTAGTGCCACGTTTTTCACTTTTTTGTGCTGTTTAATGGTGATTTTGCTGTTTAAAATGGCCTTGAATCATAATGTTGAAGGGCTACCTAGTGTTTCCTAAGTTCAAGCAGCTGTGATGTGCCTTACAGAGAAAAACATGTGTTAGATGAGCTATGTTCAGGTGTGAACAGCTATAGTGCTGTTGGCTATGGGTTCAATGTTAATGAGTCAATATATATTAAATAAGGTGTCTTTAAGCAGAAGCATACATAAAATAAAGTTATGTAGTTATATATTGATTGGTTGCAAAAATGTTGTGACTGAGGCTTGCAGGAACCTAACCCTGTATTTCCTCTATGAGTAATAGTTCAGTATTTGCTAATTCAGTGTTTGCAGAGATTTATAGAACATAACTACCATGAAAAACAAGAATCAGCTGTGCCAGGTGCAGGACCAGACAACTCGTGGAGGAGTGGAATGCGTGGCTCTGAAGCCTTGCCTCTCTGATTCTGGACACCTCATTCCATCCCATCAGCTACCTTTCAGAAGAGAAAGAAAAGCTCTTCTGCTCAGCTTCCAGTGCTCCTTCTACTGTATGATGTTGCCTTCCCTAGAGCTTGTTGCCTAGCTGGGAAATGAACAGGTATGCAACAACTGTGAGAAATGTAAGATCATCCACCTTAGGCTGGGATAGTAATTGTAGCACATTTGCCATCACTCAGTCCTTAAATATATGTGGCAGACGTGGTTACTCTATCATAGCGCCTTTTCCTGCTTGAGCCCAAATGGAATTTCCTGATCTTTCTCAACACAGGACCCTGGGCAATCACTACTAGTCAATCAGAGCTGGCATCTAAGATGAAACCTTTATCTTCCTTGCATGATGGCCTGGGTCCTTATAAGATCAAGCATACACTTGGAGGATCTGGGTTGCCAGGCTTAAGGAACTTTAGAGTTTATGCGAGTGCTTCAGTCTGTTTCAAAGCTTAGCCTGAGTATCTGGCTGTTTCTGCTTTAGAAAGGCTTTCTGGATTCCTTTACATAAGACTGCTCCTGAAAGATTCATTTTGGTGAGAACATCCTTCTTGTTCATCTCTCTGCCGCCTGTGCCTAGAACACTGTCTACTCAGTGGTACTCAATGATTTTGTTGAATGAATGCCTGGGCTCCTAGATTGATATCTATTTTTTCCCAGAGAGAAGAGCTCTGATGTAGGCCAGTGACAGAATGGAATCCTTAAGGGCACAAAGCAGGGGCCAGTATGGCAGGGATGGAGCTTTTCAGCAGAGGAGGAGATTTTTGGAGGAAGCAGTCAAGAAATTGTATATGAAATTGAACTGGAGCAGCATTCTCTTGAATCTCTCTGCCTCTTTTCTTCATTTTTCTTCATGTTCTCTCCTATGGCTTACCTCTTTACCTCTGGTAAGATAGATCCGGGAAACCCAAGCAGGAATAGGGTCGAGGCATATAGGGAAGAGAAGGCATGGGGTATGCTGCTTAAGCTGGGAGCTAGTCTTGACTCTGAACTAAGGACCCCAGCCTTCAGCTTCTAGACCTGTGGGCACCAGTGCTGCCCATCCTCACATAGGGCTCAGGATTCTTACCTTTCTACCTGCTCAGTCCAATTCCTCTTCCTCTACCCTATCTCCTTTTTCTTTCTCTCCTCTACTAGTCATGGCAAATGGGGTTTGAGAGGAAATAGGGAAGAGGGGATGGGAAGTTAGACCAGGAAGAGATGGATATATTTGACTGGGAGCCTAAGAAGGGAATGTCAGTTAGTGCCCCAACGTGGCGTGAGAGAGTTGAAAGAATGTTGTTAGATTTCTGAACCATGTTTGTTATTTTATTATTGGAAGTGATTTTCAGTCAAAAATCTCTGCCCTGGTGTTGGAAGAACTACAGGAAGCTGGAGCTTCCCATTCTGCAGCTAGTTCTGGAGCAGTGTGGTACTCAAGGCCTAGGAAGGCAGTGATAAAATACCGAAGTGCATGGCTTTGGGGTAAGACTGAGCTGAGTTACCACCTGCTAGGGCTGTGGTTTGGGGCAGCTCCTTAATCTCTCTGGATTTTAGTTCTTTTATATGTAAGATGCAGATAACAACAGTATGCACCTTATGGGATTATGATGATCATGATGATTAAAAGAAGTGAGGTCTGTAACATTTTTGTGAAGTGTGCTTAGGAAACTCAAATGCTATCTATTGTTATCATTAATAATGCTATCATCTTGTGGTATTTTCTTGCACCTGGTGAAATATTTCCTTTTCTTCTCAGCTCTGAGGATGAAAGCAAAATACACTGAGTTTCCAAGAATCTGTAAGAGGAAGACAGGTACTCACGGGGACATGTGAGTCTGTGTCTGAGAAGCAATCCTGATAGTGTAAGTGTCAGGACGCCTGCAGGATTCCCCAACAGGGACTATAGTGGGGGCTCTGGAGACCATTTGTTCCCAGGATCATTTGGTGACTGATTAGGAAAAGCACAGAAGTCTTACTTTGGGAAAGTGTGCCCACAATGCCTTTTGCCCTCCTTCTGCAGGCTTGAATGGGTAAGGAGTGGCTGTCTCCAGCTTACCCAGGAAATAAGCCAATGAGCCAGAGAGATCACTATTAAGCTATCGTTAGCCTTGACACATTGGACTTTACCTCCCCAGCTTCTGTGCTATTTAGTTTCCCACAGCTGGGCTCATGGATGCCCCTCCCCACTGCCTTGTATAATCTCCCAGTGTTTGCCCATAACCCACTGTATTCGTTTTCTAATGTTCTGTATCACATTATTACAACCTTGGTGGCTTAAACAACACAAATTTATTACCTTAGAGTTCTGTAGGTCAGAAAACCAAAGTGGGTCTCGGCTAAAATCAAGGTATCAGCAGAGTGGTGTTCCTTTCTAGAGGCCCTGGAGGGGACAGTGTTTCCTTACCTTTTCCAGCTTCCAAAGGCCACCTGCAGTTTTTGGCTCATGGCCCCCTTCCATCTTCGAAGCCAGCAATGGGAGGTTAAGTCCTCACACTGAAACATTCCAACCTCTACTTCCGTCATCACATGTCCTTCTGACTCTTCTGCTTCCCTGTTCCACATTTAAGGACCCTTGTGATTACATTGGGCCCACCTGAGTAATGCAAAATAGTCTCCTTATTTTAAGGTCAGCCAATTAGCAACCTTAATTCCATTTGCAACCTTGCCTTAATTCCAGAATTCCCCCTTGCCATGTAATATAACATATTCATAGGTTCCAGAGATAGGATGTGGATGTCTTTGGGGGCCATTGTTCTGCCTTCCTCAACAGCCATTATTCACTGTGCCCTGCTCTCTGATTCTAGAATTAGGACTGAAACTAGCAAACTCCTTCAGATACCAGGCCTGAGCCATCCTCTTAGTGATGGGATTCATGAATCCCATGCTAAGGAGCTGGTCTCTGGCCTGACTGGCTCCCTCCCCCTCACTTGACCTTTATATAAAGTGACCCAAAGTGCCTTATACTGAGCATGAGGGTACTCTGGCTGCTCTGCCCAAACAGATTTCCCTGGTGGCACAGCGGTTAAGAATCCACCTGCCAATGCAGGGGGTCACAGGTTCGATCCCTGATTCGGGAAGATCCCACATGCCGCGGAGTAACTAAGCCCGTGCGCCACAGCTACTGAGCTTTCGCTCTAGAGTCTGCTAGCCACAACTACTGAGCCCGTGTGCTGCAAGTACTGAAGCCCGCACACCTAGAGCCTGTGCTCCGCGATGAGAAAGCCACCACAATGAGAAGCCCACACAACACAATGAAGAGTAGCCCCTGCTCACCTACTGGTGGGTAGGAGAAACTATTCTTTATTTCTTCAGCAACATTCAAGAAACTATTCTTTATTTCTTCTTTATTCTTTATTGTGATAGCCAGGCTAATAGATCCAATTTTTCTTTGATTCATATTTTCAAACAGGGACTTCCCTGGTGGTCCAGTGGTTAAGACTGCACTTCCACTGCAGGAGGGACGGGTTCAATCCCTTGTTGGGGAACTAAGATCCTGCATGCTGCGTGCCACCACCAAAAAAAAGAAAAAAAAAAAAAGTTAAGAAGCCAATCCATTCAATCTATATCACGGCCTTATCTGATAGTACTTTCATTAGCTCTGTTAATGCCTGAGGGCAGTTTTCACAAACTACAATAATCATTAGCTGCCAGGACCTAAAACTACCCAGCAGTGGCCTGTACTTTTTTAGACGCGTGCATAACGGTGCACTCATCCACACACACAGTGGTCAGTGTGGTGGGGGCAAAAGATGTTAAACATCCGTTAAAGATGTGCTAGATATCATCTTACCTTAAGGGGAAGGAAAAGAAGAAAGGGAGCTAGCATTTATTGAGAACTTACTCTGTGCTGGGAACTTTATATTCATAAACTCACTTTAAGTCTTTTTACAATGCAGGAAAGCAGCATTCATCATCTCCATTTTACAAATGGGAAAATTGAGGCCCAAAAGTCACACAGCTAGTAAGATTTCAACATGTGACACTTGGACTGTCTGATTCTAAAACTTTTTTCTTTCCCCTTCGCACGACCAGCTCTTAAAGCAAGAGAATGACCAGAATAAGGATGTTCAAACTGAGGTTAGTTTGAAAAAAAAAAAAAAAAAAGCCAACATTTACTGATGGAGTACCTTAATCTTTACAATAAGTAACTTATGTAACAGAGCCTCAAAATGTCCCCCCATTATTCCTTATCCCTTTCACAGTAGCAGGATTCCCAATTTTTAGCTGTGCACAAGACTGCCTGGAATTTTCCAGTCTCTCTTGCAGCTAGGTGTGATTGTGTCTATGGGATGTAAGCGAAAGTGTTATATGGCAGCTTCTGGCAATTTTCCTCAAAATTGGTACATGCCCTTTACCCCTTCTTCATCCCTTTGTCCATCCTGCTACCTGGAACACAGATGCAATCTAGTCACCATCTTGGGCCATGAGGGTGAGGGCCACACAGAAGGAATGGAGAGCAGTGAGATGACCCTGGGTCCCTGAGGACATTGTGGAACAGCTCTGGATTTTCTACTTCAGGACTTTTTTTTTTTTTTTTGCAGTATGCAGCCCTCTCACTGTTGTGGCCTCTCCCGTTGTGGAGCACAGGACCGGGGCATGAACCCATGTCCCCTGCATCGGCAGGCGGACCCTCAACCACTGCGCCACCAGGGAAGCCCTCTACTTCAGGACTTTGAGGTGAGAGAAAAATTTAAAAAATATTTTTGAAACCCCTTATATTGTATTTCTGTTTCTTACAGCCACTACGATTCCAAACTGATGTACCCTATATGCTATGTACTATATTATTCCAGTTTTGCAAATAAGAAAACTGTGGGCTAGCCAGATTAAATCATTTTCCAAGGTCACCCACCTAGTAGATGAAGGAGTCAGGATCTGAATCCTGATTTTTGCCAAAGTAAAATTTGTTTTCCTCCTTTTCAGTGTTCACTTTCAGACCCTGAGGATGAGAGACTCTTGACCCTCTATGATAGGCAAGAGCCTTTCAGCAAAGCCCCCTGACAGTGTCTGGTCATGGAACTATAGTCTTCAACTTGCCCCTCCTTCCTCTCTTTCAAAAATAAAATTCATGAGTCACATGGGTCATGGTGAGGCTCAACTGCATGTCACCTTGAGAGTTCTGGGAGATCACAGCCACCACCAGGGGTCGATTTGCATGAAGACTCTTAGGCCTTCTAAGAAAAATGGTAAATAGGAACTAATGATTGGGACCCTAGATAGATGGATGATACCTTTGAATAGAGAGGGAATGATGAAATAGGCCCTAACCCCAGGGGGAGGGCAGAAGCCTGGTGCTGGAAAAGCAGAGGACTATGTGGGTGAGAGTGGGGTGATGGTGGGCAGTGGAAGGGCATATCCATCTCACCATGGGCACAGACCAGATAGGTGAGGGAGGCTGAGGTAAGCGGTATCACAGAATGAGTCCAAGTCCAAACGTTAGTTAATTAAAAGAGGTTCATGGCCATCTGTATGAATCTAAACATACTTGTTCAGATGCCAGACTACCTAAGGTTTGTTGAAAAAGGTTTCACCCTTTTTAAAAAAATTTTATTTATTTATTTATTTTTGGCTGCATTGGGTCTTTGTTGCTGTGCATGGGATTTTTCTAGTTGTGGCGAGCAGGAGCTGCTCTTCGTTGAGGTGCGCAGGCTTCTCATTGCAGTGGCTTCTCTTGTTGCGGAGCACAGGCTCTAGGTGTGTGGGCTTCGGTAGTTGTGGCACGCGGGCTCAGTAGTTGTGGCTCACGGGCTCTAGAGTGCAGGCTCAGTAGTTGTGGCACACGGGCTTAGTTGCTCCGCAGCATGTGGGATCTTCCTGGACCAGGGCTCGAACCTGTGTCCCCTGTGTTGGCAGGAGGATTCTTAACCACTGTGCCACCGGGGAAGTCCCAGTTTCACTCTTTAGAGAAGCAATTTCGTTCCATTTTGGGGTTAAAGAGGGCTGTGGTGTGATCAAGTAGAGCTAACATTGGTAGTGGTGATCAAGGCTGGGGAACAGATATATGTATATGTATAGCTGATTCACTTTGTTATAAAGCAGAAACTAACACACCATTGTAAAGCAATTATACTCCAATAAAAATGTTTTTTAAAAAAAGGCTGGGTAATAGAGGAGGCAATTGGCAGCAAAAATAATGCAAAGGGAGAAGGTGCACCCCTTCCTCTTGACTGCATTCATCTCCCTCAAGGGAAGAATCAGAACCAGTGATGGATAAGCAGCAAGTCATTGGTTTACTTGCAGAGCAGTCAAGACATGACCTGGGGCACATCTGACATGTTCCTTAGGAACTTTGAGGGGATATTAAAAAGGTATGTTTCATTAACCAGGCATAAAAGGAAAAATATTTCATCATTCCACTTATTTGAGGTACCTAGATTAGTCAAATTTGTAGAAACAGAAAGTAGAACAGTGGCTATGAGGGGCAGGTGGGAGGGGGAAATGGGGAATTGTTTAATGGGTTTGGAGTTTCAGATTGAGATGATGAAAAAGCTCTGGGGATGGAGAGTGGTGATGTTGCACTACAGTGTGAATGAATTTAATGCCACTGAACTATACACTAAAAAACAGTAAATCTTATGTACATCTTACTACACACACATAAAAATGGTATGTTTTCATGTGCAGGGCAACCTCTACCTCTCACTGAGGAGAGGATAACTTAGCCACGTGTAACCTAGCACTGTGGCTAGAAATCCAGTACCTTTTGGCCATTCCTCCCTTCACCCTGTCTTCTGCTATGTTCCTGAATTTAGTTGCTTCTGAAATTGGGTCCCTTCTTCCATTTTTGACCATTCCTTTTCTCTTAGACTTAATGTGGATTTGGCGTCTAAGGTTCAATTGCTGACATATATTCCTGGAATACATTTGCTTTTTCCTTCTGTCTCAATTATATTCCAGCTGCTCTAGGCAACCCTGTACCCCTGCTCCCCAAAGCTATTCCTCCCTCCTGCACCCGACTTTTGCCTAAGGCCCTGCCTGGCCTAATCTGGCCTCCCTCAAGGGCAAATCAGATACCCAATCACCCAGGGCCCCACTGCTGACTCCCTTCCCTAAACCCTCAGACTTTAGGACTAGAGCACTTAACATCCACACACATCCTTGTGACACCACTTCATCCCTTTGTCCATCCTGCTACCTGGAACACAGATGCAGTCGAGTCACCATCTTGGGCCATGAGGGTGAGGGCCACACAGAAGGAATGGAGAGCAGTGAGATGACCCTGGGTCCCTGAGGACATTGTGGAACAGCTCTGGATTTTCTACTTCAAGACTTTTTTGTGTGTGTGCTACTGAGTAGCGAAAGCAGGACCTAAACTCAGGCACTCTAGTTCCAGACAGCATATGCTTTACTACTGCTCCACTTTCTCCTTCCAATGATAGTCTTCTATTCAGCCTCCACTACCCATTTCCACTGTCATACACTGAACTCTACCATCCCCTCTGCCTGTATCATCTTCAAATCACTAATTCAGGCATCTCATCCTCTGATCAACTTCCTCTTCCTCGAGCTGGTCAATAAAAACAACATAGAAGTAACGGTAATACTAGCAAACACTTATACGGTCTAAGTGCTTTTCACATGGTAACTCATTTACTCCTCACAACATTTCTATGATAAAGGTAGGTATTATTACTACTATTTTACAGATGAGGAAATTGAGGCACAGAGAAGTTAAGAAACATGTGCAATGTCACACAGCTCATTGGTGGCAAAGCTAGAATTTGAATCCAGTCAGGCTCGAGAGTCCACATTCTCATCTCCTGTGTTAAGAATAATAAACCTGGACTTGGGGGCAAAATCATTATCATTTTTCCCCCAAAATATCCATGCCTATCCTCCAGTTCCAAATGTTTGCTTGTTTGTTTTCTGTTTTGAAAGAGCTTCTCAGGTGATTTGGACATTTATTTCACACTGAGAATCACAAATTAGATCATCTCAGCAGCCTTCCAACCTGATGTTCTGGTCTAGTTCAACTCACTGCTATCCTGCCGGCCTTGGTCAGGACTGCTTCACACAAACAGGTGAGGGCTGGGCCTGAGAGTGGAGGCATTGTGACCAGAACAGCTGAGTGAAAGAAGCCTCAGTATCAATAGCTTGGAGGGGCTGAGGCAAGCAGGGCTGGACCGATTTCTTGATGCGTACATAATTTTTGCTATTTTTTTTCTCATGTCCATCTGATTCAATCCAACAGCCAGGAAGAGGAGCAACTGCTTAGCTGTGGATTGCTCAGAGCAGCAAGAAATTTGTCCTCATTAATGTGACAGCTTCTAAAACAAGAAGAAAGCAGAATGAAAGAAGGAAAGCAGAGAAGGTAGTCTTGGCATAGGTCCAGGGGAAAAGCAGTCTGGCTGAAACTGTTCAATTCCCTTGGCCAGGAAGCAGCAATCGACGTAAACAGGAAGTAGAGAAGGTTGAGGGAGAGGGCAGTGGTTAGTTGGTGAGAGCAAGAGCTGACACCAGATGGGTGTAAGTGGTTATATGCAAAAGCAATTCTGACATAGGCCAGGACTCTGCATGTGAACTAACCCAGCTCTCTCCTGAGAGGCCTTGTTTCACCAGGGTATCTGTGTAGTAAGTGTTGTATCCTGTTCTCAAATGGATACATCTTTGAGCACCTGCCTTTTTTGCTAGTTGTCTGCTGGGCATCATTTATCTCATTTAATAGTCTAAACACTTTGTGATGATGGAATTATTTCTATGTTTTTAGGTGAGAAAATTGGCTCAGAGAGATTGTTAACTTGCCCAGATTCATTTGCATTATACCATATATAACATAACCATATATAACACTTTTGAAAGTTGTCTTCTCTTTGAAAAGTGACTGTTAAGCATAACCTATTAGAAAGAAGGTATCCAAGTTTTCTAAGGATGCCATAACAAATTACCACAAACCTGCTGGTCTAAAACAACCACCAGCTTGTTTATTTTCTCATCATTCTGGAGGCCAGAAGTCTGAAATCAAGGTGTCGGCAGGGCTACACTCCTTCTGAAGGCTCTAGGGGAGAATACTTCCTTGCCTATTCCAACTACGGTGGCTCCAGACATTCATCTTGTGGCTGCATAACTTCAATCTCTGCCTTCTTCTTTGTCCCTGCTTCTTCTCTTCTGTCTCTTATTAGGACATTCATCATTGGACTTAGGGCCCACCTAGATAATACAGGCTGATGTTATCTCAATATCCTTAACTTAATTACAGCTGCAAAGACTCTATTTTCAAATCAGGTAACATTCACAGGGGCCAGATGTAAGGACAAGGACATAACTTTTGGGGAGCGACCATTCAGCCATCTACCAAAGGTATCATTATTAATATATCCATGCAGATTTTGTAGTGTTTTAATAACAACCACAGAATTGAGAGAGATATTTATTAGACAATTATTTGCATGGCCAGATCCACATTCTTTAAAAGAATAAACTTTTCCAAGATGCAAGTCTTTCCAACCACCCCTATGCATCTTCCCAAATCTTAGGTCTATCAGAATTTCAGGGCAAGTGGGGAGTGTATCACAAAGACATATGTGTTATGAAAATACCCATCAAGTGAAAGTGATATACTTCTACCACACATGGTTGAGAATTACTTCTCTGAGGGAATGCTGTAACCCTGGCTGATAGGTGAAGGAATCCTCAGGTTATGGTGATTGCTCATTGATGAAAGAGAGAGAAAAATATGACAACAGTAGTGATCATGGAGGAAAAAGTTAGATCGATCTGAAGAACCTCAAACTCAAAGAGCAAGGCTGGATGGAAGGGCCTGACTACTACAAGGGAGTGACACTGTTGTCTATGTGATCTGTCTGAAATACAAATGTAGTCATGTCACTCTCTCCTTGAGATCTTTCAGTGGCTCCCTAGGAATACGGGATAAACTCCAGATTCCTTCTCACAGCACACTAGGACTTTGTGGGTTGTCCTCTATCTACTTTTTAAGATTCATCTCACCACTCTCCCTCAAAAACTCTCTTCTCCTGCCACACCAAAATTCTTGCTATTTCCCAAACAAGTCATGTCCTTTATTGCATTTCTAGCCTTGAACATGCTGTTCCACCTGCTTGGAATCCTCTTCTCTCTTCTCTGCCTGGTAATTCCTGCTGGCACCTCAAGACCAGTTTTCCTTACCACCTTATCTGCAGCCCTTCATTACCAAGCCTCCCTGCTCCCTTCCATGAGTTGGCACCTCCCTCTACTGTGATTCCAAGTCACTCCATTCATGGGAACTGTTGACCTTGTCTCCCATCCAGCCTCCCTCCAATACTTTGAGAGCTTTTAGAAAGAACCATGTCATATTCATCCCTAAATCCCCAGTGCCTAGTAGGTGCTCAATAAATATTTGCTGAAAAAATGGAAGGACTGGTCAACATGGCTTCAAGTCTCAGACACTTGTTTTGGTGATAGTGGACCAATTGGACAAGTTACTTAACTTCTATGTGCCTCGATTTCCTCTTTAGTAAAATGGGCATGATAATAATAGTGCGTACACCATAAGGTTGCTTGTAAGATGCAATGGATTATGCAAGCCCTTAATGAGAGTGATCAATAAGCATTATCTATTTATAACTATTAAGAGGCAAGTACAAAAAAATGTAATTTTGTGAAGTGGTAGATACGTTAACTAACTTTATTGTGGTAATCATTTTGCAGTAGATACTTGTATCAAATCAAGTTGTTACACAGTGTTATATGTCAATTATATCTCAGTAAAGCTGGGGGAAAGACTCAAATACACCAACGAACCATTTTCTGAACTGAAATAATAGTAGATTTTTTTTTTCTAGATCTGTATTAGTCAAGACTCTTTCAGTTACAAATGACAGAAACCCAACTCAAACTAGCTTAAGCAAAAAAGAGGGCTTAATTGACTTGTCTATCTGAAAAGCCCAGGGTTATGTATACCAGCTTCAATATAGCTGGTTTCTGGGGCAAAAAGTGACATGAGGACTTGGCTTCTTTTTAATCTCTCAGCTCTGCTTTCATCTATGCTAATTTTATTCTCAGGCAGTTTCCTTTTGTAGAAGCAAAACAGTAATGTCAAACTTTCATTCCCACCACTTAACAACCATGGTAGAGATATCCAGCAAAAAGTCTGGCCCCAATTCTCACTGGCCCAAATTGGATCACATGCTTTTTCCTAAACCAGTCACTTCCTCTCTTTTTGTCTAGACCTGGATCCCGTGCCTACCACTGAGTGAATAGTAAGGCCTTTCCACAAAGACAAATTAAGGTGTGGTGACCAGAAGAAAAGCCACGGAGGCAGACAGGGACAAATTCAGGTTTTGTGGGGCCTGAAGCTTCATAATTTTTCATTATCCTTAATAAAAATAATACAAAATTACAAATTTGAAAATAAGTATGAAAGTGAATTTTTTTAGAATGAGAAAATAAGTCACAACAAGTTACTGAAATACTGGAGATTCAGTTCTTTTCTGCTGAGGTCTCTTTAGGCAATTTACCAGAAATGTTTATGTTTAAATGCCTCTTGATTGTAATGTGGTTTCCTCTCCCCATCTAGAGCAATCTCTAACTCCTAGAGTCTCCCAGCCCTTACAGGGACCCATGCAAGTCAAAGCCTCTGAAGCTTCCCAATAAATCCACCTCGGGACCCAGAGCAAGAAAAACAACAACAGATGTCTATTTCTTAATAGCAAATTCCTTGTTTTAAAGAACGAACATATATTCAAATAATTCTGCTCAGGCCACCACGTCTGGGGAACCTTGGGTCTTGGCAGAGCAAGTGATCATCATTTTGTACTTTGTGGCACTGGCCAAACCCAGCTGGATTTTTGCTACACTGATTTTAACAGCTCTGCACTCACGTAATTCAGTGCTTTAAAAGGCCATGTTTCGTTTGGCACTGATGCCTTCAACAAACTAACAAGGACTATTGGCCCCAGGAGTCAAAAGCTGAACCTGTCCTCCCACAGCTCCTGACCATTTCCTAATTTCCTCTTCCTTCTCCTTCTCGTCTACCTGTTCTCGCACTTCCTACTTCTCTTCCTCCTCCTCCTTTCCCTCCACTTTGTCTTTTTCCTTCTCCTCTTCCTCCCTGACTGTTTTGATAGCTCTTTGAGTTCAGACAGTACATCACACATGAGGCCCAAATTATGAGCAAATTCCACTGACGTCAGGCCATTTGTCCATCCAGCGAACTTGGCTCGTTTTTTGGCATCTCTAAGCTGTGTCCATTGGAGACACAGACAAGTGCCTTCAGGGCAACAGAGGCGCTCCAGATGGTGGTGTTCAGATAGGCTCCCGGCACACTGCCTCCCATCTGGGCCAGAGCTCTGAATGCCATAGGCCACCCTCGGTACATCCCCACAGCTGCTGTTGACTCTTGGAAGGAGCGTAGCAAACATGCTGTGACTTATCAGGTGAAACCTGCAGATGATTAACTCTGGGCCCATTATATGCTGCATTTCCACCCAAGCGGACTCCAGGCTGGGGGTAAAAGCAGGGTAAGAGAGAGGGCAGACAGAGTGGAACACTGGGAGTTTGGCAGCAATTGTAAATGTTTTCCCCAGCAAAGGAGACACATCAATAGGAGGGGAAAAAAAAAAACATGGTTTCAGGTCCCTGCTATTTCACTCATTACCTGTGGGAGCTTGATAGATCGTGGTAGATAACTGCCAAGCATTCTTTCCCACACTTCCACTTCTGGAAACAGCAGCCTCTTTCCTTTGGGGCTCTCCTTTCCTACTCCATATGGCCTCAGGGCTCTGTCCTCCTACCCCCCGACCCCTCCTCTCTCCTACCCCTCAGTGATAGAACGCAGCGGGGCCAATTACAGTGTCACAGGCCCTTGGACATAGCAAATAAGCACATGAGTTATGCCAGCCCATTGTAGTCCTTCCTTGAAAGTTTTCAAAATTTCTAAATTGGATCAAAGTTATGTAAGAATATTAATATACTTTACAACTCCAAAATGAGGGAGAAAGGAAAATAGCTGTCACTCTAGCTGGGAGAAATGAAGTTAAAAAGCTATGCCTCCACTTTTCTGAATTACTGCCGTAGCTACCTAGATTTATGGGGGCAATGTGGGATTACACATATGTGAATTTTCCTGGCAGCTGAAAGTTACCCTTCAATGGTAAAAGGACCTCTTTTTTTTTTTTAACCATATTATTTTCAGAGTTTTCTAAAATGTTTTATACACTTCCCTGACTTTTTAAATGGGAGATACCACATTTAACCTCTTCTGGATGGCTCAGGGTCATCAAAATGAACTTCAGCTAATAGGCTGTGTGATAATATGGTTTGGGTTTTTTTTTTTTTAAAGATTTGTCCCACTCTGCATTTCCTAACTCCTTCTTGCTCACCCGAGCACCACAGGGCGAGCTCCCAAAAAGAATGAGGCTCATTCATAGTCAAAGCTCTGATTCTCTTCCTGTCTTGCATACCCCTTCCTGATGTGTTCTTGCATTCCTCTGGCTCCTGAACTTCTGTTTGCTTCCTGCTTTTAGTCCAGCAGTTTCCCCTTAGATCTCACCTGTGATACAGCTGCTCTGTGACTGACCTTTGGTCTTCTTCCTCATTTGCCATTCTGCCTCTGCCCTTGGGCCCTGTTCTGTCTCCAGCTGACACTTGTACTGAGCCAGGCTAGGGTCCCATGACAAGGGGTCAGATGTTTGTGTTCCTGACTCCTTTCACATGGTTAAATGGACTGGAATCATTTACCATAGAGACAAACAACCTTACACACCACCATAACCCCAGAGTAAGACTTAAAATAGCTGGGAGTGGAAGAAGGGTTACAGAAAATATTTGTACTACTGCAGAGGGCATATTGTAATTGGGCAGTGCAGATATCAGTTTTCTGGGGAGCGTCAGTTACCATTTTTACTGGGTAATTGGGTTAGAGTAGCTTCTTTGGAGTTGTCAAACTTCCAAGCCTAACAGCTAGCCTTGATCACTGGCCCCTGTCTTACCCAGGAATAGCTTTCTCTTGTTCTCCCCCTGCTGACCCATAAGCCCAAGGACACCCAGGTTATAACATTTTCTTCTGCTTCAACAGACTCATCTCTTCATCTCCATAAAAATGGTTTAAAGATGAGTTAATAAAACATGAAAAAAATATATATATATACATGTTGAAAATGGATCTTATACTTCCCAAGGGTTAAAGGGAGCTAACATACTAAAACTATCATTCTGAAGGAATGGATGCTCTTAGTTAAAGCTATAGGAAACGTTGCAAAGGATGAATCATGCAAAATTAAACGCATCAGTATAAACTGCTCAGTCCCTTATTAAGAACTTAGGAGAACACTGACTGATCCCATGTTCTCAATGGCCTGCTGAGCAGCTGCTTCTCCTCCTTTACATGGAGCTGGCCCATCTGCCTGTCCAGCCACAGAAAGCACTTAAGAGCCCAGCCTGGAGGCCCCACCTCTGATATGCACCTAGAAATTTCCCCTCTCTTTCCACCTCTCCTGCTTAACCCATGCTCATTTCTGCTCATCCTGGCTCTGGGATTTCATAGCATGCTTTTAATGCAGTAGTCCTCAACCCTGGTCACACACTGGAATCATCCACAGAGCATTGAAAACTTTTGATGTCCAGGCCCAAACACAAGCAATTAAATGAGAATCTCTGGGACTGAGGCCCAGGTATGAAATTCCCCCCCATCCCCTAAATTTCAATAAGAAAAATTTCAGACATACAAGAAAGTTGAAAAAAATTTACAGGACACCTATATATCCACCACCTTGATCTTAGCATTAGCATTTTATTATACTTGACTATCCATCTCTTAACATTTCATTACATGTTTATCCATCTATTAACATTCATCTAAGTAACTGTAAATCCATCTTATTTTAAAATATATTTTATTTTATTATTATTATTATTTTTTTGGCTGCATGGCTTGCAGAATCTCAGTTCCCCAAGCAGGGATTGAACCCAGGCCACGGCACTGAAAGCCTGGAATCCTAACCACTAGGAAACCAGGGAACTCCCTAAATATACTTTAAAGTAAATTAATTAGCAGGGAGAGGACAGACAGCAGAAGCAAAAAGAACTACAGTCCTGCAGGCTGTGGAACAAAAACCACATTCACAGAAAGATAAAGGTGAAAAGGCAGAGGACTATGTACCAGATGAAGGAACAAGATAAAACCCCAGAAAAACAACTAAATGAAGTGGAGATAGGCAACCTTCCAGAAAAAGAATTCAGAATAATGATAGTAAAGATGACCCAGGACCTTGGAAAAACAATGGAGGCAAAGATCGAGAAGATGCAAGAAATGTTTAACAGAGACCTAGAAGAATTAAAGAACAAACAGAGATGAACAATATAATAACTGAAATGAAAACTACACTAGAAGGAATCAATAGCAGAATAACTGAGGCAGAAGATCGGATAAGTGACCTGGAAGACAGAATGGTGGAATTCACTGCTACAGAACAGAATAAAGAAAAAAGAATGAAAAGAAATGAAGACAGCCTAAGAGACCTCTGGCACAACATTAAACACAACAACATTCGCATTATAGGGGTCCCAGAAGAAGAAGAGAGAGAGAAAGGACCTGAGAAAATATTTGAAGAGATTATCATCGAAAACTTCCCTAGCATGGGAAAGGAAATAGCCACCCAAGTCCAGGAAACGCCGCAGCAAGTCCCATACAGGATAAACACAAGGAGAAACATGCCGAGACACATAGTAATCAAATTGGTAAAAATTAAAGACAAAGAAAAATGATTGAAAGCAGCAAGGGAAAAATGACAAATAACATACAAGGGAACTCCCATAAGGTTAACAGCTGATTTCTCAGCAGAAATTCTATAAGCCAGAAGGGAGTGGCATGATATACTTAAAGTGATGAAAGGGAAGAACCTACAGCCAAGATTACTCTACCTGGCAAGGATCTCACTCAGATTCGATGGAGAAATCAAAAGCTTTACAGACAAGCAAAAGCTAAGAGAATTCAGCACCACCAAACCAGCTCTCCAACAAATGCTAAAGGAACTTCTCTAAGTGGGAAACACAAGAGAAGAAAAGGACCTACAAAAACAAACCCAAAACAATTAAGAAAATGGTCATAGGAACATACATATCGATAATTACCTTAAACGTGAATGGATTAAATGCTCCAACCAAAAGACACAGGCTTGCTGAATGGATACAAAAACAAGGCCCATATATCTGCTGTCTACAAGAGACCCACTTCAGACCTAGGGACACATACAGACTGAAAGTGAGGGGATGGAAAAAGATATTCCATGCAAATGGAAATCAGAAGAAAGCTGGAGTAGCAATACTCATATCAGATAAAATAGACTTTAAAATAAAGAATGATACAAGAGACAAGGAAGGACACTACACAGTGCTCAAGGGATCAATCCAACAGGAAGATATAACAATTATAAATATATATGCACCCAACATAGGAGCACCTCAATACATAAGGCAACTGCTAACAGCTATAAAAGAGGAAATTGACAGTAACACAATAATAGTGGGGGACTTTAACACCTCACTTATACCAATGGACAGATCATCCAAAATGAAAATAAATAAGGAAA
The DNA here is from genome assembly GCF_964165515.1 of Mesoplodon bidens. Classification (NCBI taxonomy): domain Eukaryota; kingdom Metazoa; phylum Chordata; class Mammalia; order Artiodactyla; family Ziphiidae; genus Mesoplodon; species Mesoplodon bidens. Next base: position 50,006,042 of record NC_138164.1, on the reverse strand, counting down.
CAGAAGCTTTAAATGACACAATCGACCAGATAGATTTAATTGATATTTATAAGACATTCCATCCAAAAACAGCAGATTACACTTTCTTCTCCAGTGAGCATGGAACATTCTCCAGGATAGATCACATCTTGGGTCACAAATCAAGCCTCAGTAAATTTGAGAAAATTGAAATCATATCAAGCATCTTTTCTGACCACAACGCTATGAGATTAGAAATGAATTACAGGGGAAAAAATGTAAAAACACAAACACATGGAGGCTAAACAATATACTACTAAAAAACCAAGCGATCACTGAAGAAATCAAAAAATACCTAGAGACAAATGACAATGAAAACACGACAATCCAAAACTTATGGGATGCAGCAAAAGCCATTCTAAGAGGGAAGTTTATAGCTGTACAAGCCTACCACAAGAAACAAGAAAAATCTCAAATAAATAATCTAACCTTACACCTAAAGGAACTAGAGAAAGAAGAACAAACAAAACCCAAAGTTAGCAGAAGGAGAGAAATCATAAAGATCAGAGCAGATATAAATGAAATAGAAACAAAGAAAACAATAGCAAAGATCAATAAAACTAAAAGCTGGTTCTTTGAGTAGATAAACAAAATTGATAAACCATTAGCCAGACTCATCAAGAAAAAGAGGGAGAGGACTCAAATCAATAAAATTAGAAATGAAAAAGGAGAAGTTACAACAGACACCACAGAAATACAAAGCATCCTAAGAAACTGCTACAAGCAACTCTATGCCAATAAAATGGACAACCTGGAAGAAATGGACAAATTCTTAGAAAAGCAAAACCTTCCGAGACTGAGCCAGGAAGAAATAGGAAATATAAACAGACCAATCATAAGTAATGAAATTGAAACTGTGATTAAAAATCTTCCAACAAACAAAAGTCCAGGACCAGATGGCTTCACAGGTGAATTCTATCTAACATTTAGAGAAGAGCTAACACCCATCCTTCTCAAACTCTTCCAAAAAATTGAAGAGGAAGGAACACCCCCAAACTCATTCTATGAGGCCACCATCACCCTGATACCAAAACCAGACAAAGATACTACAAAAACAGAAAATTACAGACCAATATCACTGATGAATATAGATGCAAAAATCCTCAACAAAATACTAGCAAACAGAATCCAACAACACATTAAAAGGATCATACACCATGATCCAGTGGGATTTATCCCAGGGACACAAGGATTCTTCAATATATGCAAATCAATGTGATACACCATATTAACAAACTGAAGAATAAAAACCATACGATCATCTCAATAGATGCAGAAAAAGCTTTTGACACAATTCCACACCCATTTATGATAAAAACTCTCCAGAAAGTGGGCATAGAGGGAACCTACCTCAACATAATAAAGGCCATATATGACAAACCCACAGCAAACATCATTCTCAATGGTGAAAAACTGTAAGCATTTCCTCTAAGATCAGGAACAAGACAAGGATGTCCACTCTCACCGCTGTTATTCAACATAGTTTTGGAAGTCCTAGCCTCGGCAATCAGAGAAGAAAAAGAAATAAAAGGAATACAAATTGGAAAGGAAGAAGTAAAACTGTCACTGTTTGCAGATGACATGATACTATACATAGAGAATCCTAAAGATGCCACCAGAAAACTACTAGAACTCATCAATGAATCTGATTAAGTTGCAGGATACAAAATTAATGCGCAGAAATCTCTTGCATTCCTATACACTAATGATGAAATATCTGACAGAGAAATTAAGGAAACTTTACCATTGCAACAAAAAGAAAAAATACCTAGGAATAAACCTACCTAGGGAGACAAAAGACCTGTATGCAGAAAACTATAAGACACTGATGAAAGAAATTAAAGACGATATCAACAGATGGAGAGATAAACCATGTTCTTGGATTGGAAGAATCAATATTGTGAAAATGACTATACTACCCAAAGCAATCTATAGATTCAATGCAATCCCTATCAAATTACCAATGGCATTTTTTACTGAACTAAAACAAAAAATCTTAAAATTTGTATGGAGACACAAAAGACCCCGAATAGCCAAAGCAGTCTTGAGGGGAAAAATTGGAGCTGGAGGAATCAGACTCCGTGACTTCAGACTATACTACAAAGCTACAGTAATCCAGACAATATGGTACTGGAACAAAAACAGAAACATAGATCAATGGAACAAGATAGAAAGCCCAGAGGTAAACCCATGCACCTATGGTCAACTAATCTATGACAAAGGAGGCAAGGGTATAAAATGGAGAAAAGACAGTCTCTTGAATAAGTGGTGCTGGGAAAACTGGACAGCTACATGTAAAAGAATGAAATTAGACCACTCCCTAACACCATACACAAAAATAAACTCAAAATGGATTAGAGACCTAAATGTAAGACTGGACAGTATAAAACTCTTAGAGGAAAACATAGGAAGAACACTCTTTGACATAATTCACAGCAAGATCTTTTTCGATCCACCTCCTAGAGTCATGGAAATAAAAAGAAATATAAACAAATGGGACCTAATGAAACTTCAAAGCTTTTGCACAGCAAAGGAAACCATAAACAAGACCAAAAGACAACCCTCAGAATGGGAGAAAATATTTACAAAGGAATCAACGGACAAAGGATTAATCTCCAAAATATATAAACAGCTCATGCAGCTCAATATTTTAAAAACAACCAACCCAATCTAAAAATGGGCAGAAGACCTAAACAGACATTTCTTCAAGGAAGACATACAGATGTCCAAGAAGCACATGAAAAGCTGCTCAACATCTCTAATTATTAGAGAAATGCAAATCAAAACCACAGTGAGATACCACCTCACACCAGTTAGAATGGGCTTCATCAGAAAATCTACAAACAACAAATGCTGGAGAGGGTGTGGAGAAAAGGGAACCCTCTTGCACTGTTGGTGGGAATGTAAATTGATACAGCCACTATGGAGAACAGTATGGAGGTTCCTTAAAAAACTAAAAATAGAATTACCATATGATCCAGCAATCCCACTACTGGGCATATACCCAGAGAAAACCACAATCTAAAAAGACACATGTACCCCAATGTTCATTGCAGCACTATTTACAATAGCCAGGTCATGGAATCAACCTAAATGCCCATCGACAGACGAATGGATAAAGAAGATGTGGTACATATATACAATGGAGTATTACTCAACCATAAAAAAGAATGAAATTGGGTCATTTGTTGAGACGTGGATGGATCTAGAGACTGTTGTACAGAGTGAAGTAAGTCAGAAAGAGAAAAACAAATATCGTATATTAATGCATATATGTGGAACCTAGAAAAATGGTACAGATGAACCGGTTTTCAGGGCAGAAATTGAGACACAGATGTAGAGAACAAACATATGGACACCAAGGGGGGAAAACGGCAGTGGATGGGGGTGGTGGTGGAATGAATTGGGAGATTGGGATTGAGATGTATACACTGATGTGTATAAAGTTGATGACTAATAAGATAAAAATAATAATAAATGCAACTTCAGTGGAAAGGGGAATTAAAGCTTCAGTAGTCATGTTCCTGAGTTTCATTTGGGTGGATTAGAAAGCTAGTAGAAAGCGGCCTCATAGCACATGGAGATCAGCTCGATGCTTTTTGACCACTTAGAGGGGTGGGATAGGGAGGGTGGGAGGGAGACACAAGAGGGAGGAGATATGGGGATATATGTATATGTATAGCTGATTCACTTTGTTATAAAGCAGAAACTAACACACCATTGTAAAGCAATTATACTCCAATAAAGATGTTTTAAAAATTAATTAGCAGGGCATAAGGAGAGAGGGGATGGAGAGTCATTGCTTAATGGCTACAGGGTTTCTGTTTGGGGTGATGAAAAATGTTCAGAAATCGATAGTGGTGATGGTTGCACAACATTGTGAGTGTAATTAATGCCACTGAGTTGTATGACTGGTACACTTAAAAATGGCTATAATGGTAAATGTTACCATACACAGATGTATGTATGCATATGTATATATATGTATGCATTTTTTAAACCATAAAAATTTTTTTAAGTAAATTGCAGATAATGGTGTATTACTTCCTAAGCCTGGATAGTGTGTATGTGTTTGGTTTTTGTTATTCTTTTTTTTTAATTTTTGGCTGCATTGGGTCTCGTTGCTGCACGCGGGCTTTCTCTAGTTGCGGCGAGCCGGGGCTACTCTTCGGTGCGGTGCGTGGGCTTCTCATTGTGGTGGCTTCTCTTGTTGCAGAGCACGGGCTCTAGGTACGTGGGCTTCAGTAGTTGTGGCTCATGGGCTCTAGAGCACAGGCTCAGTAGTTGTGGCGCTCGGGCTTTGTTGCCGCGCAGCACGTGGGATCTTCCTGGACCAGGGATCGAACCGGTGTCCCCTGCATTGGCAGGCGGAATCTTAACCACTGTGCCACCAGGGAAGTCCTTCGTTAGTCTTTACAATGTACATGTATATTACAGTTATTGCTGAAAAGAAAGATTTTTTTTAAAAGACTGAATAGTATTCTTTACCTGCAGGAAAATTCTTAAGTGGTTCCTTCTTCAGGAATGCCTTCTCTCTTTTCTTTGTCTACAAGAATTCTTCCTTTCTTTAGGAATCAGTACAACTTCCTCCTTCTGAGGAGTCTCTCCCTTGCTACTGCAGCCACCATTAATCTCCCTTTCTTTTGAATTTGCTAAATATCATTACCATTCTTCCTAGCCCCCACTCAAATACTATTTCATTTCATTGTCCTTTTCATTTCAGGTGGAGAGATAGCATGCTTGCCCTGGTTTCAGACCCACTCCCTCGCTCCTCATGCTCTGCTCTCACAGTCTCTCTTGTTCTTTGATTCTTGATAGGTTAAAGCAATACGAAGCACTGTCAAAGACTGGAAGCAGAGGAAGGGAGAAGCCAGGGTAGTTCTCATTCTTTCTTTCCCTGCTTCCTGTGGAATCTGGCAGGGTCCCCATGGACAGCCCCTCCCTTCCTGGCCCCAGCTCTCCCTTGGGCAGTTCCCCCCCCCCCCCCCCGTGGTTCTAGCTTCCTCTGCCTGACAGCCTAGGCTTCTGGGCTCTGGTAACATCATCTTCTCCCAGTATCACTCATGCAACAAGGGGAGCCACCTCCCAGTTTTGCTAAATCTCTGAGCTGCTTCGCCATTCCCTATTTGGTTTCTTCACTCTTCCATTCATCTGTGTAACTGATCCTCTGTAAAAAAATGTCCCTTCCTCTGAAAGACCTGTTTATTTTCCTGGCTAGATCCCAACTGATACAAGGTATAGTGAAAAGAGCACAGGCTTGGAAGGTGGAGGGATCTAAGCTTGAATTCTGTTGTTTATTCTATGAACTTGGACAAGCCATTTAACCTCGTTCTGTAAACTGGGAGTCAGAACACCTACTTCACTGTGTTGCCATGAATGTTAAATGGCACGCCTGTACCATAGTTAGGATTCAGTCAATGGTAGCTGCTATTATTGATTTATGAACTCCTTGACAGTATGGCCATGTTATTATTCTCTTTGAGACCTAGTGCTTTACATAAAGCGCTTGTCACATTCCTGCCTTTTAAATTTCATTTCCTCAGCAGCTTATTGAGCGCCTGCTATGTACTAGCAAGTGTGCTAGGCACTAGTTCTAGAAAACATGATGAAAATAAAGCCCTGGCTTTCAATGTGCTTACAGTCTAATGGGAGCGAGAGAGGGGACAACAACTAAGCCTACAGAAGAGCAATCTGACGAGCACACCAGAGGCGTGAGTGATACTGATGGTACGTGGCTGAAGGAGTGAGGCATTTGACTCTGCTAAGGGATATCAGGCACCCCTTCAGAGGAGAGGGAACTCTGCTGGCTCTGAAGGAAGAGAAGACGTCCAACAAGCCAAGAACGCAGGGAAGGGGAGCTCAGGTTGAGGGAATGGAATGAGCTTAATGGTAGAGCTCTGATCAAGTGTGTACACTCAGTACAATTTGTACATTTAGCACCTTTAACAGGAATTTGTGGAGGGACACCTCGAGGAAGACCTTGAAATCCTTGCCAGCTGCTGGACATGAATTTGATTCTAAGAGTAAAAATATCAATAGAAAATTTTGAGGAGAGGAGTGATTTGATCCAACTGTAACTTAAGAAATAGTACAAGAGAGTTTGGAGGACTTTTAGCAAGTTCCTGCTATAGTCCTACTGTAGTATAATTCGTGACACTTGGGGATTGATTGATATGGGGGATGAGCAAGAGAGTGAGTTAAAATTGGCTCTAAGGCAGCATTTCTCAATCTAGGCAACAGAATAGTATCTCATGAATAACAACAACAGTTATAGCTAATTTTTTTCAGTGTACTTAGAAAAAAGATATATGTACATTCTTTACACTGGCCTATACTTATAACATAAGGTTCTACATGATCTTGACCTCAGAGGGACAGCAGTGAGCGGTCCTGAAGTGAGATTTTAGTTCCCTGCCCAAGAATTAGACCTGGGTAGCCTGGATGAAAACCTGGAATCCTAGCCACTAGACCACCAGGGGCTAGAGGCTAGCAGCAAATTTCCCCTGGCTCTTACCCCCATTTAAAGCAAGAATGTTTCAAGGAGGCAAAAACTGTAAGAACAGGTACAAAGTTTATTATTAGAGACACAGCATAACATGTGGGAGAGCACACAGCGAAGCAGTCTGTTTACTTAAGACAGAAGCAAGGCAGAAATACACACCCAGAGAGAAAGGGTATGGGTGACCTCTCTAATGAGGAGGAGTGCAGTAAAGAGGTGATTTAAATCCCTTATATAGGATAGTTCTTCCAGGTCTTTGTTTACATTTGGCCAATTATCTTGTTTCTTTTTTCACACCTGACTGGTCCTAGGACTCTCCCCAACATGCATGTGCAACTTTTTGCTAAGATGGATCCCATCGCAGATGCCTGTGGGGGGTATGTTTGCACCTATTATGAGGTGGCAACTCCTCCCTTTTTGACCCCCAAGGAGCCTTCCTGCACATGTGCAGACAGGGAAGTTTTCCTTGACCTCAGGAGTGGTCATTTTATCTCTTTATTTCAGCAGAGCTCAACTTCTGCCACTAGCTTTGTCCTTGGAGTGTCTGGGTGAGAACAAAGCTTCAATTTTACTCCACTTGACAAACACCAGCCGTCCGGCCTAGGGGCCCATATATCTCCTACCTCAATCTGACCTGGATGACTTCTTGGACCTTGCTCAACTCTTCCCCTTTCTCAGTATGCTTCAGCTCTATCAGTCACATTTTTGTTGCTTGAATTGGCCAAACTTGGTCCTGACTCAGGACTTCCACAGTTGCTGTTCCTTCTGCCTGGAAGGAACACTCCAGACTTTTGCTTATCTTTACATAATCTGGCACCTGTTATTATTTTTTTTTAACCACTCCCTCTTTTACTTACTCTCCTTTAGGCATTCTAACCCCTTTGCTCCTCCTGGAATATATCACGCATGCTCTTGCCCCAGGACCTTTGCACTTGCTGTTTCTTTCTGGCTAGACTTATCTTCCCCCAGATTTCTGCATGGCTCACATCCTCATCTCTTTCAGGTCCTCCTTTGTTTATGTGTTACCTTTTCAGTGAGGGATCCCTGAAACTTTAAAGCTAAGATTAAATATTCTTGGGAATTCCCTGGCGGTCCAGTGGTTAGGACTCCGCGCTTCTACTGCAGGGGACACGAGTTTGATCCCTGGTTGGGGAACTAAGATCCCGCAAACCGAGCAACCCCAAAAGAAAAAAAAAGGGGAAAAAAAAAGAAAATTAAATATTCTTTTCCCTTTTTTTTCTGCTTTTCCCCATAGCACTTAGCTACCATTTAGCACACTATATATATTTCTTTTCTTTTTCTTTTTCTTTTCCTGTACCAGAATGTGAGCTCTGAACGTGAATCTGTTAGGGCAGATATTCTTATCTAATTTTGTTTATTGCTCTATCTTCCGTGCCTAAAACACTCCTGACACATAGTTGGTGCTGAATAAATATTTGTTGAATGAATGGCTGTATGAATAGTAAAGGACTCCAGTCTCCTTCTCATATCTCAGGTCTGAAATAAAATGCCTTCCTCAGAAAGGCCTTATCTCACCCTCCCATCTAAAACTGCCTTTCAGGGACTTCCCTGGAAGTCCAGTGGTTGAGACTTCGCCTTCCAATGCAAGGGGTTCAGGTTTGATCCCTGGTTGGGGAGCTAAGATCCCACATGCTTCAGGGCCAAAAAACCAAAACATAAAACAGAAGCAATATTATAACAAATTCAATAAAGACTTTTAAAAAAATGGGAAGAAAAACCCTGCCTTTCTCATCCTAGTTACGCTTTATAACGTCATCATGTTTTATTTTACTGATAGTACTCATCGTCATCTGAAATCTTTCTATTTATTTACTTGTTTATTGTCTGTCCCCTCCCTCCCCCATTAGAACGTAGGCTCCATAAGACCTGGGACCTTGACACACAGTAGGTATTCAATAAATATTTGTTAAATGAATGAAAAGATCTGTGCTAAAGGCTTCACATGGATTATTTCACCTTCTCCCAGCAACCCCCATTAAATAGTACCATTCGACCCTCTTTTTCTCAAATGCCAAACAGGGGTTTAAAGAGCTTACACAGCTAGAAAATGATAGAATCCAGAACTGAACGCAGGCGGTTTAATTCCAGAACTCATTCTGAGTCAGTTTATTTAACTGTAGCACTTTTCAGAGCCTCTCAATCTGCAATCTTTAAGAAAAGGAAACCATATGCAACATTGCCCAAACTATTTGATGGCAGAATCCTCTTTTTTTGTGGCATATTCCTAGAGTTTTATGGATGTATTTTGGAAAAGTTGCCATAAAATTTCTAGCCCATTTGACTGGGAAGTTGCTAGAGCTTTATTTACAGGTCAATAACATAACTCTGCTGTAATCCCTTATGGCCTAATAAACATAAGAGATGTGGTGGGATGAAGGAATAAAAGTCTTCTCAATGGCAAAGCAAAGGCAGCCCAGGGTTACTGTCAAAAGAGCAATAGAAGAGGGAGAGATCTAAGTGAGAGAGATCAAAAAAAAGAAAAAAAAAAAAAGTCCTAGTAAGAGAAAGGCACAAGATCACTTTTCTTTCAGCAAAGTCTGTGACTGTTCCGTATGTTGGCCTGAGTAAGTAAGGCAGCAGAAAGTTAAGTTTGTTCTGTAACACAGAGGAGCCTGCAGATCCTCTATGGAGGATGAGTAGACATTGGTATTGTTTACTCAACATCTGTTCTCTTTCTTCCTCTTTCTAACAGAACCCCACGTTTCCCCTTGTAATCTACCCTCTTTCACTCAGCCTTGTGCTTCCTTAAGCCAATTGCTCTCCTCACCCGGTATAGAAATGAATAGGTCACCCTGTGCAATTCTGGTCAGTGAGACATAAAGGCAAATCCACTTGGGGGCTTTTGGGAAAGGTTTGCCTGTTTATGGAAAAGAGACACAGGGGGAGAGGTATTGTTGGTTCTGCATGTGATGCCTGGGACTAGACAAAGTTAACGTGAATAATGAGAATGGTAGAGCAGAAAAACGGAATATTCCCTCTTTAGTTCTCTTATGTGCTGCTTTAAAAAAAAAAACCCCAGCTAACCTGGGGGCCTATTAAAGGGATTAAATTTTAGATAAGGAAATAAGTCACTCATTTCCAGGGAATAGCATTATGCCATGCATTATTCCGTTTCAGAGTTTCAGCTTTTTCAGGTGACTGTCAGTTGACTGTTTCCGGAACGAAAACTGGGCCTCAGTTACGTGTGTGGTTTGCACAGGGTGTTGCAACAGAGGAGGGCCAGTGCCAGCTCAAGGATTGCTGCTGAACTGGTAAAAGTGGGACTTTGTTGGAAAAGATATGAGGAGAGTAGCTGTCAGATCCATGGTGTAAGACTGGAGTAAAGATCCCCAAACCACTGTAGCCAAGGATTTTAGGGATCCTTCCTGTTCCTACACTTGGTTCTCATCTCTGGATGTCCCCAGCTACATAGCTGTCGGTGGGTCTTGTGAAATTCCCACTTGAAACCTGCAAAGTCTGCTGTCCCTCCACCTCAAAACATGAGACTTGCTGCCTGTGTTCTTGCCTAAGACCTCCAGAAACAGCCTGGAGAAGATGTACATCCTGTCAGACTCATCTCCTGAGTTGTTCGTTACTCTGGGGGAATGGAGACTCAATAAAAATAGAAAGGGGGGGTGTCTCTTTGGCCAGATAATCCTGTCTTCATGCTCCCTGTAAAGCTATCAGACAGCCATGGGCTTCAGAGTCTGATTTTAATGGATTTTTAGATTTCTTTAAGGAGCAGAAGTGAGTACTCCTGCCCTTATTCCATGAACTTGCTCAGGTAACTTTTCCAAGGCCTCACATTTAGTAAGTAGAGGAGTGAGGATTAAAATCCAAGTTGTCTACCTCCCAACATCTGTGCACATAACCATTATGCTAAACAAGACCTGTCAATGTTTGTACCAAGTAAATTCATGCATGAGAATATCCTGTGAAGGGCCTGCAGTCAGAAAAAGATAATGAAACTGATGCCCTCCCCACCCATCACCATTCCCCACCTTTCACTTCTACCCAAATTTTAGTAAAGCCTCTCGCTCTCAGTATAGAGCACAGATTGCTCACTAGAGATGCATAGTTTCATGCTTCACACCCAGCATAGCACAATTAGGTAAGTGTGAGACTATCTCAGGCTCAAGGAGACCATCTATGTGGGCACATCTGTCATTTAGATATGTGCTACCAGACGCAGCGGATCCAGCAGGGTCGAGGAACCCATGAACTGCTAACAGTTTATTAGACAGGGAATCTCAGTTACTATGATGGGAATGATTTCCCAGAAATGGGCACCTGGGCAAAGCTGTCTTAGGCAATGAAAAGGCTCAGCTATCATCAAGCTATTTGTGAGTAGCAAGGAAAGTTGTCTTATTTATCACCACCTCCGGGACATTTGTTTGAGAAAAAAGAGTGAACCTTGTCTCATACTTTCATCCTTGACTTGGTATATTCATTAAGTAGAGAGCTCCATGCCAGGCTTTCCTGCTCCCTTCAAGGCATGAAAGAATGATAGTTATAGAAACTTGTTTATGCATATCATTTTATATTTTATAATTTTATATGTAAGTATATGCTATAAATATATTTATATACTGTAACTATAATATTAATATAAAGATTTTATATTTTGTTATTTTACATATATAACTGTTATTATCTTGTAAGTTTATAATCTACAAAATGCTTGCAATGTGACACTTTTTTTTTTTGGAGGGGGGAATGGGAAATCATGCTTACAAACTTGGAGTAGCCATATTTAGACAGGTACTAAAAATGACCGTTGGTGATGCAATGGATGAAGTGGTGATAAAGTTTAAATAAACAAACTTGGATTGGCAAGACAAGAAGCTGTAGCTGTTAGTCTAAAGTGCAGAGAAAGAGAAAGACAGAATGCAGCCTGCGTTGAGTGCTAGTTGCATATACAGTGAAAGCAGGGACAAAGATTGTGAGTGTTTTTCATGGATTCAGTATAGGCTCAGCCAAAGAGAGCTGACCTGGAACCATTTCAAATTTCACTCAAGAGTTCTGCTCAGAAAGGTGAAGTGACCCAAACAGAGGGTTGGTTTGCCTCTTTCCCACTGCTGTGGGAAGAAGCATAAGTCACCAGATGGAGGTAAATGCTTTGCCTGCGGGACAGGCAGTTCAATGTGGGAGCCTCCAAAGTACCCAGGAAACCACCCATGAGAAGAACAGTCAGCTTTGAACATCATCCAGAAAGAGAGAGCTTTTAAACATTTGCCACAGCTAAAGAAAACCAGTTAATGTTAACCCAGTGCCAGGGTCCCTTGATGCCAGTCAGGTAAGACAGTTCCTGCCCCTTAGTTCTTATTCACCTCCCTCTTTTAACCTTGGAGGATGGGGAGGCAGCCTGATGGCAAGTGGGGAAGGAGGAGCATAAGTACCAAGTAGGGAAATCAAGAGGAAACTGAAGCTTTCTCATTGCAAGCACTTTGTCAAGGGTTCTAACACCATACCAGACATTCTATATATAGTTTAAACACCAAATGTACCTCAGAATGAGTTTCCTAAAGTAATATCTGACTTCAAATTCTAGCTCTCTCAGCTTACTGGAAAGGAAAGTAGTCAGAAGTAATGTATTTTAATGTTGGGAAGGACTTGCTAAGGGTGATTTTTCAGGGGACTTGTGGGGAATCAAACACAAAATCATGCACTGACTTACTCAAGAGAAAGTTAAGCATCCATCTTCTTTTTCCCCTCATAGAGGAATCAAGCCACCAGCTCTATCTCTGTTAACAGAGTTATAGAACTAAAACTTCTCTTTGCATTTGGATTTCTGGACTATCTCTTGATACTGATTTCCAATTTATGATTTTATGGATCTACATCTGTTACTACATCTCTGCATTTTGAACAAATACTTAAAATTTGTTTCTTGCATTTGTAATTAAACAGTTGACCAGCATAAGTCCAATAAGAATTTAATTGAGGCCAAATATTTGCTGCTTTTAGCATGCCTAATAATTTAGATCTTTGTCTTACTTGAATAGTCATAAGTATAAGCATTTTATTTTTCTGCTTTCTGCTCATTTTTATAAAATAGGCTTAGATAAAGCATTCAAATCATTGCATAAATCAACAATGCTTTACAGATAGTAGAACAATCCAGACCAAACAGAATCAATGACTGGCAATAAATTCCTGGGAAGTGTGGAGTAGATTTGTAAGTTTGATGAATTTTGCTTGAATTTTAAGATGAGTACTTTATCAGTACAATTCTACTTCCTTGACTATTATGTTCAGGCTATTTGAAATATTCAAGCCTATCCAGGTTCCCAACACAAAGATGAAAATATTGGAGGCAAACACAAGTTTGATCCACTTCTTGTCATGTGCTAGAGGTCACATGGGAGAACAAGATAATTAGAAGTTATGTTTTCCTTCAAATAACCTCTTTGGAAATATTTGTCAAGACATTTAGTGAGAGATTTCAAATGTGACAATTTAAAGTTTCAAAACAATCCAAGATAAATAAATGCAAGACTACAGGAACGAATCTTATCAACACTACTAATTTATTCACTAGTTGAAGGTTTCTAATTTTGTGTGTATCAAAAGCTTTCATCATGAAAATAGAACTATAATAAGAAATGACAAAATGAGAAAGCACAGAAGCTAAGAACTCAACTTTTGCTTGAACTGTTATTCTGCCACTTGTTAGTTGTATGATCTTGAGAATGTTGCTCGGCTCACTGTATCTCAGTTTCCTCCTAGATAAAAAGGGGCAAATAGTACCATCTTCCTGCCAGAGTTCAGAACAAATTATGAGACAGGAATGGAGAAGGTAGATGGTGATGAAAATATCACCTGCTAAACTTCTAAAGGCTAGAATTGAAGATGTGACTTAGATGTATTGTAATTATAGGCTTCCTAACATGGAACACCAGTCATACATTAGGAAGTGGAACCTGCTGGTCTCCCCATGAAGGAGCCTGCCACTGCAATTATATGGCATGAAGGAGTAGGATGCTGTTTGTGGATCCCAAGTTAAAATGAAACAGGAAGGGGCTGAGATAAGCATTTAAAAATTTTTCTCTCTAACTCATTAAGAAAAAAAGTCTCTCCTCTTTCCCTGGGGAGGGGAAAGAGGAGTTGGCAGAGAGTGGACAGTGAAACTCCTTCCACAATGAAAACATCAGAATGGGGCAAAGAAAGTTGTACCCCTAAACACTTTCCAGACTTTTGTTCTCTTAATCCATTGGCCTTGACCATTTGTCCTATATTCAACCAGGCTCTGGCTGTCCCCTTGTGGAGAAAAGATCAGCAGATTATCAGGACAGTCTGGTTCTCACTTTCACAGGGATGTTCCCCCAGAGGAGCCAGTCATGCTCCTCTGGAGGTCTTCCTGGTATACTCGAGGTCCGTAGTGTTGCTTCTGTCCCAGAATGCTCTGAAATAGGCCAAATGTGTATATTAAATAAATTAACTTGAAGACAACATTGAAAATCAATTCCCTACTTTATTTCCCAATCCAAATTTTGTCTAGCCAAGTTGTCCAATTACATATTATGTTAGTTCAGGTCCACTGAGAAGTAGATGCCAAGAAGGGATCAGACATGTAAGAGATGTATCAGGAGAAGAAACAGGAGAAGGCGAGGGGAGGCTTCAAACCATGGTGCAGGTCTGACACCTGTGCACTAAGAAAGAGAGGAGGACATGGTAGGGAGACTTTTAGAGTGCAGTGCTGCTCCTTGAATGGTTAAACCTGGGTGATGGGCACTCATTGAGCCAAAGACACTTGCTGGAGGAGTTCTTTGTCTCACTGGAATGGACCTGCTTTTTTTTTTTTTTTTTTTTTTTTTTTTTTTTTTTTGCGGTACGCGGGCCTCTCACTGTTGTGGCCTCTCCCATTGCAGAGCACAGGCTCCGGACGCGCAGGCTCAGCGGCCATGGCTCACGGGCCCAGCAGCTCCGCGGCATGTGGGATCCTCCCGGACAGGGGCACGAACCCGTGTCCCCTGCATCGGCAGGCGGACTCTCAACCACTGCGCCACCAGGGAAGCCCTGGACCTGCTTTAATACTCTAACCATCCTCAGTCATTGGCTAGGAGCAGCTGGTGGGAAGGGTGGCCTCAGTGTGAACACAGTGGTGGATCCAGAGGCTGTCAGTCCATTGAGCTTCCTGCAAATGGAGGTTTGAGCAGTGCATTTTCATAGCTACAACATGCATATAGCTCATCAGTGATTCCACAATGGTATCAAGTGCCAACATAAAACACTCCAATAATAACATCCTAACAATAAGATACTTCATGTCCCATGATCAAATTCTATGGAGAAATTACAGTAAAAAAAAAATTTGATTCCCCTCAACCCCTGCTCTGCTTGCAAGTCCAAATAAGTTAAAGTCCAAAAGGATTAAAACCCTTGATCAAATTCTCTTGACTTTATGAGTTCAAGTTAAAAAAAATTAAAATCCAAAATTTATTTCCTCCCATTTTCTTATCCTCTCAGTCTTAGTCAAGAGAAAGCAGATATGGAGGTGGGTTCCCTCAGCACCACAGCACCTGGAATGGTTGTGTTTCCTTCAAGAACCCAGAGTTAGAATTTGTCTTCATGATCCCCACTTTATAAAAAGTCTGAAGAATTCCTAGAACATACAAGATTATAAAAGTTCTAGCTCAGTAACTATACAATTTAAAAAACAAACTAATCCCTAGATCATAGTAGAGTTACCACAGGAAAATTATGCTCCCAGATCACATCTCTTAGTGAGGCCAAAAACTGTATCAAAGGTACCCAAATTAAGGTGAACAGATGGAAATAATCTGGGTTTTCATCTCACCAAGATTCATTCATTCACATCACAAATAATTACTGAATGCCTACTAAATTCCAGGAGCTATTCTAGCAATGAATGAAATAGACAAGACTCCTTGCTTTCATGGAGCGAAATTGCATTCTATTGGGGAAGACATTCTTTAAATGGGATAAATAATTAAATATGTAACATGTTAGTGACATGATAAGGAGGAAAAAAATAAAGAGGCTATTATGACATGTTGGGAGGGGATTAGAATTTTAGCTAGGATAGTCAGGGAAGGCATTTTTTTTTAACATCTTTATTGGAGTATAATTGCTTTACAATGGTGTGTTAGTTTCTGCTTTATAACAAAGTGAATCAGCTATATGTATACATATATCCCCATATCCCCTCCCTCTTGCGTCTCCCTCCCACCCTCCCTATCCCACCCCTCCAGGCGGTCACAAAGCACTGAGCTGATCTCCCTGTGCTATGCGGCTGCTTCCCACTAGCTAGCTATTTACATTTGGTAGTGTATATATGTCCATGCCACTCTCTCACTTCATCCCAGCTTACCCTAGGGAAGGCAATTTTGAATAAAACCCTAGAGGATGTTAAAGAGTAAGCCCTGAGGTTATCTAGGGAGAGATCATCTAAAGGCAGAGGAAATGCAAAGGTGGGAGACAGGAGGGTTCCTGGCATGTTTACCAGCAAGGAGGCCTTTGTGGCTGGAGTATAGGGAGCAAGGTGGAAAGTGATAAAGGGATGAGATTAGAGGGACACAGAAGGACAGATCATGTGGAGCCGTGTGAGCATTCACTCTGATGAGCTGGAAGCCAGTGGAGGGTTCAGAGCAGAGTACTGACTTGAACTAACAAGATCACCTGGATGCTGGGTTGAGAAGAGACTCTAAGGGGCCAAGTACCGAAGCAAGCAGATGATTTAGGAAGCAATTGGGATAACCTAGGGAAGAGAAGATTGTGGCTTGGAGCAAGGTAGTAGCAGTGAGGGGTGACATGTAGTTGGGTTTCTGTATATAGTTTGAGGACTGTCATTTCCAAGTTTTGGGAGTTGAGAAAATGTGAGCTTAAACTCAATTGGGAGAAATCACCCATCAAGAAGTTAATCTCTCACTTCTGATGTGGAAGGAAGAGCCAGCTCTGCATACTATTGTCTCTCTCAGGGAGTGGCATTTGTGACACTTCTGGCTTCTAAAAACTTTTAAAAATTTTCACATGATGGCAGTCCCAGTCAATAGGCTTTACTTGAAGTACCATTCCTTCCTGTCTAACATATTCAAAACCCTTTACTTTCCCTTTTCCTATTGAGTCCCATGGTTCTGGTATCCCATGCTGAAAAGAGTGGGGCTTTGTCTAGTCACATAGCTTCCATGCTATCTTATGAATAGCACTTTACTCCTAATCCACAGGGCTTGTTGCCTTTCTTTACCCCTTGCCATGACTAAGACACCTGCCTCCACTGGATGACTTCCTCCTGCTTCCTAAAATTGTTTCAACAGGATAATCACCCTTAGCAGAGACCTGAACTAAAGCTGCTTTTGGAACCTGTACCCCTATGGACCTAGTGAGTGTCTATTACCTATCTTAAGTCCTACTCAAGACCTTATCTTTCATTTTGAATGTTACAATCCTTGAGTAGAATCTTTCACCTACATCTTTTTCTGCAACAAGAGATTAGACGTCTGGTGTTATATTTCCTTCCTCTGCTCTACTGCTATATTTTAGAAAGGCTCATCTGAATTTATAACAGTTCAACCTGATTTTAGGTTGCTCCCTTTCTTTCTCTGCTCATAGTAAAGCTAGGATTGTTTGCTGAATTTGTGATCTTCTTTCTTCTGTTTTCTTACACACTTTTAATTTTTTCTCTCTTTTTGTCTTCTGGCCCAGACATGCATTTTTCTTACATACTCCTCTAAGTTTTGTTTGTGGGGTCTCCCATAGTGAGACATGAAGTCTACGCATTCTGTGTTTGCCTAAAGCAAAGACACTCTTACCTTCACCTTTCTGAGTTGTATAATATTCCCTGGAGATAGTCTCCTAATAGATTAATATGAAATCCCGGGCCTGGACTTGACTTGTCATTGTCTTCTCCCCGGCTTGCAGGTGTAGGACCTGTACTACTCTGCTACTGGCCTCACTGAGAGCAGACCAGAACACATGGTTTTTGCAAGCTGGAATATGTGAAAGAGAATGGGGAAGGGGAAAGGAACATCAGTTATATTTGATCTTTGTCATGGCCCTGAGCCTCATCCCAAACTCACCAAAGTTCCTTCTCCTCTCCTGGGAAGTAATAAGTGTATTCAGGCAAGGACAATTACTCTAATGGTTGTTCTCCCATATGCGAGGCAGTGTCAGGAATGAAGAGTCAGTGTTCCCCTATAAAAGTATGTAAAATACCTAGCATAGTGTCTGAAAAGAGATTAGAACTCAATAAATGTTGACTATTATAAATAGAAAAAGGGACTTCCCTGGTGGTCCAGTGGTTAGGACTCCATGCTTCTGCTGCAGGGGGAATGGGTTCGATCCCTGGTTGGGGAATTAAGATCCCACAAGCCTCATGGTGCAGCCGGAAAAAGAAAAAAAACTACCTATAAGCAATTTATAGGAAAGGTATGAAGTGACAAAAATGTTTCAAATAAATGAACAAAAATTGTTTAAATAAATAAATAAAGAAAGAAATATTGAGATGAAAATTATTTTCCAGTTTGTTATTTATAGGAAAAGCTAAAGGGAAAAAGTATACATGATAGAAGTAGGGCAACCAAGCAAATCCTACGATACTGGATTTTCAGAGTTTTTTTTTTATTTTTTAAGAGTAAACCCCTATGCCTTAAATTGTCCTTTTAATGCTCACCTATGGATACAACCTGCTTCAAACATGGAAACAGCCTCCAGACAAATGAACACAATCAGGTCATGTGTGAAGTTTTTTCTTGGATCTCAGGACCACAGAACTAGATTAATCCTAATCTTTGGTTATGACACTCTCCTTGTTGGTTTCTCCCTCCCTCCTTCCTTCCCTCCTTGCCCTGCCCCCTTCCTAATTACTCCCTCTCCTAAGGAATCTTACAACATCACCCCCTTATTCAGAGTGGAACAGAACTTTAGGATTCTCCTGCCCTCCCCTCATTCCCCTTCCAGACAACTGTCTTTAGTTATTGGGCTGAGTTTGAAATTTTAATAAACACTGAAAGTGACAGACTTGCCACATCTGGAAGAAAAAACTGCCATTCCTTTTAGTTTCTCCCAGAATTCTAAGTGCATCCCAAAAGCTCAAAGGAAGGGTGTGGTTTTGACTCAAACTTTGCCCTTTTTGCCAACCTCAGGGAGTCTGGGTTGAGTTAGGAGGAATGTAACAAAACCTGACAATGGACAAGTCTAATGTGGTTTGGAGTTTTATTATGAAACTTCTGTGTAGTTCTGCTTTTCACCCAGTTGTGTCATAAGAAAACGACCAAAACATTCATTTCAGTTTCTGCTAACCATCTTTTAGACTAACACAAATGCATATTCAGTATTTAAATATTCTGTATTGTAACTAGCAAATTATCATAAGATGTTGAAAATGTATTATGTACTGATTCATAAGCCAGTTTTAAACTATTGCCTTACTTTCCTTTATTATAAGTATGATCATATGTATACATATGTATACTATGTACAATACCATAGATCCATATAAAATATACACATTAAAAACACAAACAAAATATTGGGACTTCTCATTATTTTTATTATGTAAACAATTTATATTTATTAAAGAAAAATTGGATAATGCAAAAAATTAGAAAGAAAGAAAAATTATTTATGGGACAATTTATCAATTTATTCTGCTGGCAACTGATATCATGCTAGGTGCTGAGAAAAATACATAGATGACTAGGACATAGACTGTAACCTATAGGAGAGAGACATAACTAAGTACATATATTTTGAATCTTCAGTGAAAGGTTACATTTATCAAGCATCTTCAGTATCCCAGTATCTGCCTGTTACCTATAACTCAGTCATTTAGAGATAGAGTCTGTTTACCCAGAAATCAGATGATCTGTGGGTGCCTGGGTTGTATCATGGTTTAACTTGAGGTCCAGCTCTCTTTAGCCTGCGTGTATCTGCACTTCATTCTTTAGAGAGGCAGCAGTTGGAAAGAAATCTTTCCACTTGTTACATGGGCTGGGAGGGCTGGGTGGATGAGTGCCAAAAGGTTCAGTGTTGATAGGGTCCGCTGAAGATAAAGAAGCTACATTAAGATCAAGGTAGGAAAGGGACATGATTATGTAGTGTATTAATGACTCATTCCAAATTTTACAGGAAGGACAACCACCAGGCAGAAAGTTTTTTCTAAAGTAATTTAAAATAAAATTTTGAAAAGGATTTTAACAAAATAGAGTTTAGTCAATAATTTAATCATTTTTTAATCAGTATATTAAGTCACACAGTGATCGTGTAAAGTTAGAAGCCAGAAATCAACTGGTTTTACTTGTGCCTCAATGTGTACTATTAATGGTAGACTTCCATAGGCTTCAGATAATTAGAACTGTATTTCTAAGATTTCAAGATAGTTATGCTGGGAATTATACAGATGAAGTAAAATTGTAAGACCCTATAACTATGATCATTTAACATAACAAGGAACTGGAAGAGAAGTATGTCAGTTCTTCTTAGGTAAGGTGGTTGAGGTAGCTGGACACAAAGGAGAAACTGAGTATCATCTAATTCTGGCTTTTTTCTACTGATGAAGCAAAACCAGATGGTTTATAATTCTCCCTTGATTATGAATTTTACACACACACACAAAACTTCTAACAAATTCAACATTAACATAACCTATTGCTTTCATTTATCCATCCGTGTGCCACCCATTTATCCAGAAAATATTTATTATGTATCTGCTATGAGGGAAAGTACTTTTCTGAACACTGTATTACCAAATGCCTCAGTTGAAGAACAATTACATGTTGTGAGATATGATTTCATATAATAACATTAAGCTTCTATGAGAAACTTGGAGTTTGTTTATAAAATAAATGAGTTTAAATTTAAGGAGCAAATAGCACTCAGTTTTCAAAACTGAGGGTTGTTTGTTTGTTTGTTTTTTACAGAATACTCCTAAACTACCATGCCATTCTCAGTTATGAGTTTCTACTGCTAATGATCAAAAGAAAAACGCTTCCCATGGCAAGGAGAATCAGCAGTGGATTATTTGACTCTCATTGTGGTTTATTTCATTACACGAGGAGTCACATTTTTTCCTTTGTTAGTTACAGAGGTTGAGAAGAATCTGGTGGCTATACTTTACATAGGTTACAAAAAATAAATTGTTGTTCCCCAAACTGTGTATCTGGCTCCTAAGTCTCCCCCCAGAGTCCTGGCTGTCTTTTATCCATTGCTAACTAAACATTTCCCCACTAGTGCTCCCCAGGCACACAAACTTCGTGTTTATGAAGCCGAACTCTGTGTAGTCGTCCACAAGCCTAGTCTTCTTGAATTCTCTCATAATTAACAGTACCACCATCTACCTAGTTTCTCAAACTAGAAATTGGATGCTCATTTAGAACCTGCCTTTGCTGGCACTCCCATAGTTACTAGGTCATCAAATTCTGTTAATTTTATCTTCAGAATAGATTCTTTGCTTCATCATCACCACTGCTTTAGTGCCACTCACACTTATATATTGCCTGGACTATTGCGAAGACCTCCAAAATGAACTTCCTGCTTCTGGTTTCTCAATATTCTAGGCCATCTACTATATTGACATTAAAGTTATCTTTTCCTAACTTAAATATGCTCATGTCACCCTCTCTGAAAGTCTTTGAACAGACCCTGACTAACTACAGGATTAAGTCCAGTCATGTAGCATGGCTTTTAAGAATCTTTATAATCTGGTCCTAAATGTTCTTTTCAGGCCCATCTCTCCACAAGTATTATGTCTTTCTGCCAAATGGGACTGCTTGCCTACATATACCATGCATGCCCCTTTTATAACCATGAGCTACTGAATATGCTCTCTCTTTGTGTAGAATCTGCACTGGGTAAACCCCTACTCGTCTTTCAAGATGTATCTCAAATATTATCTCCTTTGAAGTCCTCTGGAAGAGTTAGTACCTCTACTCTCTGTGCTGGGCTATTCTTTGCTTGACCTTTTTGACCCCCTCTCTACCATTTTCCATCTGTCTTGTGCCCTGGGAAGCTGACCTCTTTGGACAATATTAACCGGGTTTTCTCTGACTTTCTGGTGGATTTGAACAATGGGAGGCCCTGGAAGAAGCTCAGAGGACAGAAGAGAATAAGATTGTAGTAATATTTCCTTAACTCCCTCCCTCCCAGGCCTTGGATTGGCAAGGGCTGCATTAATCTACCAAAAAATTCCTGTTAGGAAACCTCCCTTATAGCTAGAGCTGTCTCTCTGGATTTTGGTAATAGCTCCTTTCCTTTGCCTCTTTAGGACTAAGGGTGGGAGCAGTTTCTCAGTGTTGGTGCTTAATTATCCCTAACTCTGCTTATACCTTTCTAAATAAATTATTTTAAATTCTCTTTAATCATTCTTTTTGAGTATGCCATCTGTTACCGGTCCTGACTGCTGTACTCCTTTAGTGCCATTTAGATATCTCCTTGGCTGGACTTAACACATTATATTCCAATAATTTTTGCCTACCTGTTCATTTCGCCCATTAAACTCCTTAGGGCAGGTCTGAATCCAGGGAAAGAATCCTGTGACTAGGTAGAGAAAAGCCTTCTTCTCCTAGGAAGGTTTTGCAAAGACCAGAGTAGGAAGTGCAGATGCCAGAGCAAGGAGGGATCTCTGGAGCATGCAGAAAACCTGAAGGACCTGGGAGGAATCTTTGAGCATCAGGTAAGCAACTGCCTGCCTGCCTTGATTAGAGGGGTCAACCTGGCTGAAAAGGAAAATCAGAAAGCGGGGACTGAAAAATCTGACACAACTAATTGGCTTTGTCAATCTCAATCTCACTTGGGCTAAAGTCTGAGAATCTTGGCCTGACATTTGGAATCCAGTGATAGAGGCTTTCAGATTTCACCTAATAAGGGGACCAAGAACTATAAACAAAAGGGCAATGATTCTAAAAACCATATAAGACTTCTTAAGCTTCCATAATTATTGGAGGTGAGAGTTGGAGGATCCCAATCAATAGCACTTCTTCTTCCTGCCCAACTTTTCAACAAGTTGAGAAATAAAAGATTAAGACAGATGGGGTCAAAAATAATAGTGATAATAGCAATGATAGCTCAAACTTGTGGAACACTTACTTTGTAATAAGCACTGTTCTAAGTGCTTTGTATATATGAACTCAATCTTCACAATAATTCTGTGAGTAGATATTCTTAGTCCCATTTTTGTAGGTGGAGAAACTGAAGCACAGGGAAGTTAAGTAACTTGCCCAAAGTCACATGGCTGTTATTAAGTGGCAGATACTGGGGTATTAACCAGTTTGGCTCCAGAGTCTATGCACCTAACCATTACACATTGCCTTTTGAAATAGAACACATTTATTGTGGATAAACCTGATGTTGGAGAATGTGATTTGTATCTATGAACAAGAAGGATTCCTAATGCTGAACCCCTGATCATGGACAGTGCTGAACTTCTGCAGGCTTCCTTACATGGGGCTTGTTTCTGGAAAACTTGGGGAGTGGAAAAGCAGAGAAATTATCTTCCTCCAGGCAGGCTGGCTGCAAGGAGAGGGACTTCTCTGGTGGTTGAGTGGTTAAGACTCCGTGCTTCCAATGCAGGGGGCATGGGTTTGATCCCTGGTGGGGAATTAAGATCCCCCATGCCTTGTGGCCAAGAAAAAAAAAGAGAGAGAGAGAGGGGGCGGGAGAGAGAGTGAGAGCAAGACAAAACAGAGAGGCAGACAGACAGAGGGGATAAACAGGGAGCTTGCGTAAGCATGCCACTTTCTCTTTTCATTGTCATCAATCAGATTAAGTAAATTCTCCTCTCCTGGGGAAAGAGTTGAGGGGTGGAGGAAATTAGGGGTATTACATTAGTGGAGCCCCCTCCACCTGGAAGGAAACATCAGGAATTGGGAAGAGATATGTTTCTCCTTCAATGTGATGTCCCTATATTTATTACTTTTAAATTTCTCAATATCAGTGCTACATTGTGCTGAAATTATTTGCTTGTCTGTCTCTCCCTCCTCCTTCCTGCCTCACTTCCGTTGCTTTTTTTTTTTTTTTTTCTGTTTTTTTATTTTTGGCTGTGTTGGGTCTTCGTTGCTGGGTGTGGGCTTTCTCTAGTTGAGGCGAGCGGGGGGCTACTCTTCGTTGCGGTGCACGGGCTTCTCATTGTCTTGGCTTCTCTTGTTGCGGAGCACGGGCTCTAGGTGTGCAAGCTTCCGTAGTTGTGTCTTGCGGGTTCTAGAGCGCAGGCTCTGTAGTTGTGGCGCACAGGCTTAGCTGCTCCGCAGTATGTGGGATCTTCCTGGACCAGGGCTCGAACCCGTGTCCCCTGCATTGGCAGGCAGATTCTTAACCACTGCGCCACCAGGGAAGCCCTACGTTGCTTCTTAACAGCAGAAATCTTTTTCTATTAACCTCTGGATCTCTGGTGACTGGCCCACGGTACACACTCGATAATTGCTCGTTAAATGAAAGCATGAACAAATAAGTATTTTTCTCTAATTCCTAGAAAATACAGAAGTAGGAATTTAACAGCATACTAGGATTTGTTGTTAGCTCAGGAATCGATTAACCATTTCAGAATTTCAGCTTCCTGGCTTGAGGTCATCCTGAACCTCTTTAATTCCTGGTTTTATTTTTAATATAAGGGCATAAGAGGTGAGCTGGAGAAGCTGAAAGCTTCCTACTTACTGCTGCTGCTACCCATGGCTTTTCTGCGACTGGAATCAGACAAAGTGGTGAGGGACAGCATACAGCAGCAGCTTGGCACATAGCTTGGTTATCCCTTGTCTAGAAAAAAGAGGACTTGGGCTTTGGTGTCGTTCAACCTAGTGTTGAAAACCCACTTTGCAATTTACTAGCTGTGTGACCTTGGGCAGATTATGCTTGTAGCCTAGAGCTATGTTCTAGTAGGTTTTAGGCAGCTCCCTTCTGTGAGGATGTCATCTGCTTTTCAGAAAGACTCACATTTGACTGCTTTGATGGAATTACTCATGCCCTAGCTCATAGCCTCCTTTTCCATTTTTGAAATCAGCCTGCTTTATCTTCCAGACATCAGATTCTGCTGTTTGATAGCATGTGACTATCGAGAAATGTGATTATTCCTCTTACTTTATCCTGTTTTTCTAGTTTGTGATTGTATCTCAATTAACTATTTCCTTAGTTACTGATTGACTTAATGGAATCCAGCTTCATTGACATAGTTGTGAACTGTGGTTACCACTAACATCTATTTGAATCACAGTAGCTTGTCAAATTGCCCTGATATTTTTACTGCATCTTCCAGAACCGCTGAAGCTTATTACCAATGGTCACTTCAAAATGCGTCAGTTATTTTTGCCTCTCAGTAGAGTTATCCAAATATAACACGTTTCCTTGACCAATCAATCCTGTGTATCTTGTACCTGGGAACGCATATTTCTGGTAATGCTATATGAAATTATCCAAAACTTAAGCATTAAAGAAATGGTCATTTATAAACCAGGGCACAGAAATGAGTAAGTGGGAAAGACTTCAGCAAGACCCAGTTTTTCAAAACTGTACTCCTACTGTATTATGGGACAACTTCTTGTCAACTTGCTTCAATTTACTAATCCTTTCATGATCCTCCTATTGCAGTAAGCCAAGTTCATTCTTGTCTTCACAGACTGCTGATTTACAGATTCAGAAACTATTCCCCGAAGGCTACTAAATAATAAGTACCAGTGACATTGGCCCACATTTACCTAGGTTTGTAAAATGTTTTGCACCCATTCTCTCACCGGATTTGAGTTCTAGAACAGAGGATCTTACATGGAGCCATCTTTACACTAGTAGAATGATGATTCTCTGTTCTGTATTTTCGAAACCCGGGCTGTGTTTCTGCCTCCAAGGCCACTGCTTATTTATTAATGCATTTAACTAACATTTATTGAATCTCCTCCTGTTTTAAGCAGTGCACTAGAAATTCTGGGGGAAATAAAGATGAACATGACATGGTTCCTGCATTTAAACCAGGGAGAAAAATTTAAAATTGACCAACATGGGACTTCCCTGGTGGTGCAGTGGTTTAGAATCCGCCTGCCAATGCAGGGGACATGGGTTCGAGCCCTGGTCCGGGAAGATCCCACATGCTATGGAGCAACTAAGCCTGTGGGCCACAGCTACTGAGCCTGCCCTCTAGAGCCCGTGAGCCACAACTATTGAAGCCCGCATGCCCTAGAGCCTGTGTACTGCAACTACTGAAGCCTACGCACTCTAGGGCCCATGTGCCACAACTATTGAGCCCATGTGCCACAACTACTGGAGCCCGCGGCCTAGAGCCCGTGCTCCACAACAAGAGAAGCCACTGCAATGAGAAGCTCAAGCACCTCAATGAAGAGTAGACCCGCTTACCACAACTAGAGAAAGCCTGCGCGCAGCAACAAAGACCCAATGCAGCCAAAAAATAGGTAAATAATAAAATAATAAAAATAATAAAATTAATCAACAAAGATACAATGTTAAGATATTATAATATATTTATATAAAGAGCTAAAAGAATACAGCAGGAAGAGAGGCTAATTCAGGCCCAAGCTTTAGGGTGGCTTCAGCGTCAGAGAAGAGGAAATTATTAAAAAAGAAAAAAAAAAAAAACTAACAGCAAAACAAAATCCTGAAGCAAAGTAAGATTAATTTAAATTCATTTAAAATTTTTTTTAAATTTCATATTATAGATTATACTTTTTTCTTGGGGCTGTGGGGGACTGTATGACAGGAGAGATAGTTGTGAAATCTAACAATCAAGATGGGGTGTCACAACTTCAAAGAGGTTAGAAATCATTGTCCTGGTATCCTAGAAGTTTAAATGCTTGCTTGGACCTTGTTACATACAATTTCTAGGCAATGAGTACAGAGAGAAATTTGTGCCCAATAAGCAGAACTAAAGGTTTTTTGTTTTTTTTTTTTGCGGTACTCGGGCCTCTCACTGTTGTGGCCTCTCCAGTTGCGGAGCACAGGCTCCGGACACGCAGGCTCAGCGGCCATGGCTCACGGGCCCAGCCGCTCCGCGGCATGTGGGATCCTCCTGGACCGAGGCATGAACCCGTGTCCCCTGCATCAGCAGGCAGACTCTCAACCACTGCGCCACCAGGGAAGCCCCATAAAGGGTTTTTAATAGCAATCACTTACTTATCTTTTTTAAAAAAATTATTTATTTTATTTATTTTTGGCTGTGTTGGATCTTCGTTGCGGTGCACAGTCTTCTCATTGCGGTGGCTTCTCTTGTTGCGGAGCACGGGCTCTAGGCTGCGGGCTCCAGTAGTTGTGGCACATGGGCTCAGTAGTTGTGACACATGGGCCCTAGAGCGCGTAGGCTTCAGTAGTTGCAGTACACAGGCTCTAGGGCATGCGGGCTTCAGTAGTTGTGCCTTGCTGGTTCTAGAGTACAGGCTCAGTAGTTGTGGCGCATGAGCTTAGTTGCTCCGTGGCATGTGGGATCTTCCTGGACCAGGGATTGAACCCGAGTCCCTTGCATTGGCAGGCAGATTCTTAACCACTGCACCACCAGAGAAGTCCCACTTACTTATCTTTATCTTAATAATTATGATAAGGTGACTACATGGCATCAGAACCTAGATGAGTATTTCCCATTTCATAAATAGGGACATTTAAGTTTTATACTTGAAGGATATTGGGAAAACATCCTTAATTCTCACTGTAAAGACAGCCGTGATTTCCTTTCTGTTTGGTTACAAACATTCTTGGTTTTGTGTGTGTGTGTGTGTGCGCACGCACGTGTGTGAGAGCGCATGTATGAGAAATGGTGTTTTTAGCATTAGAACATACCAAAACCTCTACTTCAGTTCATTTTTAAAAGCAACTATAAAAGAAGAAAGAACAAACAGGATTTCCTCTATAACTAATATTGACTTAACTTTATAGGGTCGCAAGCCTGAGCTCCTCTGTTTACTCATGAAACAGATCCAGGCTATTGGTCCATTTGGATTTACTTCCAAACTTCACAGTTCAGACTGCACAGTCAGTTTAACTCTTGGCCTCTCAGGTGACATGATTTTCAAGGGTAATAGAAAAGATACAGCAGTGCTGGGAGTTTGTGAAAGAAACCCATGTCCTGGCCCACTGCCCAGGAGATGAGAGTCCCTCAGCAAAAGAGAGTTTCCACTGATTACACTTGAGACTCACCCCCTGTTTAGCCTTTGTCTCGAACCATCTGAATGTCAAAAGTGCTAATAAGCAACTGACTTACTGGTGGAATAAATTCAGTCTGGTGATTCTGTTCTGTAAGACTAATGACAGAGATACTGGCAATAAAACAACAAAGTAACTTCCTAAGTTTTGAAGTTGTCTGAGCTTCTCTCTTGTGAGATGGCATATTGATAACTGAGAGAGGGTATTGGAGATGTCATAGTACCTCAGCTTCTTTTTGTAGACGAAAGAAGCCCCGTTTAGATTTTGTCCAACATCCTTTTCCTAGCTCTCTCTCTTTTTTTTTTTTCCAAGTTCCCCAACATCTTTTTTTAAATTAATTAATTAATTTATTTTTGGCTGCGTTGGGTCTTTGTTGCTGCGCACGGACTTTCTCTAGTTATGGCGAGCAGGGGCTACTCTTCATTGCAGTGCTTGGGCTTCTCATTGTGGTGGTTTCTCTTGTTGTGGAGCATGGGCTCTAGGCGCGTGGGCTTCAGTAGTTGTGGCACGTAGGCTCAGTAGTTGTGGCTCACGGGCTCTAGAGCACAGGCTCAGTAGTTGTGGCACACAGGCTTCAGTAGTTGCAGCGCACGGACTACGTAGCTGTGGCTCATGGCCTCTAGAGTACAGGCTCAGTAGTTGTGGCGCATGGGCTTAGTTGCTCCATGGCATGTGGGATCTTCCCGGACCGGGGCTTGAACCCGTGTCCCCTGCATTGGCAGGCGGATTCTTAACCACTGTGCCACTGGGGAAGCCCTCCTAGCTCTCGTAAAAGTAGCAAGTGTGGATCCCTTCTTAGAAGCCCTGGAATTATTTCACAGCTGTGACAATTGTTAGGAAAGTTTAATGAGACCTGGCAGTTCCCTGAGAGTCATCAACATCACGTAAAATTTGACCATTAACTGAGCTAATGCCAGAGGATAATAGCTTTGCGTCCTCTCAATCACAGTATTATGCAAAAAAAAAAAAATATATATATATATATTTGTCCTAATGAAGACTAAGTGTGTGTGTGTGTGTGTGTGTGTGTGTGTGTGTGTGTGTGTGTGTATTCTGGTATAATTCTTTTTCATTTTCCGGTACTGGCTCTTACATTGACCTATTTCAGACAGAGATGAAAAATGTGAATATATGTGTTTTTTATATACATATAAAC
The DNA here is from genome assembly GCF_964165515.1 of Mesoplodon bidens. NCBI lineage: Eukaryota > Metazoa > Chordata > Mammalia > Artiodactyla > Ziphiidae > Mesoplodon > Mesoplodon bidens. The sequence continues at coordinate 49,977,285 of NC_138164.1, read as the reverse complement.
AGACATTTAGGTAATGAAAAAGGTCATTTTTGTGAGATGGCTACTGGGCACAAGTGCATTTATTCATTTTAAGATTATGTTTCACTTTATAATTAGTGAGAAGCTTTTGTCAAGAATTTCAACTTCAATATTTCATGAAATTATCTCAAATAGAGCAATACTGGTAATGAATTGGCACACAGCAACCACCTTTTTTTCCATTGGGTTAAATGTCTGTTTCTATAATAGCTTTACAATCATTTTTCTTTTGCATTTTCCTTGGAAACCTCATACCTCAGGAAAAATATTTCAGACACTTTCACTCTAAAGGACAACTCACATATTTCACAGTTCATTTAAAACTTTGGTCAAGGAGTTAACCTAATGTCACATCTCTCTATCCTATATGATAGTTCTCTATGACCTGGAAAATAAAATTAATGAGATATACTAAGTGTTTTTTATGTGCCAGGCACTGCTGTAAAGACTTTACATTTAGTAGCTCATTTAGTCCTCATACTAACCCTATGAATTAGGGTCAGCTCATCTAAATCAACCCATTTAGGCATCTTCTTGAATTTAATTCCCAATTTATTAATTCATTTATAAAATACTTGTAGAATGTATGCAAAGTGCTAGGTACTGTCCTAGGTGTTCTAGATTCAAAATATATATAAGGCTGGATACTCATTCTTTTAGGAGTTCAGGGTCAAGCAATTAGTAGCCCCAGTTGCAGCAGATTTGCTGGACATTGTATAATTGGTAGAGCATATTAATAAGGCTTCAGGCCTGTGGTATATGGCTATCTATATGGTGAATGCATTCTTTTCTATTCTAGTTAGAAGAGAGGATCAGAAATAGTTCACATTCCTGTGGGACAGACAACAATATTCATTTAAGCTTTTGCCTCAGGGCTGTATTAACTCTCCTGACCTCTGTTATAATATACTCTGAAGACATCCAGACTGCCTGGAAATCCCACAGAACATCTCACTGGAGCATTACATTGATGGCATCATGCTGATCAGAATGAGTAAGAAGTGGCTAGTGTGCTAAAGGCCTTGGTAAGACACAGTGTTCCAGAGGGTTGGAGATAAAAATTCTATGAAGATTCAGGAATCTGACCCTTCAGTGAAGTTTTTAGGGGTCCAAGGGTCAGAAGCATGACAAGGTATTCCCCTCCAAAGTAAAACAAAATTTCTGCATCTTGCATTTGTTACCACAAAGAAGGAAACACAGTGCCTGGTACGTCTGTTTGGGTTCTGGAGGCAACACATTCCAAATCTATTATACAAATACTGCTCCATATACTGAGTGACACAGACAGCAGCCAGCTTTGAGTAGGAAAGGTCCATGTTACAGTGCAAATAGCCCCACTTGGGCCATACAATCCAACAGATCTTATGGTGTTGGAGGCGTTGGTGGTAAGAAAGATGCAGTGTCTTACGGCAAGCACCACTGGAAGAATAACAATGCAAGCCTCTGGGGTTCTGGAGCAAGACCATGCCATTTGTAGCATAGAATGATATGCCTTTTGAGGAAAAGCTATTGGTGAGATATTAGGACTGGTAGAGGTAGAACACTTCATGGGGCACCAAGAGACTATGGGTCCAGAGCTGCCCATCATGAGCAGGGTTCTGTTGGATATGTCAAATCATAAAGTCAGATGGGTCCAACAGCAGTCCATTGTAATATGGAAATGATACATCTGGGATTGAACCCCAGCAGGACTGAGGATACAGTAAACTGTATGTCAGTCACCAGAGTTGCAAACAGCACCTTTCCTCAGCTTGCTCCTACGGCCCATATGAGGGGCTCTGTGCAGGCAACCAAAGGAGAAGGAAAAGCCCCAGCTTGATTTATGGATGTGGGTATAGGCTGAAAATGGACCATGGCTGCATTACAGCCATATTCAAGGATAACCTTGAAAGACAGAGGGGAGGGAAAATCTTCCCGATGGGTAGAGCTGTGAACAGTACACCTAGTCATCTACTTTTTTGTGGAATGAGAAGTGGTCTAGTATATGTAGGTACGGGAAGTGGCCTGGAAAGAAAAGAATTGGAAAATTGGAGACAAGAAGATAGAGGCATGTAGATGAACATGAAGAGTTTTGTATTACACATTACAGCTCAACAGAAAGCATCCACCATAGAAGGGGAACTGAATAACCAAGTATATATAATAACTAGACCATTAGACATAAGCCAGTCTTTGTCATTGGCCACCCTGGGACCGCCATAATTGGCACATGAACAAAGTAGCCATGGTAGCAGAGACAGGCTATGCATTGGTCCAATAAAATGGACTTTTCATTACTGAAGCTATCTAGCTTCTGCTGCTTCTGAATGTCCAACTTGTCAACAATGAAGACCAATGCTGATATATCATTATTTCTTGATGAGACCAACTGAGAGCTTAGTAGTAAGTCAACTATGAGTTTAGTGGCTTGTCCTCACAGAGGTAGATACCTATTCTGGGTACAGTCTTGTCTTTCTTTTTTTTTTTAATATTTATTTATTTATTTGGCTGCACCAGGTCTTAGTTGTGGCGTGCAGGCTCTTACAGGGATCAAACCCAGGCCCCTGCATTGGGAACGCAAAGTCTTAAACACTGGACCACCGGGGACGCCCCAGTCTTGTCTTTCCTGATTTCATTGCCTTCACTAGCACCACAGTCTGGGGGCTTAAAGAATGCCTGATCCACAGTATGAATCCCACACAATAAACATCTGAACAGGTGACTCATTTCACTGTGAAGGAGGTACAGGCTTGGACTCATGACCGTGGGGATGCATTAGCCATATCATATACTGCACCATTTAGAAGATCCAAATTCACAGAACACTGGAATAGCCTTCCAAAGGCACAGCTCTGAAGCAACACTCCGAAAGGATGCAGTGCCATCCTTGTAGAGAAAAGCTCAGACCTTTTCCTCCTCCTTCAGCTGGTCCTATGAGAACCCTCTCCCCCTCTAACCCCATATGGCCAGAGGTATCAGCAGGGGGGGAGGGGTGCTGTTGCAACTGTGGTGGATGACATGGGGATCTGGACTAAACCAGAGACCATAGGTGCCTTGTCCCAAGTAGGAAGAACACAATGAACACCAAACTGTGGAATCAGGAATGGCCTTACTTACATTACTTCCAGTAATCCACTGGGAGATTTTGTGCTTCCTGTACTTGCAATTCTGGGCTCTGCTGGGCTGACAGTTCTGGTCCCCAGAAGGGGTGCACTCTTACCAGGGGACAGAGCAAGTATCTCAATGAAATATATAAGTTGTGGATCCTGCCAGGGCACTTTGGACTCCTTGTGTCCAGAGACCAGCACGTGAAAAGAGGAGTCACCATTTTGGGAGGGGTAATTAATCCCGATCATCAGGAGAAGGTGGTGCTGCTTTTACACAACAAGGATAGGAAAGTGTGTAGAACTCAGGTGATCTACTTGGAAGCCCCCTGGTACTCCCTTGGTCCACTGTAACTATGGATGGACGTGGACAGCAGCCCTGACTTGAAAACAGTATGATTGCCAGTGACTAATACCCACCAGGAATGAAGGTCTAGGTCACACCCTGAGGTAAGCTAACAAAACTTGTCAAGGTGGTTGCTGAGAATGATGGGAATTTAAAACGGAAAACAGAGGCGGGAGAGGAGGAGTACCAGTTGCAGCCCCAAGACCAGTTGCAGCAATGGGGGCTCTGGTTCATCTCATTAACCTCCTTCTTCTAAGTTTTCTCTCAGGAGGAAAGGCCCACAGGAAGCATGGAGGATCTGTTTCCTAGATCTGCATAGAGAAGCAGACTTGTCCAGAGCATAGGGTGGACTGTGGAAACCATGAAAATATGCCACTCAAATCTGCTGTGGCAGATTGAGTGTTGGACCCAACCCTTACCCGCTAGATCCATTCCTATTTTTGCACCAGGCCAATACATCCCTTGGGCTTCTTCTAGCCAGTGATGGCACAGAAAGTGTACTAACCTAAGCCCATTTCTGTGATACAGGTACTCTTAGCAGGTGGCTTTGGCTTGAGGACTCCCCACTGGCCTGGCTGAAATTTTCTTAGAACTGGGCTGTAGTGTAAGCCTCTTTCTACCTAAATCTTTCCTCCCTCTCTCTTTCACTGGTGTCAGACTTGCATCACAGTCTGAAGGCTCTCCCCACTTCTCTCACTTTCTTTTTTATCCTTCACCAGCATTTCCCCCAGTAAATCTCTTGCATGTCTAATTCTATCTTGGCATCTGCTACTCAGAAGACACAAACTAACATAATGACACTGGGGAAATGAGACCTTATCTAACAAGAAAATGAGTATGAAGTATGAAGACTGAGAACCTACCATCCTGTACTAGATCTTTAGAAACTGTTAATATAATGTTTACAGTGTTGTCTGAAAATACCAATCCACAATTTATTGTTTTTGCTACCCTAAAAAAGGAGGAAGTGATAGCAAAAGAAAATGAAAGTAGAGGAATCACTTCCTCTATCTTTAACAGCTCTTTCACTTTTTTTTCTGTTTACGGTTTCTATTATTACTTAAGCTGTAGTCCATTGTACAGTCTGGTATTGTGCACATTTATATCACTTGGTATCTGAGCAAACATATTCCTATTACTGGAAAACCACTAAAAAGTGTGTGCCCTAAAGGCCTAAAAGCATAATCTTAATTCGTATAAATGGGTGAATATTGTTACTCCCTAGTCAATCATTTGAGGAGAGAACCAGACTTAGGAATCTTGTACAGTATTCTGATCTCATCTTTGCTATTAATGTTTGAATACACCTCTTGAATTCCTGAAACCATATCTTACTTTACTAGAAAATAGAGGTAAATCATTTGCTCTGTAAGCTAAAGAAAGACATTTGCCCAGATGGGTCTTTTATACAATAACCATACACACCAGTAATCCACTGGGAGATTTTGTGCTTCCTGTACTTGCAATTCTGGGCTCTGCTGGGCTGACAGTTCTGGTCCCCAGAAGGGGTGCACTCTTACCAGGGGACAGAGTGTGTGTGTGTGTGTGCGTGTGTGTGTGATATAGGAAAATAAACTTAAGATTTGGGGTTGGAAGACCTGAACTCAGCACTACAACTTGTAAGAAACCTGTGTAAGTCCTATTGCCTTATTGAGTCTTGCTCACCTCAGAGGTTGTTGCAAAGTTCAAGTGAAATAGAGCATGTGAAAAGGCTTTGTAAACTATAAAATGCCATATAGATCTGAGCTTTTATGATGGTGATGATAATTAGGGATCTTCTGTGGCACAGCTTCTGATATATGACGGATGTATGTAGCTTAAGAGAAGCAGGAAGTTGATTTAGCTCCTAGTCTACTAGGGCTACCATAACAAAATATCAATACCACAGACTGGGTGGCTTAAACAACAGAAATTTATTCTCTCACAGTTCTTGAGACTAGAAGTCCAAAACAAGGTGTGGACCAATTTCATTTCTCCTGAGGCTTCCCCCTTTGACTTGCAGACAGCCGTCTTCTTGCCATGTTTTCACTTAGCCTTTTCTCTGTGCAGACACACTCCAGGTGTCTCTTCCTCTTCTTATGAGGATACCAGTCATATTGGATTAGGGTCCCACCCTTATGATCTTATTTAACCTAACTACCTCTTTGAAGGTCCTGTCTCCAAATACAGTCACACCGGGAGTTAGGCCTTCATAATGTAATTGGGGGGGGGATATAATTAAGTTCATAACACTGATCATTAAGTATATTCAAGGCCTTTCTAGATCCTACTTAATACTGTCCTGGTCTATCTCAGGATAATGTGGTTCCTGGACCTCCTGCATCAGGATCACTCGAGGTGCTTGGGGGAAATGCATATTCCACAGTCTCATCTTGGGTCTACTAACTCAGAATCTTTGGGGTTGGGGTTCAGCAATCTGTGTTTTTACCATCTGGATAAAAGTTATCCAGATGATTTTCGTGTACCAAAGTTTAATAATTACCAATACAATGGAAAGCACTTAGAGAGTTTGGAGTCACACTGCCTGTGTTCAAATCCTGGCTTCAACAATTACTAGCTGAGTAATCTTTGCCAAATGACTTAATTTCTCTGTGTCTTGATTTTCCCATATGTAAAATGGGTATTATTACTACCTTCAGATTGCTGTGAGAATTAGAGATAGAGAATTAGAGGACTTAATGTGCTATATGTGCTTCATAATTTTTTAATTTTTATAATTCTTCATTTTATGTTCTGATAAAATAATAGTTCCATGAACACTTTCTTCACGTTTATGCTCTTTTTTCTTTCTTACAATGCCCTCCTTTCTCATCTCTAAATCCTACCCATCTTTTAAGATGGACTTTAAATCCCACCTACTTCATGTCACCTTTCCTAATCCCCATTGCAATCTGGTTAACTCTTAGTGTATTCCCTTTTGCATTATAGTTATTTATATATGCCTTGTTCCCCAGTGGCCTTTGACAAATGACCCATCCTCAAACACACACACACATACGCAACACACATTCCTTGAGGGTACCTAGAACAGGGCTTAAATGAATAACTATTTGCTGAATGAAATTGAAGGGGATCTATTTTTTCAAGCTGAAGATTTGGCTTAATTATTTGCAAAATTCACTCTCTTTATGCCCATTATATACTACAAGAAGTAGCTCATAATTTAGGGGCTGGTAGTGTACAGGAAAATTGGAAACAGAATTTTGACAAATGTAAATATTTGTAGGGAATGAAGGTAACATTTTCTGGATTCTCATATGCCAGTGATCAAATAGAAATGGACCCTTTTGTTCTTATTATGAATATGTGGCCAGAGAAACTGCTTGCAATGTAGCTCTGGAAGAGTAGAGAGCTTGAGAATGAGGTTGATGAAGGATGGAGGAATTTTGATTATTAGAGAAACTTGGAGCCTACAGTTTATTTTGAAACTGTTTTTAGTAAAGATTTAGTCAGGTTCATTCCTATGAAGGTTTGGATATGTCTGGTCTATTTTACAGCACAATAATACCTCATGGTTTCTTGGTTGGCTGGTATTTCTTTAAAGAGAGTGGGCTGCTGGTCCGGACAGCATTTGAGAGGTTATAATGAGAGGAAATCTGATATAAACCTTTTCACCTGTGAAAAGGAGGGGTCGCTGAGGAATAAAATCTGCCATACCCATGAGGTTTCCTGGTTAACAAACCATAGTTTTGATTTGTTTAAAGTCTTGTCCATATTTGAGTGGATGTTAATCATCCTTTCAAACATGATTACACATCCCCAAAAGACAGTATTAAAATCTTGAATTTATATAAGGTTCTGGTTATCTTTCACAGTTTGCACTTACATTTAATATAGTTACCAAAGCACCAAAACATTCTAGAGAGTTGTCACTGGGAACAGACCAAGCATAATCCTACTGAAGACTGAAGTTAGGTTAACTGGAGCATTGCAGTGAATCTTGGTTATTTAGCAGGAAAAGAACATGAAATACACTTGCTTTTGTCTAAATTATCTGACCAGATATATTTTTTAAATGCTCTAAATATACAAATTTACATCTTCCTTTTCACTGGATCTAGTGACATGTTTACTATTTCCAGAACTGGTGAAGGTATTGTGATTTTCAATGAAGAATGTTAAATGAGATGATTTAAATGATCTTATCACCTAAGTCTTTTCAAAAAAGGATTCCTTACTGAATTCAAAGGGATACAAGAAAAAAAATGTCCACTTGGATTCAACCTGTTCAAAATGAAATCCATAACCTCTATTCTCAATGATTTCTCTAGTACTTCTTATCCTAGTTAATGGCTTCAAGATAGTCCAGTCACCTAGGCTAGACCTAGGAAACCCTCTTTGCATCCTCCCTTTCCCTCTATGGAACTTATCTGAAAGTTCTATAGCTGCTCTCTACTAACTCAATCCTTCCTTTACAAATTTACTGCCATTGCCTTACATAACTTTATCTTTCATTTGGCCTATTATAAAGGTTTCTTAAATGATTTTCTTGGCTTTGGTCTCACAGTCTACCAAACTATTCTTCATGCAGTACCAGCATTGAGATTTGAAACATACAACTAAAATTCATCATGCCAAAAAAAATAAAAATAAAAAAATCAATCATGCCCTGCTTAAAAACCTTTAACAGTTCCTTATAACTCACTCACTTATAAATTCCAGGCTCCACAGGATGGCCTCTAGACCTTCCCATGATTTGACTTCTACCTACCTATACAGCTTCATTTCTCCATGCCCATCTTCCCTCTAACCCAAATCATACCTACCTGGTTACAGATCCAGAAGTGTCCATGCTGTTTCATGCTTCCATGTCTTTGCACATATTGCTCTGTGTGGATGCCCTACCTTCTCCTTGTCTACCTGGGGAACCTCTATTTTTTCTTTGGTACCCAGGCTAGCATCTCTTCATCTGTGAACTCCTCTTCATCCCACCACTATACTTGATAAGAGGTATGCTAGAGCATTTCATACTGTGCTGCACCTGTTTACATATTTTCTCCTCTACCAAACTGAGGGCTATATCTTATTCATATTTGTACTTTTAGTATCTAGGGCAATGCTTGGCACATGCTGAATGATGAATAAATTTTTGCAAACATAAATGTTTTCTTGTCTTCACTGTGTTTTATGTTATTATGGATGAAATTGGTTGTTAAGGTTTGATTTTTTTGTGTGTGTTTCTCCATGTTATCACTGACAGGCCCTAAATCAACATCTTTTCAGCAGAATGAGATCTAAGATATGTAGGCCCATAAAATTATGATAATAATGTGTAGTCATTCCTTTAAAAATTAATGTATTAATTTTTTTTTGCATTTATAGTACACGATTAGAAGAGAGCATAAAATCCCTGTAGCGTTTGCCTTGTGATGAAAGAGAACTGCTAATTTATCTATTTGTGTAGTTAGGAAGACAGAGTCCTAGTTGAATGAAATAGCATTGAAAGCAAGCCTTGAAAACAAGCTGAACTGATGATATAATCTGGGGATCTTCTTTGAAAACCCCAGAATTGATAGATCCTGGGAAGAAGTCCTGAAAGGATGGAGAATGTTAAGAGGATAGGATATAAGAAAAATAAATTAAATTTACATTTACCAAGCATCTAGTCATTGGTAGTCATTTTACATACTAAATTAATTTAATCCATAACAATGACCCTATGAGGTGGACATTGTTATCCCGATTTTGTAGATGAGGTAGGTAACCTGAGGCATTAGGTAACCTCCAAGGTCCTGCAGCTGCAAAGTCGTAACTAGATCTGACTGACGCTGAAGTTTCCTTCCCTCGCTGCGTGCTGCCCTGACTTTCAAAGTTCCCAGAGCTGCCGTGCTGCTGTGTGCAGTTTAGTAACACATACAAAGACACATTATTTGCTCCTATTTGCAGTGATCATATGTAGGTGGCTCACTTACTAGTTAACGGTAACAATTTTATTTCCAATCCCAATGCTCATTTTTAAAAATTTAGTAATGAATAGTCTTGCATTTATTGATGATGTTAGATAATGAATTGGGTGAATCTTTTTGAGCTTCTCTTACAAAACAACATGAATACATTTTAAGTAGGTTTAGTGGAGAAAGCATACTTCTAAATTTTTCTTTGGTGTGCCCCACTGCTGCTCCCTTTGGAATCCAGAAACGACTGCCGTCTGGGATAAAAGGCAGTTTGCTCTTGCTGCCTCCTGTACATTGCTTAGCCTGGCAGTTTGTCACTCTCCTGGGCAAGAATCCAGCTTGTGGTAGTGAGGTGGTTTTGTGGCAGAACTCCACAATTAACCACAAGTTCAGTGTCAACGGTAGGCTGCCACCGTCGTGGCTGTGATCCTTCAGATCTGCTGGGGTAGCCAGAGCTGAAGAAACTACCGCTTGTCTAAGGAGGGAACAGGAAACTTGGAAAGAGTTTGCATTGCTGTTTATTGTTCAAGATTCAGGTTTTAGGTTTAATACAAAAAAATCCAGGAAATTTCAGATTAACAGTTATAGATTTAATACTTTTACCAGTTACTTTTGGTAAAAATATAGTGAATTTGTGTCATAGATACAATTGTTGCTCTGAAAACTAGAAATAGAAAAAGAAAAATTCCTACAGTAGTAGAATATATTCTTTCAAAGCAAAAGAAATCTAGG